>NW_021939396.1:822126-988161 GCF_001715985.3 Manacus vitellinus | reverse complement strand
TTTGCTTTACCAATTTTCCTTTACAAACACTCCCTATCTCTCCATATAAGATGCCAGCTGGAAGTGTGTGCTGGATACTGAGACACAAATGTATTTTCCTTCCCTCAAGAATGTCTCTATCCAGCCTGGAACAGCCTGTTCAATTCCTGTTCTTATTTATCTCATTAGTGCATTTAGACATTGACTGTCCTTCCCCCTCAAGAAAAAAACATGCAGAGAAGAACTCCAGGGCCAGATTCCCACTCTTTTCTTTCCTTGAATAAAAATCTCACCCTCAGGCAGATTCTTTTTTTTTTTTTTTTTACAATTTACAAAACTCAAAATAAATTTTATAAGCGTGGGTATCAACTGCCTTCAAAACATTTTGATTCCAGGTTAAGCGCCCTTTCACTCTGCTCACTGAATGACTTTCCTGAGAAGATGGGACAGAGAATATACACAGAAAATTGGATAAAACTCAGAATAACCCTCAGAAAACAACAACCAGACTCGATTTTCTTTTTAAGATTCAGTCCCAAATAATATTCTGGGTGATAACAGGTGAGTTTGTGCCTCGTGGCCACTGGTTGATTTCAGACTCTTTTTTCCCACAAGTTCCATGTGCAAAGCAGGATCCCCTTGATGTTACATGAGCTGAGCCAGGCTGGACAAGGCTGGATTATACATAAAGTGCCTTCTGATTTAACCCAGCCCTGCAGCCACAAACAGGTCCAGCTGGGTTGGGCATTCTGTTGGAATTTTATTTCTCTCCAGAGGGGATGAGGAAGAAAGGGAGACAAGATAGGAGCTGTTTCTTAACTTTCTTGGCCTCTCCTTCAAAATCACCTTAAAACCAGGGGAATCATTGGCTGATTTAGGTTGGAAAGGACCTTCAAGATCATGGAATTCAATCCCCCCTTCCGCTGTCTCAGGTTGCTCCAAGCCCTGTCCAACCTGGCCTTGGACACTTCCAGGGATGGGGCAGCCACAGCTTCTCTGGGCAACCTGTGCCAGGGCCTCTCCATCCTCACAGGTGAGGAATTCTTTCCCAATATCTGAACCTGTGGTGTTTAAATATTCCATACTTAGTTCTGGTTTCTGGAGTTCACAGGATGCCAGTTGTGGAGAGACTCCAGAGGGGGACCACAAAAATTATTAGAGGAGAGGTCTGGGGCATCTCTCCTGTGAGAAAAGACTGAGAGAGCTGGAGGTGTTCATCTGGAGAAGAAAAGGCTCCAGGGAGACTTTGGAGGCCCTTCCAGGGCCTAAAGGGGCTCCAAGAGAGCTGGAGAGGGACTTGGGACAAGGGATGGAGGGACAGGACAAGGGAGAATGACTTCAAACTGACAGAGGAAACAATTAGATCAGATATTGGGAAGAAATTCTTCTCTGTGAGGGTGGGGAGGCCCTGGTACAGGTTGTCCAGAGAAGCTGTGGCTTCTGGATCCCTGGAAGTGCCCAAGGTCAGGCTGGACAGGGCTTGGAGCAACCTGGGCTAGTGGAAGGTGTCCCTGCCCATGGAAAGAGGTTGGAACTTGATGATCTTTAAGGTCCCTTCCAATCCAAACCATTCTATGATTTTACTCACTTGAAAGTTACTTTCATGTTTTCTAATAAAGCCAATTTTGGTTTTTTTTCTGTTTTGGAGGGTTTTTTGCCTTTTTTCATTTTCATACCAGCCTATTTTGTTGGTGAGTAGCACAATAACTGATCCAGGGTCAGTCAGGGACCTAATTCATTCCCTTGAGCCTCACATGGCAATTATTCCTTTGAATATGCTGCACCAAAAAAAACCAACATTGGGTGTGAAGTTGGATGGTTCTGGGTCACACTCAAGGACAAAACCCTACTTCTTTCTGTTGCTTTTTGCATCCAGGGTTTTTCTTTAGTTTTTCATATCATCAAATTGAAGCATTTCTTCTGTCTGTGCCTGTCCTTCCACTTGTGCTCTTGGTGTTCCAGGATCATCCCACAGTCCAGTAGAAAATCAAGGCTCTGTGGGATCAAGAGATGAGCCATGAAAAGGGCCTTTTCACCCATCTGAGTAGACAAGATGATGGGAGGAATGGAGACTTAGGGAACAAAGTGATTTTCCCAAGGTTTTAGAGCATCACAGAGGAGACAACCCCTCCAGGCTCTGCATCCAGCTCTGCTGGAATGGCCCATATGTGTCCTCATGCTCAGGGAAGATTTCCCTCTTCCCTCTGGAGTTCCATCTGCTCCTGCACTGCTCTTTCTCCTGCCCACTTGAGGGGAAGCAAAACTGGGAGACAAACATGAGATGCTGGGTCTGGACCTTGGCCCAGCAGTGGCCCAGGCTGTCAGATGACATTGTTTGTCATCTGTTGTTGCTGCTCTGAGGCTTTTTGCTGGGAGATGTTCAATTTGAGACCATTCATGGGGCTCTCCCTGCTTGGTTTGGGCCTCTGTGCTTTTTGGTGCCCAGCTCTGAAAGGACCAGAGACCACAGTTATAGTTTTTCGAAGACTCTAAGGGTAAGACCCCCTCTCTCCTCCTGGTCTCTTCACCCCTTTCCTCTCCTACCAACCCTATTCCACACACCCAGAGATGTTTTCTCCTAACCAGAGCTGAACTGATGCTGCCTGTTTCCCTCTTTATCATTTCCACAAGCTCCATCTGTCTCAGGGGGAGGGAGAGAAGAATTTCAAGAATATAATGATGGACTTCTGGAGTCATGTAAGAAAGAAAACAAGAAAAAAAGGCAACACACACAAAGAAAGGAGAAAAGGGAACTGTGAGGGCTCAGCCAAGGTGTTGATACAGACTGTGGGCTGCTACTCTGTCTTTGCAGGAGGCCATTAATTATCATTATTGCCTGGCTTGAATTATCTTTTTTTTATAAAAAAGACTGCAGTAAATAGGCAGGATCTGTGAGGGAAAGTGTTCAAGCTTCACATATGTCAGGCAGAGAGAGCAGAGCAAGATGAGAACAGGCAGCAGACGGGGAGCTTCAAAGGCACAGACAGATAAAAGGCCCCTGCAGCAAAGGAAGCCTTGAGACAGAAGCAGAAGCTTCCAGCTTGAGATCCTGTTCAGGAGGATTTTATTAGTAGGCTGTAAAACTCTGAGCAGGAGAGTTGGGCTGGTCTGTTTTAAAGGGTCAAAAGGGAGAGTTTCAGACTGGCCTAGACAGCTCTTAATCCCTGCCAAAAATAGGTGTTTGCGTCAACTGCCTTGGGTTTGTCTGGCAAGGAACACTTCTACTCAGACTGGAGAAGGGATCTTACAGAGGGACAGTGACATCACTGAATCACAGGATCATAGAATTCTGATTTAATGACATCACTGAATCATAGAATGGTTGGAAGGGACCTTAAAGATCATCCAGTTCCAAACCCCCTGCTGTGGAAAGGGACATCTTCCCCTAGAACAGCTTGATAAGATGTGTAGAGATTCTTGAAGTCACCTTCCTTCTCCCAGTCCCACACGGCCATTCCTGGATATTCATGTTTTGTGGGACAACATCTCTTGAGCTCACAGGCTGAATCAAATATCCCAAGTTGGAAGGGACCCATGTGGATCATTAAGACCAGCTCCTGACTCCACGCAGGGCAACCTAAAAGTAAAAGCAGGTACTTTAGAGCATTACCCAAACCCTTTTTGAACCAGAATTGGTCAAGGTAGATGAAGAGAGAGGGGGTTGTTTCAGCCAGAACCAACTCTAGGAATGGGATTTCTCTCCTCCCTCTCAGGGTTTCTCCCATTTCACCCAGGGTTTAGCTGCTGAAAAGCTGAGAACTTGTTACCCATCCAAACTCACTGCATTCTTCAGCAAAATCATGAGGTGGTACAAGAAGTCCTCGGGAGGTGCCTTTTTCTCTTTGTTGTCCAGAGAGAAAATTAAGATGTCTAATTTGCCTCAAGTGATTAACTTCTGGATAAAAAAGAAAGGGGTTCTGCCAGAAAGCTGGAGAGGGACTTTGGACAAGGGAATGCAGTGATAGGACAAGGGGGAATGGTTTTAAACTGAAGGAGAGTAGGCTTAGATGGGATATGGGGAAGAAATTCTTCCCTGTGAGGGTAAGGAGGCCCAGGTTGCACAGAAAAGTAGTGGCTGCTCCATCCCTGGAAGTGTTCCAGGCCAGACTGGATGGGGTTTGGAGCAACCTGGGCTAGTGGAAGGTGGCAGGGGGTGGAACTCAATGATCTTGAAGGTCCCTTCCAACCCAAACCTTTCTGTGGTTCTGTGATGTAGAAATGAGCAGTTTGAAGGTGAGAAGGTTTGGAAGGAGACACCAGATCTCCAGCCTGGGTGATTTGAGCACAAAGAACTTTGTCAGCCTCGCTGGGAACAGTTAAAGAGCACTCAGTGTGTGCTGAGACTTCTCAGCATCATTTTCCCAGGCTGAAAACCATCCCAGCGGGTCAACGCTGGGAAAAGTGTGTGATTAACAGGTCAAGAGAGCAGCATCTTAAAACCCACCAAGCAGGCAGCTGAGAAGTTCAGGGACTGACAGGAAACCCGGGGTTCTCAGACAAAAATCCTTGTCTAGAACTGAGTCATCCTGCCAGCATTAATGACAGGGAATAAAGGCAGGGGAATAATGAGAAAATGCTTTTACTGTGTCATTACAGGAAAAGGGCACAATGCAAATTAGGGCACTATTGCAGATAATTAGAGGTGAAAGAATGGATATCTTTGATTAAAAGTGGGAGCCCAGGCAGGATGAAGCTGCAGAACAATGCCTTGTTTTCCCTTGAAAACTCCCCAAACTGAAGAAAAGATAAATACAGACATTAAGGACTTCAAAATCCTCGCTTCCAAGGGCAGCTTTGGACTTGTTTGTTAGAGAGATGTTAAAATGCTCAGCATGTCACTCCAGATAAGTGGAAAAAATCTATGGAATGAGCTGTTAACCATGAGAACTGCTTTTCTTGAAGATTCTTGAGCTGGCCCAAAGACTGGGAACAACGGAAGAGCAGGAAAAAACAACACCAAGGACAAGAGGACCAGGACTCATTTAGGAAGATGTCTTACAGAAATTGGTTCTCTGAGGTCTGAAAGCCCCTTGAGGTGCAATTTCAGGTCTGAATTTCTAAGGGCTCTGCAGTCACGTTGCTCCATCTCCTCCAACTGGCACAGGGATCCCTGTCCTACATCTCTCCTGAGTCCTGAGCTGGTCTGGCCAGACCCACACCTACAGCACACGTGTCATCACCTCCTGATTGTGGGCATGAAGGAACAGAGCCTGCAGTCAAAGCCTGTTTCCCACAGTGTGGATCTTCCTATTGATGTGTGCAAGATTCTGGAGCGGAGGATAAATTTTGGGAGACCTTTCCTGTCAAGACCAGGTTGGAGGGGGCTCTGAGCAATCTGGTCTAGTGGAAGGTGTCCCTGCCCACAGCAGAAGAGTTGAATGACCTTTAAGGTCCCTTCCAAGCCAAATCATTCTATGATTCAATGATTCCTCTTCCTTAGCCCCCCAAATATCTCATGGCTGAGAATTCCTGAGTAGAAAAGGCACAGACTCCACCTGGATGCAGAAAATCTCAACCTATATATATATATATATATATAAGTCTGACCTATATATTTGTTGCATGAAGAAAAAAAGTGGTTCAGCCTCTCTCTCCACCATCCTCACTCTGCATTTGGCTCAGAGACTCCATCCCATGAGAACATTCCCGGTGTGGAAACCCCTCCTCAATCAAAAGCCTGTGAAAAGAGCTTTGGATCCGTTTGGCTGCTGAAGTCTCCTCAGGGTATTTTCCCTTTTTTAAAATTCAGGTTCTGTCTTCCTTTCTCTTGGTACCTGGGAGCCTAATTTTCTGCAGAAGTTAATGGTAGGGGAGTACTCGTCATGCAGATGCCAAGGAATCGGTCTCCTTGGCAACAGCAGCCATGGAAGCGCTGGGATCTCATTAACTCCTCAACCCATTCATGTCCCTGCACTCTCAGCACTGTCCTGCCCCAGGGACAACTTGGCCTCTGTGTTATTTTACACATCCCGGGGTTTAGATAATTCTCAAATGAAGCTCTGGCCTCGCCCCCCATGGGAAACCTCTCTCTCTTTTGTCATTCAGATCTGTGACAACTCAGCTTCAGTGTTCAGGGAAAAAAAAATAAAAAAAATGTCCCAGCAAAGATAAGGAAAGAAGAATATTCTTGAATTGTGCAGAGAACAGAGAGAGGTTGGAAGCTCTGGAATTTTCTTCAGGGGTGGTCCTTTGTGCTGGTATAAATATCTGAGTGGACTTCAGCCTCAGAGAGGGAGAAGCTTGTTCTCTGAGGTCCCTTTTCCTCAAGAGGGTGTTATTACAACACAGATTTCCTGCTAGGGGACAGACAAATATTCTCCCAAATCCTAGATGATGATGTTGGATATCCTGGCAGGAAGCTGCAGCCCATGGTAGCTGCTTTTCCTGACCAGTGACTATTGAGGACACCTAGGAGAGGTCTCTGTGGGGTTGAGACATTTATATAATTTAGATATAATTTTAATATAGTTTGTTTATATAATTTCAAGTTTATATAATTTCAAAGTTTTATATAGTTTCAAAGAAGACATTGATAGGTGTGAAATGAGACTGCTGAGAGGGAAGACAGACCAGACAAGAAATGGGTGTTTGATGAATTAATAACATCCATATAAAGATTGAATCACAGCAGCTGCCCTGTTTAAAACGAGGTCCCATGAACAATTTGTGAACAGGGAAGGAGCCAAAATGAGCCTCCTAGATCTGAAAAGGGGAGTTTCAGTCATATAAAGGAATGTGGGAAATTTTACACCGAGTTTTGCCACCCATTTTCCCCTGGCCAAGGACCTATTGAGGAGACCTAGGAGAGATCTCAGTAGGGTTGGGAGATTTATATGATTTCAAAGAGGACATTTTGGGCATGAAATGAGACTGATGAGTGGCAGGACAGACTGGACAAGAAAGGAGTGTGAATGAGAAAGTGCTGATGCTGAAAGTGTGTTTGATTAATTAATAACATCCATACAAATATTGGGTCACAGCAACTGCCCTGTTTAAAACGAGGTCCCATGGACAATTTGTGAACAGGGAAGGAGCCAAAATGAGCCACCTGGATCTGAAAAGGGGAGTTTCAGTCATATAAAGGAATGTGGTAAATTTTACAGCAAGTTTTGCAACCCAGTGTCCCAAATTCTGAAACTTTCAGTGCAGAAAATGCTTCCGCAAGCAAGAAGGGGCTGGTTTGCTCTCTGTAGTGTTGGTAAAAAAGCCCTGAGCTGGACTGGTTAGAGAAAGTGGGAGGTCTCCACCACTTGAAGAGCTTTAAAAATAGTTTAGAACATGATCTGTGAGTTGCATCGTGGCAACAAATAATGTTCTCCTGAAGCAGATGCCCGGTATGATCCTGCAGCACTCTGAGCTCAAATGATCCCCCAGCAAGGGAAATGGAGTTTCCAAGGATTTCCTCTGAAGTGCCATTGAATATGACAGGACAAAACCTGTTGGAACAAGTCCAGAGGAGGCCACTGAGTTGATTAGAGGCCTGAAGATCCTCTGCTCTGGAGACAGGTTAGGAGAGCTGGGGGTGTTCACCTGGAGAAGAGAAAGCTCCAGCGAGATCTTAGAGCCCCTTCCAGGGCCTAAAGAGGATCCAGGAGAGCTGGAGAGGGACTTTCCACGAGGACCTGGAGGGACAGGACAAGGAGGAATGGCTTTAAGTTGAAGGAGGGTAGATTTAGATGAGATATTGGGAAGAAATTCTTGGCTGTGAGGGTGGTGAGGCCCTGGCACAGGTTGCCCAGAGAAGCTGTGGCTGCCCCATCCCTGGCAGTGTCCAAGGCCAGGTTGGACTGGGCCTGGAGCAACCTGGTCTATTGGAAGGTGTCCCTGCCCATGGCAGGGGTTGGAATTCCATGATATTTTGGGTCCCTTCCACCCCAAACCATTCCATAATTCTATGAAAGTCTCTGGCACTTCCAGAAGAAAACAAATGGGTGAGTGGCAAACTCCCTTCTCATGGCGTGGGATGAGCTGCAGGAAAGTTCTCACCAGCAGGACACAGGTTCTGACTCATTGTGTTGAAGGAGCCAAGGGCAGCAGGATTCAGGGATGACACCATCCTCAACAGCTCCTGCAGGGACACTGATTGAAACGCTGCCCCAGGAGGGACAGTTCCTGCTTGACTTGCAATTGGTTTTGGCAGGGATTTAATGAGTCAGTGAGGAGCAGGGACGAGGTCCCAGTGGTCAGTCACCTCCACCTTCACCGTGTGCTCACCACAACCACGTCACACTGCTTTTTATACCCATCAAGTTGCCACTTGACCCTTCACTCTCTCCCTTGTCCCTCCACCGTCCTGCCCTCGTCATATTTACTGCGTGGGAGCTTTGTGATTTCTAGATTTGCCTCTAATCTTCCAACCCTTCAGACTTCAAACTCCGACTTCAGATCTCAGACTCCACCGTGGCAGGTACAGAACAACTCCTGGACTTCCAGCAGCGAATTCTTCCCTTCAGCTGCTCTGATCCAGGCAGGATGTTGAATAACTCACCCATTTCTCTTGTTGTTTAGCTCAAGATCAAGAAACTGAGCAACAAAAGAGAAAGAGAAACCACTCGCCCACAGAGTAGCTCCAAGGGCTTTGTTTCCTGGCTGGTTTATGGCAAGAAAAGGAATTGTGAGCTGGATGTTCTTCTGGGGGATGCTCAGGATGAGATGCTGGAGGGTCCTGAGATCACAGGCAAATTTGGGGCCATGTTTCAGCAAGTTCAGGGCTGGATGCACCATGATATGATGCTTTTATAGTGGGAAAACTTGTATATCATGTCCTCCCCCCGATATGTACCCTATTTTTTCCCAAAATATGCCCCTTGCTTGTACCTCCCTGTTCAAATCCACGCTGTGAGGCTGCAAATCCTTGTTATATCCTAAATCCCCTATGGAGGGAAACTCATTAGATTCATTTTTCACCTACATCAATAATTTAATTGTTTCTAATGCGGCAGCAAATAAGTAAAACCAGTCAAAAGATTCATTGACTGAGGCTGGAGGAGGGGGAGAAGGAGGGAGAAGGGACAACAACATCAGTGTCTGCAATCCAGGGAAGCTAAAACCTTCTTCATCTTTTCCAGAATTCCAGTGGCAATAATCCCTCTAACAAGTGTGAACTGTGAGGATGGGAATCTCTGCAGAAAAACCTCTCCATAGGCACAGTCACCTCCGTCTGGTTTCCATAGAGATTTGGGTCCCTGTTTCCAGCAGGGAAAATCTTGATTGACAAGTTTGTACCTTCTCAGAGGTAAAACCTCAGCGACACAGAGACGAGCTCTGAGTTCTCAATAAAGTCCAGCCTTTCAGGGGGTTCCTTATTTGATTTATTTTAAAAATTATTCTTTGGTGGTTTTATTTTGTGGCGGTTTTTTTTTTTTTTTTGCCCCCCTCCCTCCCAAGCTTTTCTCATGCCATGGAAAAGGTGCAGGATTGGCAGCTTTGGAGTCTGTGATCACACCCTGATTTCAGCAACCAGGTAAAACTGCAGACAGATGGCTGAGTAGGGAGGGGGGGGAAAAAAAGTGCTGGATTTCTTCTGATAATCAAAAAAATCGCAGGGAAATCCAAATGAAGCAAAGATTTTATGAGCTCTGGGAAGTTTTGGGAGAATCTTCCACAGAAGCAGAAAAAGGTGGATGCCTAAAGCCATGTCAGTGTGGAAAGGGGCAGAGAAATGGATTTTTTTTTCTCTATTCTGAAGACATTGGATAGTTTGGGATGATTTGGGCCCATGGAGGGGAGTTTCTTCTTTCTTGTCTGGTCTCATGAGCTCCATGTGATGCTGGGTTTGGACAATAAGTAGGTCCAGCTCCTGAAGAGACATCTCTGTGTGAATTCCCTGGGTCAAATTAACTAAAAATTATATCAGCAGACCAACTTTTCTTGCTTGTTTTTATTTCTCCCAGGCCGTGTTTCACACTGCATGATTTTAGAGCTCCACTCTTTTGCTGGGAGGGATTCCAGGCAGGGATTTCTGCTGATACATGTGACAAATATCCCAGTTTTCATGGGAGTGTGTCCAGAAGAAATCAGCTGCACCAACGTCCCTTGGTGGTCTCCTGTTGGAACATCCTACTGGATCTAGGAGGCAAAATCCAGCAGGAATGTTCAAAGGCCTCTTTCTCTAATTTGATTTAAAGGAAAATAAGCAAAAAAACCAGCAAAGATTGCCAAGAAAAATGTGGATTTTTTTATGATCTTGATACATTATATGTGACATACTGTAAAAAATGACATTTACCCGCTGTTCAAAACTCATGTAGGAAAAGCCTGCAGGAAGCAACATTTCCTGGATTTCCATGGCATTTGTCTGCAATTCCAGATGTTTGGGTTGTTCATACATCATGTGATGTTGCAGCAGTCTGGCTGTGCTTGCTGATCTAAGGTTTAATCTGAATTTCATTTGCAATGACTGGGTTGAAAACAAATTCCCTGGTGCAAAGCAAAATCCGGGAAGATTCGAGTGGTCTTGTCCTGGAGAGGCACCTCAGGATCTGCCCTTCAGTGGGAATGACCAAGACAAGGAGCTCTCCCAGTATCACAGAATCATGGAATGGTTTGGGTTGGAAGGGACCATCGAGACCATCTCATTCCCACCCCCTGCCTTGGGACACCTCCCACTAGACCAGGTTGCTCAGAGGCTGATCCAGCCTGGCTGGATCCACCACAGAATGATTCCCAGGGAAGTGTCCCGGGTGTCAGGGAGAAGAATTTGATGGTAATAGGTTTTAGAAAAATTATTGTCTGGGTTTGGATGTTTTTCCAGTAGTTTCTGTGCAGTTTTCCAGGCTTGCAGTGCCCTCAGCTCTCAAGCTTAATTCAGTTCCAGACATGCCTTCCTGATCAAGCTGAGGGGAAGCGAACCACATGGAATTAAGGGCACCTTGATTCTGAAGTAGATTGAAGACCCAGGTCTTAAAGTCTTCCAAGTAATTTCCTATAAAGCCATGCCTTGGTTCAGTTTGGATTTGCTTTCCTGGAACTCTCTGTGGAGAGGAGTCCTCAGAGAGAAGCATCTTTGGAACATGGTGAATTAATTTAGAAAGAGAGAGAGAAAGAGAGAGAAGGGAAGGAAGGGAGGAAGGAAGAAAAAGAAAGAAAAAGAAAGAAAGAAAGAAAGGAAGGAAGGAGGGAAGGAAAGAAGAAAGAAAGAAAGAAAAAAAAAAGAAAGAAAGAAAGAAAGAAAGAAAAAGTAAGTTAGTTTTCCTTCCTACCTTCACCCTCAGACATTTAGTAAATGCCTCTCTCCAAGGTCTGCCTCTCTAGGGAAAAAGCAGGAAACAACCTCCTGGCTGACCCCAGGCACACAGGCAACGCAGGTTGTGATGAAGAGTTCCTGGTCTTTCCCTTGTTGGAGGATCATGGAATCGTTTGGGCAGGAAAAGACCTCTGAGATCGTTGAGTCCAACTGTGACACCGCCACTGCCAAGGCCACCACTGAGTGGCTTTTCAGTATCTAAAGGATGCTGCAAGAGAGCTGAAGAGGGACTTTAGACAAGGGTTTGGAGTGACAGGACAAGGTGAGGCCCTGGATGGTCCCAGGACAGGTTGCCCAGAGAAGCTGTGGCTGCTCCACCCCTGGAAGTGTCCAAGGCCAGGCTGGACGGTCCTTGGAGCAACCTGGGCTAGTGGAAGGTGTCCCTGCCCATGGAAGGGTGTAGAACAAAAGGATCTGGAAGGTCCCTTCCAACTCAAACCATTCCATGATCCTGTGGTTTTATATCATGCAAAAACAAAGATTCCCAAAATCACTACAACCCTGCAAGTTTTCCATACAGACTGGGTGAATTTTGGGCAGTTTTTCCATCGCTCCCTCATGTGATTGAAATGCTCTCAGACAATATTACACAAAAGACTCGAAATACAAGGTATAAGTCCCTAGAAAATCAGATTTCATTTAATCCTGAATCTTACAGAACCACTTGCTGGCATGAAGTGTTTCTTGTTTTTCTAAACCAATAGAATGTTGACATTTTCAAAACAGACCTTTTTGACTGTTTGTTTGCAAAAAACATCACTTAAAAACTGAGTTTAACTTAAAAAAAAACAAAACAAAACAAAACAAAAACAAAATAAAAGAAAGAAAACAACAAGGGAAAGGTTAGAAAACTCAGAAAAGAAATGGAATTTACTGTTTTGGGACTTAAAGACTTCTGCTGAGTTGGTGAGTGAAGAAATCTCTTTTTCCAACTTCATCTTAATATCAGGAATTATCAGGAGACTTTCTCATCAGACTTGACCTTGCCTTATTTTGCTCTCTCCTGACTTGACTATTCAATTAAATAATTTCAATATTTCTCCTGATGCAAGATTTGCATCCTCTGTGCTCCTCTGCTGTTCAGGAACTCAGAATTTTCTGTCTTTGGAATGGTGTGAAACCCTTCCTTACCCCAAATGAAGTTATTTTCCCAACAGGATCAAGGAATGATCCCTCTTTGTAACCAGGATTAACAAAGCCTGTGTTACACTCTTGAAAAGTTACAAATCCACCCCCTGGAGGGCCCAAAGTCACTGACAATTTTGACACCAGCAGAAAAGCCAAACTTAAGGTTGTAACCTTAAAAATGGTTTGGATTAGAAGGGACCTTCAAGTCTACCACGTTCCAGCCCCTGCCGTGGGCAGGGACACCTTTTACTAGACCAGGTTGCTCCAAGCCATCCTTGGACACTTCCAGGCATGGGGCAGCCACAGCTTCTCTGGGCAACCTGTGCCAGGGCCTCCCCACCCTCACAACTAGGAATTTCTTCCCAATATCCAATCTAAATGTATCCTCCTTCAGCTTAAAGCCATCTCCCCTTGTCCTGTCCCTCCATGCCCTTGTAAAGGTCACAGAATCACAGAATTTCAGAATCAGCTGGGTTGGAAAAGACCCCTGAGATCGTCAGGTCCAACCTGTGCCCCCACCCCACCTTGGCACCCAGCCCATGGCACCGAGTGCCACGTCCAGGCTCTGCTTCAGCACCCCCAGGGACGGTGACTCCACCCCCTCCCTGGGCAGCCCATTCCAAGGGCTGATCCCTCTCTCTGGAAAGAACTTCTTCCCAATGTTCAACCTAAGCCTCCCCTGGCACAGCTGGAGACCGAGCCCTCTTGTCCTACTGCTGGTTCCTGGGAGCAGAGCCTGACTCCCCCCTGGCTCCCCCCTCCTGTCAGGGAGTTGCAGAGAGTGAGGAGGTCTCCCCTGAGCCTCGTCCTCTCCAGGCTGAGCCCCCCCAGCTCCCTCAGCCTCTCCTCATGGCAATTGTGCTCCAGACCCTTCCCCAGCCTCGTTGCTCTTCTCTGCACCTGCTCCAGCCCCTCCATGTCCTTCCTGAGCTGAGGGCCCAGAGCTGGACACAGCACTCCAGGGGAGGCCTCACCAGCGCTGAGTCCAGGGGAAGAATCCCTTCCCTGGACCTGTTGGCCACACTCTTCCTGATCCAGGTCAGGATCCATTGGCCTTCTTGCCCACCTGGGCACACTCTGGCTCCTGTTCAGCTTCCTGTCCATCCCAGCTCCCAGGACTCTTCCTGCCTGGCTGCTCTCCAGCCACTCTGACCCAGCCTGGAGCTGCCGGAGGTTGTTGTGGCCAAAGTGCAGGACCCAGCACTTGGCCTTGTTGTACCTCATCCCGTTGGAATCAGCCCATGGATCCAGCTTGTCCAGGTCCCTCTGCAGAGCCCTCCTGCCTTCCAGCAGATCAACACTCCCCCCCAGCTCGGTGTCCTCTGCAAATGTATCCCACAGGCCTTCCATCAGCACTCGAGGCATGGCCTCACCAGTGCCCAGTGCAGGGGCAGAATCCCTTCCCTGCTCCTGCTGCCACACTCTTCCTGATCCAGGCCAGGATCCATTGGCTTTTTTGGCCCCCTGGGCACCCCTGGGTTTGTGTCCCGCTGCTGTCCATCCGCACCCCCAGGTCCCTCCCTGCCTGGTTGCTCTCCAGCCACTCTGGCTCAGCCTCTTACTGAGTCCTGCCAACTGGAGAGCCTCATCTCCCTTTCCCAGCTCCCCCAGCTCTCCTGTAGGAGCATAAATTAACAAGTAGAAACTTAATAAACATTGAAGAGGGAAAGACTGAAAAACACACTGACACTGCACTATCACTGTAACTTAATGGGATCTTAAAAATTCCTAAATATAGCCTAGAAATAATGAAAATGACTGTGCCTTCCATAATAATCATCAGAAATTATTTCCTGAATTGAGCTGATGGTAAGTTTTCAATTTTTAACAGATTAGAGCTGTAAAAACCACTTCACCTGCAACTCGTTCTTAGTATAAATAAGTATCTTTAGAACAGGTCTAAGACAACATGATCTGAGTGAGCACCCAAAGCTCACCAGAGCAGCGTTTTGAGGTGATAAGTGGAGCCATTAGAGCCGCTTGTGTCAATAATGGAAGTTTCACAGCTTCCTAATTACACTTGCTTTGCTGGAAAAAGGAGAGCCAGGGGAGCAGCTGGGCTGGGAAGTCAGTAAATATGATTTACATCACTGACCGGTGCAATCTCTTTGATTAAAAAAGGAAATAGAAGACAAAAAAAATTCAAAAAAAAATAGAAAAGAAAGCTGGTCTAGTGGAAGGTGTCCCTGTCCATGGCAAGGGGTTGGAACTGGATAATCTTTAAGGCTCTTTCCAACCCAAAACATTCCATGATTCTATGAACTATTTCATATGTGCAATAGTCTGATCAGGTCCATCTTGGCCCCTTCTTTAAGCCATTCTAAATATGCAAATTAAGGAGTCCAGTAGTGCAGTCACAATAAAGAGAGAAGGAAAATAAAATTTATCAAGTAATTGTAAATTAAGATTTTTTTTCAGTTCTGTAAGTGACCCCTCATGTCTTGTCCATCATTTATAGAGTCAATTTTTAAGGTTGGAAAAGCCCTCTAAGATCACTGAGTCCAACCTGTAACCCAGCACTGCCAGATCCACCACTAAACCATGTCCCCAAGTGCCACATCCAAAGCCTTTTGAGGCTTTCCAGGGATGGTGATTCCACTGGGCAGTTCCCTGGGCAGCCTTTTCCAATGCCTGGTCACCCTTTCAGTGAAGGATTTTTTTTTATAATATATAATCTAAACCTCCCTTGCTGCTGTTTCCTCTGGTCCTGTTGTGCTTGTGAATATCCCTGATATTGGGATCATGGCCCAGAAAACACAGGGATGGTTCCCACTCTGATTTTGGAGGGGATTTCAACTAGTTTGAGGCAGTTCATCCATCACTGGGCTGCATCTCTTCTAGGTGACTCTCTATTCCTAGAGCCAGGAGCAGAAATAAGACATTTTTTCATTAATTAAAGGTGTAGGTCCAGTGACTCTCTGGACCTTTTCATCTAGAACTGTCAGAATGAAAGCAAACAACAATTACTAGAGTCAAATCTGGAAGGCTGTGGAACAAAATTGGAAACCCAATGAGTTTGTCTGGCACAGGCAGGAATTTCCCAGCCTCATCCACCTTTTCAACTCCCCCAGCAGGGCATCTCCATCCTGTCCATCTTCCTCCACTGTAATTTGGCCATCAGTTCTTCTCAGCTCTCCACACCAACCTCTCATTTGCCCCTTCCCTCACATCTCCCTCAATGATCAACCACTGATCTTGTGGATGATCTGGAGTGGGCCATGTGAGGATTGATGGCGACAAGGAGAGATTTTCCCCTTTTTTAAGTGGATTTTCCTACTTTTAATTCCCACAGCGAACAGTGGAGTTCTGCCCCCCTCTGCTGGAAAAGCTCAGCACCTCCAGCTGAGCATCAAATCCTAGAACATCCTGAGCTGGAAGGCACCCACAAGGACCATGAAAGTCCAGCTCATGTCCCTGCACAGGACAACCCCAAAGAATCCCTTCATGTGCCTGAGAGTGTTGTCCAAACACTTTTTGAACTCTGGCAGGGTTGGTGCAGCTCTCGCTTTTCGCTCTTTGAGGCATCACATTGGTCATGTCCCTTTTGGCCATGTCCAGAGACCTTGAGAAGTCTAAACCTGCTCTCCTGCCCCAGTTCGCTGCACTGTCCCAGGATGGGATTGCATTAGCTGGACCCCTGTGATGGTTTGTCCCCTCAATTCTTGTTTTTCCCCTTTTTACTGATGCCAGAAGTGGGGAGAGTTCAGCTGAGGAACAAAACTGCACCTTCAAAGTTTCTTCCTCGCTCCTGCAAAGATTTTGTGGTTGGATGAGCTGTAAAGAGCTGGAGATACAAAGGTTGGCAGGTCTCCTTTTGGCCATCTGACCATTTCTGCCTTCCCAACCTGAGCTCAGAAGGGGTATCTGGGTGGTTCACTTGGCAGGGCACATTTGTTCCCTCTTGGGAAAGGGATGAGTCCATTGGTTTTTCCAGCTGACCCACCCAAGTGCTCATTGTTCACCCCTGGTATTCCCAACACCATCCCTGTTGGAGAGTGACTAAGGACAGAGCAGGGAATGGGGGCTAAGTCCACCTGAGTGTAAAACCTTTCCAGAAGAGGCAGGATTTGCAGAGGCAGAGCAGAGTCCTCCATACCTAGAACATCTGTGGGGCCAGAAATTTGAGCCCAAACTATTGCAAAAATACACATTTCAGTTTAAATGACTCTGAGTTCCATCCTCTACTCTATTCCTTTATGTTCCTGTATGTTCCTACCTCCAACCTGTATGGCCCAGGGATTTTTTTACAGGTAATGAACCCAAGGAATTTGGAAATGCATCAATAAACAAAGCACCAGGCTGAATTTCTCCTGGGTCTCTCTATTGCTGAGTGCTGGTTTTCTACCTGCTGAAGCCTCTTCAGAGGTCAAGTAGAGCTGATTGAGGTTTAGAGATTTCTTTACCTTGTCCTGACTTGCCTCAGCTCTTCTGTGCATACCATTTCTCAGAAATGGGTGGGAATGTGATCCCCTCCTGTTTCAACAGCCTTGCTCTCAGTTGTACCCCACAAGAGCCCTCCACATCCCACAGTCCCACGAGGGATTGCTCCCACCTCATGGGCTGCAGGTGACTCAATCTTAGATGCCAAACAACTCCCTCAAAACACCTCCCTGTTCTCCACATCCAACCCCTCCTCTGCAAAGATTTTTCTCAAATCAAGTAAGGCCAAATGGCTGACAAACCCAAACTTTCAGAGGGCAGCAGGTACTTTTGTTGCCCATAAACCAAGGAAGAAAGACCGGAAAGCGAAGCACAAAGCAATTGAAGCAGAATATTTCAAAGTTTTATTGTATAAATCTACAAAAGGCTTTGCTACAATAGCAAATAGAGTGTAGCACTATTCTATTGACAGGTTCTAGTGGCTTGGGGTGATCTTGTAGCTCCAACATGACACATGAGGAATAAACTGCCTGATACAGTCAGATCCAGGGCAGGTGATGTCGGCTTACAAAGACCTTTGGCTTCAACCCCTACAACCTGCAGCGATTCAATGGGTTTGCCTTTTGTACAAGGTTGCTTGAATTAAGAAGATCTCTAGTAAAAATAAAAACTCTAAAGAAGTTTTGTCAGAGTTCAAATGTAAAACCATCTAAGGAGGAAAAAAAAACCGCAGTGGTTGAAATCTGCTGAAGTTTCAGAGACAAAACACATACACACTTCTTCATTCGTGTGGCTCTGCCCCAGGAAAATAAACTACCAGCCCTTCCTGGGGAGGCTGGTAATATAAACCAGGGTGCTACAAGTAAAGCTCCAGTTTGCCAGGAGCAACAGGTGAAATAAAATCAGTCCAGGAGATTCAGTTCTTCACACTCCAAAAAGGCAGCTGAAAATGTATAAACCTCAGGACCAAACAACCAAGTAGCACAGACAGGCTAATTCATTAAAAAGGCAGGAAAGCCTATGGGAAAAAAAAATAAAATGCCTATTGAGGCAGTCAAGTCCCTTGAAAGGGACTGTGAAAATTAAGCACCTCAAAATCAAACATCATTCTGACCTTGAGATGATGCCTGTGGAGTCTGGCTTGACATGGTTTTCCAGAATTTTCTGGTCCCGGACATTTTTGCTGAGCCTTGTTGGAATGTACCCTGGGTCCACCCCAGAACTGGGCTGAGGTGGATTTGTTTGCCCGACACACACCCCCACAGCAACACCCACACACACCCACACACCCCCAGGACAGTTGGCTCTGGAAGAGAGAGGAACCAACTGGACCCCTTGAGCTGAGATGTGAAGCAAAACTGCCTCGTCCAACTCACTCGTCCCTTTGGGCTCCCTGGGTCTGGATGGAAACAGTCCCCCCAGAGTCAGCACAAGAACCCCAGTTCTTGCAGTAACTCTGGCCCATGCAGATCCAGAGAGCTCCTGCTGCCTCCCAACACTCTCCTCTCTGGCAAGACAGTTGTGCAGGCTCCAAGAGTTCAGACAAGCATCAGGAACACCGGGATGCTTCTCCGAACCTCCGGAGCCCTTTGAGGTTTGAAACTTGTACCCGCATGAAATGAAGCTCCCCCCGAAAAACTCAGGAAAAATGAGTTACAGCATTGACAGCCTGGAGGGTTCGTAGCCTAAGAAGGGTCAGCCTTTTGGCAAAGTTAATCAGGAAAGTTTTTTGGAGCTGATAATCTGGTGAAGAGTTCTTCAGGTGAGTCCCAGCGGCCCCAAATCGCAGAGGTTTGGTGTCATCTCAACACACAGTCAGCACAAGCCCAGCATCCTTGCTGTCCCCAAAACCTGCACTTGCTTCTTCTCTTCTGGCCTCTTGGCTTCTCTTTCCATTCTCAGCACTTTCTTCTGTGCTTGGAATATCTGGACCAGCTCAGACTTTTCTTCGTGCTGTTGGAAGTGGCTTCCCCCTTTCACTGGGACTCTCAGCACCTTGAACACAGGGAGGCTCTTTGGTGCAGGATTTGCCCTCTGTCTTCCTGCAGCCTCTTCCCTGGGAAAGCTCTTGGGCACAGAGAAGGAAGTTCAGCAACAGCAGCAGGGATTGCTGTAAAACAGAAAAAAAAATGCAGCAGCTCTGATTAGATCTCTAAAGAGGAGAATAAAGGAGATTTCTCAGGAGTTGGGATTAAATTTAGCTGTGCCCATGAAGTGTCTGCAGCCTGGAGGACCCACCAGGTGTTGGTGTCCAAGGATTTGCCAATGGTCCAGCTGAGGGAAAGACCCTCTGCTGCAATGCACTGTCCCCAGAGCATTAATTGGGGCTGGTGCTTGGGTTCTGACCCCAAGAAGCTGAAATGCCACCTCTCTGGTGGTGTCAACCTCTTGCAACCACCAGGGCTGAGGCCTCAGGACCAGCACAGATGTTTGTACCTGGGCTATTCACTATCTCAAGGCACTGGGGAGGCTGAAAGGCCCACAGGGTAAGATGGGAGGTAATTACCTGTGCCAGTCTTTCCTTCAGCTGGTGGAGCTGGCAGCTGGTGGCTGTGGACTCTGAGAGCAGGTCTGATGTCAAATCCTTGGGTTTGAAGGTTTTTCTGGGCCTTTCCTTCCAATTCCTGAGTGCTGTGAAGTGATTCCTTCTCAGAGGAGGATCTGAGTGAGTCACTGCAACCAAGAGGAGATAATGTTTGTAATGCATGGCCAGCTCATCCTCAGCAGTGACACCCACTCCCCCATCACTCATCCCAGGGCATTAGTGAGAAATGCTCCCAGAGCTGCTCACAAACCAACTCACTCCCAACAAGTGAGAGGAGAGCCCCCACATTCCCAAGACAGGCTCCTAACAGGGCTGGTTGTTATCCCAGCCCAGAGCTTCATGTGGCAGGAGCTCAGGGTGAGCTAATGAAGAAACTTCCCATTTTCTCCTCATCTTTATGAGAAAGTGCAAGATGCTGCCCTCTTTGGAAACTTTTCCCACTCCTTGTCCTGCATTTCCCTTTGGCTGCCTCTCCCTTCCCCTTTCTCCCAACCCTAGTGCTTCATGTCCCATTCCAGACTAGTATTTATCCCAGTGCAAGCTTCCTACTGGATGGGCCATGGCTAATTCAGGTCTGAGAAGAGAATGCAGGAAGTCTCCTTACCTTCATCCTCTTGGAAGGAGTCACACCCAAGGCCTTCTGAGCCACCAGTGCCACGTGTCCCTGCTTTGGTAGTGCCAGGAGCATCCCAGGGTCACTCCTGCTGCTGCATCCCTGCTCCATCTCCTGCACAGGCGCTGTTCTTTTGGGCTGGTGGTGAATGCAGATGATGCTCAAGATGGTGCTCCAGCCTCCAGAAGCTTCAAAGAGCCAAACTTCATGAATGTCTTTCATCTCTAAAGTCCCATCCTCAAACTCTGGCCACAGATGAACGCTGAGCATTTACTGTCTCCACACGGAAAAAGTCACAAAGTCCAAGTCCACCTCCATCCATGGATAGATGTTGTAGAAAGTTCTTTGTGAGCAGACACTGCTCTGTCCTCAGGTGCTCCAGGACAGGCATTCCAGGCTTTCCAAGAGCATTTTGAGCCTGTCTGTGTGAGCAGAAGCTCTTTGCTGAAGCTGTGCTGGGCACACACGTCCTCTCTTCACATCTTCTCTTTGCTTTTACATGGCAAAAGCTCCTGTTGCCTCCACACATCAGTGTGGACTCAATTTGCTGCTCCGGGGATGTTTTGCTCTGAATTTGGGTTGTGTTTGTTTGTTTTGTTCAAAGAATAAGGATTTGGATTTCCCTTCCCTCCCCCCATCCTCTCAAAAGAGCTCTGGTGTCTCCTCTCTCCACCTGGATGCCCTCCCTGAAAGGAAGCAGACTGCTCCTTCAATAAATGAGCTCACAATTTAATTAGGAAATCTGTTTCCTGCTGAATGCACAGGATAATGTGCAGGGAAAGGGAGAAATTTGCCTCTGCACTGCAGTGGCCTTGATTGGAATGAGCAGAAACTCAGACAAGGAGTAAACCAATAAAGCCTCTCGAGAGGAAACACATTAAAGCAGGTATTAGGTGCAGAGAAATGAAAAACATCAAAAATAATCCACTCTTAAAGCTTTCAATTCCTGAAGTAATAGGATTTTTTTTCTTCACAAAACAAAAAAATAATCAAAAAAATTAATTTAATCCTTTGGAGCAAGTAAGAGCAGGAGATTGCAAAGAGAGCAGAAGCCTGGTGGTTAATCAGAAACAGGCAAGGGTCAAAAGAAAGCTGTGTCCTTAGGACAGGGACACTTCCTCAGAAGAGGGAGGAGAGAAGGAAAAGGAGAGATCCAGATGGGTAGGAACCCTCAGCCAATTGCTGCACTCGTGTGAAGTCCTGGAGAGCCGCCAGTGCCGAGCGGCTGCTTCAGAAGTTGGGAATTGTCTCTGGTTTCTCATCAGGGATCTCATAAAATGGTCTGTTCCCCCCAGTGGTGCCAGCGGGGTCTCCAACACCCCCGCCTTGCAGGGCTCAGCTGAGGTGGGTAACCCCACCCTAAGGTGCCTCTGCCCCACCACCTCCCTCCCCCCACGAGCAAAGTTAACAACCCCTCTGCCCTGGGCTCTTGGGCTGAGCACACCTCATGTCCCGTCTCAGCCAGAGCCTCTCTCCAAGGAGAAGCTTCCTAAATAAGCCCCCTTCTCCCTTGCACTTCACCCAGAGCGCTGCAGAGCAGCTCATATGACAGTGGCTGGGGGGCTGGGGGGCTGCTCAGGTTGGGTCCCGTTGCTCGGCACGGGACTGGCAGTGGTTGAGGGAGGCACGGTGTCCACGGAATCCCCCGGCTGGATCTCGGGGGTCCTCTGTGGGCTGGGCTCCTCAGAGTGCTCCATGCTGCCCTGGACCTCCTTCCCTCTTTGGATCAGCTGCTCTAAGGTCTTGGGCAAGGGGTAGCTCAAGAAGCGCTTCAGTTTGGGCTGGAGGGTTCCTACCACGTACTGGATAATCTCCTCCTCATCAGCGTCCACATAGAGGGTCTGGTACAAGTCCCTCTTGCGCCAAAGGAACTGATCCAGGGGCTCCCCCTCTTTCTGGGGCAAATCCAGCTCCCTTTTGATGGCATCCCTAGTCAGGGTGCCCTCGCTGTACTGCAGGAACTCCTTCTTGAACTCCACCCAGTTCTTGACGGAGTCCTGCTTGTATTCCCACCACTTTTTAGCTGGGCCGTTCATGTGGTTTTGGATCTGAGAAAGCCAGTACTCCTCAGTCCCACCCACCTGCTTTAAATATTCCTCCAAGTGGCTCAGGAACTCCCGGGGATCCTCAAACACCTGGGTCTCCACCGGGGAGGCTGGAGCATCCTCGGACACAGAGACCCACTGGTAGGAATCGTGGCCCTGGGGGATGCTGGGCACCTCCCCGGGGGGAGGGGTCAGGGCATACATTTGGCTCATGTCGAGGGCATAGTCATAAATCTCCCCCTCACTTGGCCTGATCTCAGGGCCTCCCACCCCCACAGACACCGTCTGCTTGCCCTGGTCCCCAGGGCAATATTTGCCCCCCATGGACTCCAAGCGGTCAGCCCACTTTTCCAAGCGGAAAAACACCTCCTTCCAAACATTCATCTCCCTCTTGACCCACCTCTCCAGGTGGGCAATGGTCTCCTGGCACCTGGCCAGGCAGGCCTTGATGGACTTTTTCCACCTCTGGTTCTCAGTTGGGACATGGTCCTCTAAGTTGTTCTCTAACTTCCCCACGGATTTCTGCAAACCCTTCAGCTCCCGCTCCACCTGCTTGGAGACCTCGGTCAGGAGGTGCCTGTGGGTCCTCCTGACGTGCTCCAACATTTCTGCCCTGCACTTCCCAATCTGCAGGATCACATTGGGCTTGTTGGCCACTCCACGGTGCCCCTGGAAGGAGTGGATGCCCGCGTTGGTGACATTATCCAACTGCATGGCCGCGACCGTGCGAGTGTCAAACAGGGACAGAACTGGGTTATGAGCCCTGGCACTGGAGCTGGCTCCCAAAAACCCCCACCACAACACTTCCTGAGAGACACACAGAGACTCCTAAACCCCCCTTCAAGGACTTTTCCACACAAACACAACCAAATCAGAAATCACCGCAGAGCGAGCCGGTCGGTCCCCGTGGATCCCAGACTGAGAGTTGGAGGCAAATTTCTTCTGGTGCCCAGCTGGAAACTCCTGTCTCAAGTGCTCAGCGTGTCCCAGAGAGAACCAGGATCCTCCAGGAAGAAGGAGAGGAGTTGGATAAGGTGTCCAATCCCGTTGCTCGTCCGGAGCTGAGGATCTTCAACAGCGCCAAGTCCCCTCTCGAGAAAAGCACACGAAGGAGCTGCTGCAAAAATCCGGGTGATTCCTCCTCGGGTAAAAGTTGGCGAGCCAAAAAACGCTTTTCCACTAGAGATGCAAAGAGCTGCTTCTCTTCCCTGGCTGAACTGCCACTAGTCCAGGCTCCTCCATCTACTTATACTCCGCACGGCTCAACATGTGGGTGGTGCTCTGCCTCCTCCCGCACTCCCAGCGCAGCGTTCATTGGAGGAGAAGCGAGGCCGGTGTCTGTGGCAACCCAGATTTTGGCAGCCTCCCCTCGCTTCCCACCCCCTCGCTCACGCCCCCAGACTCGACGCGAGAAGCACTTGAAAGGTGCTGGAGACAGTTGGAGGGATGGATGAGTAATCGCACCTTCCGCCTTTCGGGCTGCGGGAAAAGCACTTATTCATTCCACAACTATTTACTCAGCAAGGTCACCGTTAACGTGCTTTCCCCTGGCAGGGCTCAGCTGAGGAGGAATTCAGGGTGTCACACACAGGCAGACGCCCCCGGGCCCCCACACATACCCCCAAATGTTCGCACACACACACACGGGGTGAGCTCACTCCTAATGCAAATCCCTGGGAATGGTGGTAAATCGGCAGGAAAAAAAAAAAAAAAAAGAGGGAGAGAAAAGAAAAGAGGAGGGGGGGGAACAGAGGGGGAAACACTCAAAGGAGCCAATTCAGCACAAAGTGGAACACTCTGGACTTTCTCAGGCGCTGGTAGGTGGGAGTCATCCCCACTGCCTAATTGCACCAGACCAACTGCTATCCCGGGAATATTCGGTGAGGGAGGGGGGGGGCGACATCCTGGGTTTTGCATGGAATTAAATCCACCCATCAAAAGCCTGTTCCATACTTAGCTTTGAATCAGATGCTTAATCAGGGAGCCAACCCACAAGCGCAGATGAAGCCACATTTGTTCTTCCTTCTTGACAAAGCAGGAAAAGCCAACCATAAAAGGAGCCTCCGGGTCTTACATAAACCAGAGATAAAGGATTCCCTAATCCGAGAGAGTTTCCCTGCCGGAACACCCTCAGAGAGGTGCTGAGGGTATCTGGGGCTTCTCAGTGACAGAGGCCGGAGGCAGTGGGATGCTGATTCACTAAAATCACCTAAAAATGGGTTTTGAGCCTGTTGGCAGTGAGGGGGGGGGCTGTGCCCTGGGGTGGTGGGCACTGTGCCAGGGAGGATTCGGACGGATCCTCACTCCTACATGTTTTCTGGTGGGAATGCAGCCACCCTGGAAGAGCAAAAAGAGGAGGAGGAGGAGAATCTCTCAGTAAAGTCCCGCTGGAAGGAGGTCTCAGCGGTCTCAGGTTAAAGCAGAGACCCTTTGGAGCAACCTGGTGGTGGTTGAGCTGGAGGACATGAGGGACAGGGGGCAGGATTCCCTTTCCCCCCATATGCATGCAGGAAGGGATGTGTCTGTTCCTTACCAGGTGATGGCACATGGACAGACACCACTGTTCTATGGCTCTCAGGACACAGGGCACTTATTTAGGGCAGCAACAAGATGACCTAGAAGGGCTGCATAGTTTGGTTGAAGGGGGAGTGACAGTGAGTGGGGAAGGGAACAAAATGTTGGATTTCTAATCCAGTAGATTCTCCCAATGCCACTTCTTCCCTCACACATATCACACACTTATCTGACTGCCCTCCCTTTTCCTTACTCCTCCACTTTCAACCAGTTTTCCTAAGCACGAGATTTTAGGACATCTGTGTTTTTGTTTGGAAAAAGTCTAATGTCAGTCATCTGAGGGTTTGGGACAGATCTGAAGCCTTTTATGGTGTCACTGTACCCCAGAGAGCCTCCCTCAAACCTGCATTGCCAGCAAGAGATAACGTGAATTGGAGAGACTGTTCCATCTCTGTATCCCTGGATTGGTGGAAAGATATTCTCTAGAAAGCTTTTCACCCAAGATCCCCAGAAATGGCCTGTAGGATGGGGACAAGTTGTAGGGTGGCATTAACTTTGCAAGATGACCTCCTTTCCACCTCACCTTGTCCTGTCACATGCCAGGGGTGACATGGTTATAAAAGGTACTCCACCAAACCGGGCCCTTTCCAGACCCTGCTGCCTCTCTTTCCTTCTCCTTTTTGTTTTCCCTCCCTCTGGAGGGGAAATCATCAGTCTGAATGGCCTCATTTGGCACTTAGCTCTGGTCACAGGATTTTGGGATCACTAAGGGTGAAAGGGACCTCAGGAGGTCTCCAACTCAATCTCCTGCTCTAAGTTGAGTCAACTTAGGTGAGATGGTTCAGGTTTCAGATGTTCAAAACCCCAGGGATGGGGATTGCTCAAAGGGAAAACCTTTTTCCTTGTACCCAAACTGAGTGTCTTATTTGAATTTAGACCCAATGTCTGTGAAGATCCTGGTTTGACCTCCTTGGTAACATCCCCACAGGTACAGGACACTGCTGTTAGGACCCCCAAATCCATCACTTCTCTGGGCTGGACAGGCCCTAGTCCCACACCAGGTAGGTTCTCTGACCATCTCTGGCCTGAACTCCTTCCATTTGACCACTGTCTTGTCCTAAGAGGGATAAATCTGGTTGCAGCAGTTTAATATGATCTAAAATGCCCTGATTAGAGGGCTATAATCCCATCCATTGATCTCCTGCTTGTCCTCATCTTCTCACAGTCCAGGACAGTTTTTTTGCTGCCAGGACACACTGCAGGATCATCCTCAGCCTTCTGCCCCCCATCATTCTCAGGTCCAGCTCTGCCAGGGACCCTTTCTTCCCAGGCACAGAATTAATCCTTGCTGAATATCATCCTGCTTCTCTTGGCCCTTCCCTCCAGCTTTTCCAGGTCTCTGGGTTAATCTCATTCACAGAGCTGTTCTAATCACTCTCCTGGTGCTGTGGAGGTGGTGGGGGAAGCAGGAGAAGCGAGGAGGGAATGGGGGTTTTCCTTCTGGACCTGCTGGGGAATGAGCTGCTGATTAAGACATGTGTGATAAGCATTTTCATTGTGCTTCTAATTAAAGGAAGGTGAGTGGGAAGAGGAGGAGGAGAGAGGGGAGCCGGAAGCAAAGAGAGGAGGGAGATGCTGGGAGGTGATGGAGGGAGACAGTTTGAGGCAGACAGGCAGATTCCAGGCACACAGAGACAGACAGGCATGGAAGGACAAGATCCATGGATTGGGGCAGGATGGGGGGAGGCTTGGAAGCCACAGTATCTTCATCCCAGGGTTTCACAGAGGCAAAGCCAGGATTCTGTTGAAAATACCTGCTTGGTCTCAGGGGAGCTGTCAATGAGGTGGACAGAGCAGATAGCAGGGCTTGTTGTCCTCTGGGTGGCTACAGGAGGTCCAAGGCCAAGAAGAACAGAAAGGAAAGTGGGAAGTGAGTATGAGGGTGATCAGTGAGCAGTTCCCTCCAAAAAAAGCTGAGCAGGAGGCAAGGGAAGGAGAGAAAATAGCAAAAAGCCACATCTCAGAGCTCAGCAGGGATGGTGTCAGCGTGGCTTGTCTCCCTAGAGCTTCCTGAGAACAGTTTTAAACCAGAGCAGATTGGGATCAGACCCAAAAAAATGAGGAGAGAGAAAGAGAAGAGCCAACAGAGGCATCAGAGGCAGCCAAAGGAGCCCATGGCAGTGAGGCAGGAGAACCCCACTGAGGGGATGGGGACCAGAAGAAGGGACACCAAGGCACAGCCAGCACTGGCACCTTCCCCAGTGTTGTCACTTTGCACCCAGAGCCTCGTGTCCCTCGCCCTTGGCATCAATTCAGGGTGTGAGTTTTTGCTGCCTCAGAGCAAATGTGTTGGGGCTTGGAGGATTCTTTTTTTTCAGGTTGACAACCCTTTGCCACCTCATCTGACCGAGTGTTTTGCTCAGATCCACCTTCTGGCAACACATTTCACTCCAACTTGGAGACGAGCCTGAGCCAGATGAACCTGGTGGGGGGAGTGAGAGAGAAGGGGGAGATCCCAGGGCTTGGGAAAGTTTGTGGTGCAGCTGATTTGTGCTGCCTTTTAGTGCCATATGCTCTGGAGAGCTCTGGTGGAGGCTGGAAATGCTGGATCACCCTCCTGTGGTGCCGGGATCCCTCTCTAATTATTCCTTGGGATGTGCATTGTGTTTCTTCTCTGAATTGCTGCCTGGAGGACCATTTCTTTCACCCAGGACTCCGTGAAGGGCTGAAAATTAGAAGCCTGAAGGCCTGTGGGCAGTTAAGCCCATATTCTTGCAGGAACTAATATTTCCTACTGGGATTTTCTGCATTATCCTATATTTGCTGTGCTAGAATTTTCCTTTTCCCTTCCAGAATTACTTCCTCCTACAAGAAAAAAGAAAAAAGGAGAAAATAAGGAATTAAAATTCCCCCCTTTCTACCTCCACATCCTTTTAATCCCTATTGACCCTCCTATAGCTCACCAGACAAAGCTGCCCAGTCATTTGTTTGGTAGCAAAACCCTCAACAAGGCAATAAAACGAAGTGGAAACCAAGGTATTGGGTTTTTAAATTTGTAAAGAAAGAAACAGGGAGGAAAGAATAACCCATTTAATTTGCACCATACGTGCCTATTCATCCATGCCCAGCTCTGGAACACTTTATTGCACTCAAAACCCAGAGTTTTGCATTCAAAACCCGGATCACGTCAGTGGCTCTATTGTTCCTGGCCACCCATCATCCCCCAGGACGTCACTGGGAAGGTGTGGAATCAACTGGGAATCTGAGGGCACCCCCCCTTCCATCAGTATTAACCACAATAATGGTGATTGTCATCAGTGCCACTCCTCCTACTGCAGAGGAGCCTGCAAGTTCTCTCCTTATTCCTTTTCATCTGGAAAGCCCTACTTTGAGGGGAAGGGAGAGTGCTTTGTTTTCCGGCTAAAAATATCTTCTGTGTTTTATAATTCTCTCCTCTCTCCTTCTTTAATGAGATGTTTGTTATTTTCCTGTCCTCGCTGGGCAGAGGAAATGTTAATGAGTCTCTTCTCGTGCTGCTTTCGCCCCCCCAGTCCTGCCTGAGGCTACAGCAGGAAAGCCAAAGGAGGCAGCAGGATTTTTCACACTCTGCTCTTGGCTGTTACGACCCTCATGAGGTCAACACAAATAGAAAGACATCTCCAAATGAGCCTCGTTTGCCTCACTGAGGAGCTGGTAGAGCACAATTCTTGCCAGGGCAAAGGGCCTGATTCACACCTGGGCTGTGACATTTTATCTGCCGCGTGTTTTCCAGCTGGATTTGGCCCACTTTTGGCCCCACACTTGACTCTTTTCTCACCTGCCCCCCTTCAGGGTGTCCCTCTAAGTGTTCTGGGAGAAGTTTCTGATTTTAGTGCTTTTTTTCTTTTTCCCCTCCTCCTCAGCAGCAAACCCTGAGACTCACAGGTCTGCTAAATCAGGGAGAGCAGTGGGGTGGCTGTGAAGCTTACAGACCCTGTTCCTTTGCTGGTGTGGCCTGGCTGACAGAGTCCCACCAGGCCTGGAGAGCTTTGCTCCTCATCCCCTGCCAGGAGGATGTGCCTACGCTGATCTAGGAACCCTCTGTGGTCCATGAAGCCCATTCCACCCTCCCCTGCAGCCCTGGATTTGCTTTTCTGTTTCTCTCTGGGTTTCTGAGCTCGCTGGTGGTGGTGGAGGAGCACTGGGAGGTCACAGCCACACAGGGAAAACGGGACATTGTCCTTGGTGGTGGCATCAAATCCTACCCTTGATGATGATTCCCTGGTGAGCCTGAAAGCTTTGGCAGCACCAGCTACTCAGATGATGAGGAGAGAAGGGCTCAGACTGTTTTTCCTGCCCCTACTCCTCACACACATCTTGCTGTACCTATGGGTGAATCCATGTTAAGCCTCCACACCTACATGGATTTTTCCTCCTGGGAAAGACTTTTAGGGGTGGTGGGAGCCCTGTTTTCCATCATGGGAAGATTTCCAAGCTGCAGATTCTCTGCTGTGGGCAGGAGGGAGCAATGGGATAATCCTGTGACCATAAGAGAAAATGCTACCTTGTTGTGGTTGGTAACAACCAGAGCCGTGGAGAACCCACCCACAGCCCCTTTTCCACACCAAATTCCATGGTCCTACCTATCCTGTGAGTGGCAACAGCTCTGTTGCCATGAGGGATATGCCAGAGGAAGTTAAGGAATGCTCAGGGAATGGAAGCAGAAGCCTCTTTGCACATGGAATTGCAGGTTATCCTCCAAGATGTGCAACAGCAGCAAAAGCCAGGTTCGTTTGGACACCTCCATGCTAATCTCATTCCCAAATTCCCTGTTCACTTCCCTCTGCCTGATGCTCCTAACCTGGGTTAAATAACTCCAGATTCATAAGAGGGACAAGCTAAGTAGGATTTTATCCTGTTTTGGGGATCAGATCCCTCCATCTGCAGATATCTATAGTTTAAGCTTCTCTTCCTCCAAACATTTTCCTGTCTGAGCCGTGGATCAGTTATTAACTGGATGAATAGATGGGTAGTTTTTCTCCCTAAATCGCTCCCTAAATGCTTTTTTTTCCTCATTCATACTGAAATCCCAAAGCATTTTCAAACCTGTCGAGGATTTGGCCACAGAGATGTCTTTGGACAACATCCCAGGCAGGTTCAGAGCCTGATCTGGCAGTAGGATTTCTATCCAGGTCTCCTCAGTGCTGGGACATTCCTAAAGGAAAAGGAAAAATGAAATGCTTTATTATAACTCATTTTGTGGACATTGTTTGTACCTCTCTCTAAACGGGAATGTGTGTCTGGCTCTTTGCAGTGGGATCCATTAAAGCCTCACAAAGGGACACAGACCACATCCATGATCCCAGAGGGACACAGGGATGCTGTTCCCAGCCAAATCCACATCTCCAGAGCTCCGTCACTTCTCAGCTCTTTGCTCTCACACCCTGAAGACACAAACTAGGCCACTGCTCACCTATTTTTAACAATTCTATCACTGAGTTGTGACTTGATTTACCTTTATTCCACGTTTCCCTTTTCGCTTCTCCCGATTTATTTATTTCTCTTCTTTCTGCCCCTGCCAAGCATCTCTGTTAACAAAGGTTTTCCTCCCAGCATCTTTGCTTTCTGCCTCTAATCTCTCCAAGCCACAGGGAGCCCCAGCTGGAGTCAGGGCAGGAATTGTGTCTCCTTGGCTCCAGGAAACAAGGGAGTCACTGCCTCCCGGGGGGCTGGGCAGGCTGCAGCACTAATGACAGCAGGGGCGAAGCTCGGTCACTCCTGGAGGGAAGGGAGCCTCCTTCAGCTCCTCCTCATCCCAGATTTTCCATTCCCATTACTGAAGTACCTGTAAATGAGAGATGGATAATTAGGAACAGCAGGGAAGCTCCAGGGGAACAGAAGAATGTGAAAAGCAAGCAGTAGACTGAATTTTCTTCTTTGTGGATCTATGAGGCCCAAACCATCACTAAAAGCCACATTAGACCAGGGCTGGCAGGAGCTGGGGGGGAATTGGTGTGTAAAGCTCTCCAGGTGTTTTCCTTCCCAAAAAATCCCATCACAGCTCCTTGGTGTATCATTCCCACCCCACTGAACACAACTTGGTGGTCTCAGGCTGGAGATCATGGAATCCTGGAATGGTTTGGGTTGGAAGGGCCCTTGAAATCATCTCATTCCAACCCCCTGCCATGGGCAGGGACATCTTCTGCTATCCCAAGGGTTGCTCCAAGCCCTGTCCAACCTGGCCTTGGACACTTCCAGGGATGGGGCAGCCACAGGAGGGATCCTGACACGAGGCTTTTCCTTGCTTGTCTCCACATGATTATGGGAATTTACTCCATTCCCTTCTCTTCATAGAGGTTGTCTCTCAGCAAGGGCTGCTCCCAGTTGCAAAATGTGATGACAAGGGAAAACTTTTGTCCTCACAGAGATTTTCAATTTTAGCAGGGTCAGAATTGAGGGGAGGGGCGAAAATAATAAAAGGAAACTGGGGGGGGAGGGGGGAAGAAAGGAAAAAATAAGAGAAAATAAAAAAGAAGAAAAAAAATGGGGAAAAAAAAGAAAAAAGGGAAAAAGAAAAAAGGGGGGAAATGAAAAAAAAGGAAAAATAAAAGAAAATAAAAAGGAAGAAAAAATGGGGGAAAAAAGAAAGAAAAAAGGAAAAAAGAAAATAGGGGAAGGAAAATAGAAAAAAAGAAAAATAAGAAAAATAAAAGGGAAGGGAAAAGATGGGGGAAAAAGACAGGAAAAAGGGAAGAAAATGGGGAAAAAGAAAATAGAAAAAAAAAAGGAAAAATAAGAGAAAATAAAAAAAGGGGAGAAAAAGGATGGGGGGAAAAAGAAAGAAAGAAAGGAAAAAGGAAAAAGGGGAGAAACAGGAAAATAGGAGAAAAGGAAAAAATAGGAGAAAATAAAGGAAGGGGAAATAAAAAGATGGGACAAAAAGAAAGAAAAAAAACGAAAAAAGAAAGAAGATGAAAAAGGAAAAAAGGGAAAATAGGAGAAAAATAAAAGAGGAGAAAAAAAGATGGAACAAAATGAAAGAAAAAAGGAAAAAGGAAAATAGAAAAGAAAGAGGAAAAATAAAAGAAAATAAAATAGAAAAAAAAATAAGAGAAAAGAAAGGGAGAAAAAAGAAATGGGGGGGAAAGAAAGGAAAAAAAAGGAAAAAGGGGAAAAAAGGAAAACGGGGGGGGGAGAGGGGGGAAGGAAAAAAGAGAAATCAGGGGCTACAATTGTAACCAGAGTTATTTATGCCTGATTTTAGTGGAAGAACCATCAGAATTGAAGATTTTTTTTTTTTTAATGTCACTCAGGCACGACCTGGTCAGGGATTATCCTGCCCTGGGGTTACTGGAATGGCATGGCATGGCATGGCATGGGCAGCTCTGCCCTGTTGCTGGGCTCCTGATTTGAGCCCGGCAGATGCCGGGGAGGCGGCGGCTGCTCATTCCCGGCACGGTGGGATGGAGCTGTCCATGGATCCCGGCAGGAATGGTGCAACAGCGAGAGGGAAGGACGCGGGGGGAGATGCGGGAGCCTCTGGCCAACCCAGAGAACCTTTCTCTGCCCATCCCCGCCTGTTCTCCTCTCGGGACACAAACCGGGACCTCCCCACCGACCTTCCCAGAGAAACCCCATCCCAGGCTGCGGGGAAGGACGGGGTGTCCTGGATTTCCCAGCTCGCTCCCCCATTTTCTGTTTTCCAGCGGTCGGGTTTGGCTGCGGGGAGGGAGGGGAGGGAGAGGCAGCGGCGGCGGCTCCGAGCCGGGGGGGTTCCTCGAGGAGAAGCCGAGGTCGGTATCCATGTATCCATCACCTGGAGAGCCGTGAGCCATCCCCGAGTGAGACACCGGGGTGGGCGGGATGCGGGGGAGAAGGGCAGAGTGGGAGCAGGGAGACAAAAGGGATGAGCGGGCTGTGAGTGTGCCGGGGGAGCTGCCGCACGCTCCTGCCTTTCTCCCACCTGCCTGGGAGCTTTCCAGGGGCCGGGGGAGCTCTACAGGGGGGGGAAAATGAGCCACGGCAGCACCCCCAGGGCAGTGCTGAAATAGGGTCGCTGTGGGCAAGGTGCCCCAAATGCTGACACTGCTCTGGAGGGGTTAGAGGGATTTTTCCTCCTCCTCAGGCCCTGAATCAGGGAAGGGGGGTAGTTCCTGCAGTGCTGCTTTGCTCAGAGCCAGGAAGGCTCCCTGAAGGGATCATGCAATCCTAGAATGATTTGGGTTGGAAGGGACCCTAAAGATCATCTCGTTCCAACCCCCTGCCATGGGCAGGGACACCTTCCACTGGACCAGGTTTCTTAAAATTGTGCTTGTGTAGGAGGGGAAACCCTAAGATTTAGAGCTTTGTGACCCCCACAATGAACACAGGCAGAGCCCTCCTTCCCCTCCCCTGCTTGCTCTCCAAAATCCTCCAACTCCCTTCCCAAATGTTGTGAGTGGAACACAATCTCACCAGGGCACCCCCAGGTTTCTGTCAGGGGTCGTGCAGGAAGTTGACTGAACATGAAATCTCTACCCAAAGCTTCAGTTTCCCAGTGGGGTGGGGTAGGAAAAGTGTCTTAAAATCATATTTTTTACTTGCATAGATTCGTGGAATTGTTCTGGTTGGAAGAGATCTCCCAAGATCACTGGCAGAGGTTGTCCAGAGAAGCTGTGGCTTCTCCATCCTTGGAAGTGTCCAAGGTGGGGTTGGATGGAGCTCTGAGCTACCTGAGAGGTTGTGAAAGGCAGTGCAAAGTGTCCCTGCTCATGGCAGGGAGTTAGAACTGGATGATCCTCAAGGTCCCTTCCAACCTAAACCATTCTATGACTCTGTGATCTCAATTTAGGGAAGGGACATTAGTGCAAATCCTGGCAGGAAAAGATAATTGAGTCCAACTGTTACACCCCCACTGCCAAGGCCACCAGTGGGTGGACATTACTGTGGCTTTTCAGCACCTAAATGGGGCTCCAAGAGAACTGGAGAGGTACTTTGGGCAAGGGCCTGGAGTGACAGCACAAGGTGAGGCCCTGGCACAGGTTGACCAGAGAAGCTGTGGTGCCCCATACCTGGAAGTGTCCAAGGCCAGATTGAATGGGACCTGGAGCAACCTGGATTAGTGGGAGGTGTCCCTGCCCATTGCAGGGGATTGGAATGAGATGATCTTTAAGGTCCCTTCCAACCCAAACCCTTCCATGATTCCATGATCATCACGTCCAGGGTAAACCCAGCCCCACCACCGTGTTCACCACTAAACCATGTCCTCCAATTATTAAAAAGGAGGCTGTCACTGTCCAAAATAATCGTGGGACAGGGTTCCCTTCCTGTGAGTTGCATAAAAGCACTTCCAGAACCTATCCCTTTTAACTGGGGCATGGATTGTGATTTCTCCACAGCTGAAGAGCTCTGACCCCACATCCTTCCCTGCTAACCTTCTACAAGAGCTTGACCATTTTGGATTACTGGTCAAATATCCATCAGGCCAGAACAAGATCTAGACCTGCCAGTCTTAATTCTTGGAATACACACCCCAGGCTCTGCCTCCCACATGTCCCAGGAAAGCCAATACTATGGAATCATTTAGATTGGAAAAGGCCTCTAAGACCACTGAGTTCAACCATTCTCCCAGCTTTGCCAAGGCCAACACCAAACCACGTCCCTAAGTGCCACATCTACATACACATCTGGTAAATCCCTCTGGGGTTGGTGACTCCACCAGTACCTTGGGCAGCCTTTTCCAATATCAGTCTCCCTGCTCCCTGTCCATTTAATCCCACAGAACAGACAGAGATCCCACAAGGAGCGACCAAATCTTGTCCTGACCCAGAAGTGCCCTGTCAGATGTTCACTTAAGACACAGAGGTGAACTCACCTCATCCACTCTTGCCACCTCTGTTCACCCACCCTAAAATCACCTTATTTCTCTTCCCAGCCCCAGACTCAGAGGGTTTCCCCATCAGGAGGAGTTTGAGGTCTGTATTGAAGTCTTTTAGGGTACAGAGGAGACCTGTGAGGCTCAAAAACCAATTACCCAAAAGCTGCCAGGAAGGCTCCTACTTGGCCTCTGAAAGGACACCTCCTCACCCTTAATTTGGGCACTGAGTGGCCAGCACAGAACTTTTTTTCCTCCTCTCCTTTCCCCAAGCACTTGTGCAGATTGTCTGTGGCATTTAGAGCAGCTAAAATTATCTCAATTAAATATCTCCACTGCTTTCCTTTGTTCTTTTTTCTTTTTTTTCTTCTTTTTGCTCTTTCCTTCCAGACAGCTGGAACATGTTCTTTAGACACTCTGTAAAAACAAAGGGGGAAAAAAAAAGAATAAAACACCCTGCCCCAAGCACCCAACAGCTTCAGCTTGGCTTTATTTAGAACCATGGTTGAAATAAATGATGTGAGGAGTATTATAAGATATATTGCTCCAGTATTCATCCATAGGAGACAGAAGAATAGTCTTACCTGGTCATCTACCCCATCAAAGTCGTGGATTGGGGATTACAGGTCTTTTGGAGGTGTGGGAGAAAAGGCTAAAGGGTTGTGGACTGATTTTTGGGACAAGTTTGGTGCCATGAGATGAAAACAAACCTCTGTCGTGCTCCGTGATGTTCCCCCTGCTTGTCCACACGTTTGTCACAACAATTCCTGACCCTTCAGAGTGACCCCTCAGCTTTACAAATTCCCTGTCAGTCTGTTCTGGGAGAGAAAATTCCCTCCCAGCATGAAATTTGGCAGCTGCCTCATCCCTGTGCCTGACAGAATGAATCACCAGAGTTAAGTAACAAACCCATTTATACATCAAGACACCAGCACTGTCCAAACCAAATCATTCCTGTGCTTTTTTATTGTAGATTCTGCTTCTGCTCATCTTGTTCCCTCTCTTTTGTTCCATTATTTTTTCTCCCAGGATCTTCTGGATGTTTTGCAAAACAGTGGAAAAAACTTCAGAAGGGGGTTGGGATGCTCAGCAGAGGCAGAGAATATTTCCCAGTCCTCAGCAGAGGCAGAGAATATTTCCCAGCCCTCAAGAAGGGTTGTTTACTACTAATTTTATGAGTTACTGGGAAATCTCTCCGGGAACCTCACCAAAGCATGTTTGGCAAGAACAAAAGGCTCGTTAATGAGGTATTGCCACCTGGTTTGTGTATTAATGTCTTATAAATATCCTTACAAACCCCTACACACTTTAAAGCACCTGTTATTTTTACAAATATTTTCTTGGTGCTTTTCTTCTGTCTTCTTAGTGCCCAATTTATTCCTCTGCTCTACTGACAGTTATTAAAGAAGCGATTCCTGAGTGCTTTTGGTCTCTCCTTCAGTAAATGAAATTCAGATGGGTTGAAATAGCAGTGGGTGTTCCACATTGAAAGAGAAATCTGAGGAAAGCACAGGGAAAGCTCTGGGAGTTTGTGGGGGCAGAACAGGATCTGCAGATGCCATTAAGGAAAGGAAAAGTAGCAGGACTTTCACACTGAGCAGAGTTGCAATATTCAGTAATTGGTACAAAACAAGTTTAGGACAAAACTGTGTCTCTCAGCGCTTAGATCCAAGAGAAAACACCCAAACTGGGAGTTCTCCTGGTGTCTGGTCAGCCTGGGTCCATGCAGGACACAGCCAAGGACATGGTCACTGCTCTCTTTTTGTAGCTGAGGTGCCCTCAGAAAGTTCTGCCTCAAATATCTTCCTCTATCTGATTGATGGCCACAGAGCTTTGCTTTTCCAATTTTTCCCATCACTCCGAGTGAAATACATTCAGGATGTTGCCCAGAGAAGCTGCCCCATCCCTGGAAGAGTTCAAGGACAGGTTGGATGGGGCTTTGAGAAACCCAGTGAAAAGTGTCCCCGCCCATGGGACACTTTTAAAAATGATTTTTTAATTCCCTTCCAACCCACACCTTTCTATGATTCTAAGATCTCTTAGATCTCCCTGATAACAGTCACTAAAGCAAACACTAAAACATTCATTTTCTCAGAAATTGGTGATTTAAACTTGAGGAGAGCTGAAATCCCAGGTCTGGGGTTTGTTCTCACTGTCTCTCCCTCCCAGTGACTACGTGGGAGGTTCTGCCCAGGGCAGATTGCAAATATCCCCCTGGATGCAAACAATTTCTCTTATGCAGCAGCAGGACCACAGGTTGAATCTCTCCATGCAGGGTTCATTTTTCCAGGCCAGCAGAGCTCTTATTCACAGCCTATTGGATTCCTAACAGCCAAACTTAAATAAAAATTCTAAACAACTCCAGGAGCCACCCCCTCGAAGGATGGACTGACAATCTCAGCAGCTTTCAGACATCAGGCTTGGGGAGGGAGAGGAGAGGGCTGTGTGACAGGCAGAGTTTGGCAGCTGGGCTTCATTAACTCTGCTTTTCAAAGATGCATTTCTATCCCTGGAATAACAATGAAGTTATCCCAGGCCTCCCATTCCATCCCCTTTACTGCCTCCCCTCCCAGCTATTGCTGTAGGTGCAGAGCACCCACAGTCCCCCTTGTGCTATTATCTCCTTCCTTCCCCAACACATTAAACTGCCATCAAAGAGGAGCTTTGCAAACATAGTTTGTTGCCTACTGTAGCCTCACATTTCAGAACTGCTGCTGCTGCTGCATATTTTGTGGAATTTTATTTTCAAGCAAGTCCATTTTTCCTAATGGGCTCACTTGGGGGTCTGCTCAACTGGAGGGGAAATGGAACCAAGCAAGATTCCTGCTGGGAGACCTTTAGAAACCTCAGGAAACCTTTTTTTCTTTTTTTTTCAGAGACAGAAGTTCCGTGTTCTTAATGAGATCATTTTTGGAGAAGTCTGGGGAAAGAGCAAAAAAATTAAAAAAAAGAGAAAATAGCGACAGGAAAATAGAGATAATCACTAAAAATGCTTTTCAAGTAAAGCAGGAGCTCACTTAGTGTATTCCAGAAGCCTAAAGAAGGAACATGGACCTTATTTGATGCATCAGAGCCAAGTGAGAATGTGAGGAGCAATAACATCCCAACCCTGCAGTGGATGGCACTCCCCTGGTGCAGATGGCTGGAGAAAGAGTGGGGAAATAGGACAAAATCCCACCTGTGGCACAGTTTGATGCCAGGATGTCTCTAAGGAAAACTAAGGTTGGAGACAGATTGGATGTGCTGAGTTGGGTGGAAAAGGTCACCTGTGTGCAGCTCCAGGTGCTGCACTGACCCCATGAGAAAGGAGTGCACTCAGCAGGGCTGGTGAATCCACATGGCCCACAGAGGTCTGGATGTGGATCTGGACAGGCTCCTTGGTTGTTGGGATGAGCATTTGGTGGGAGATTTCATGGAATCCTAGGATGGTTTGGGTTGGAAGGGACCTGAAAGATCATCTCATTCCACCCCCCTGCCATGGGGAGGGACACCTTCCACTAGCCCAGGGGTTGCTCCAAGCCCCATCCAACTTGGCCTTGGACACTTCAGGGATGAGGCAACCACAGCTTCTGTGGACAGCCTGGGCCAGGGCTTCACCACCCTCATAGCCAAGAATTCTTTCCCAATATCCCATCTAAAGTTACTCTCATTCTCCTTCTCCTTTGTCCTGTCACTCCAGGCCCTCCTAAAATCTCTCCCCCTCTTTCTTGTAATCACCCTTCAGGTGCTGGAAGGCCACATTCAGGTCACCCCAAAGCCTTCTCTTCTCCAGGCTGAACAATCCCAGCTCTCCCAGCAGAGCTGCTCCATCCCTCTGATCATCCTGGTGCCACCTCTGGACTCTCTCCAACAGCTCCATGTCCTTCCTGTGCTGTTCCCCAGGGCTGGAGCAGCTCTGCAGGGGGGTCTCACCGGGGGGGGGCAGAGGGGCAGAATCCCCCCCTCCCCTGCTACCCCCGTTTCTCTTGATGCATCCCAGGATACAACTGGATTTCAGGTTTGCGTGGATGTAATTCCACAACCTTGGAAAGCTGCTTCCCTGACTCAGGGCAGATGGACATTTCACAAAGCACAGGCAGATCAGCCTGGAGTGGCAGGAAAACAGGAAGAACGGGCGGAGGGAAAGCAAGGACAGAGGGATCTCCTGTCAGCTGCCTGTCGTGGCCAAAGCCTCGAGCATCTGAGTGGGAGTGGTGATGAAAGATCTGGGTGATGGTGGGAAATGTCACCTCCAGCTCAGCTCTGCCCGAATGCCAGCAGGGTTTAACAGGCTGACACTTCCCTGATGCCTCAGGAATCCAGAGTGTGAGGATGAGGAGGTGCCAGAGATGTTCAGAACAACATCCAGCTCGAAACCCAGCCTGCAATATTTTCCAGGAGTTAACACCTACAGAGGAAGAAATAATGTAGTGTTGTATCACCAGATACTCTCCCAATCTCCAGAGGTTTGTGGCTCAGGCCACAAACCAGGTGGTTCCATCTTCACACACTTTTTATGGAGTTTTTTCTTCCGTAAATCTTCCTGGTCATCATTTGAATGCTTGTGCTCTGTAATACCCTGGGGCTGGGAGTTGCCCAGATAACCAGACACTGGGTGAAGTAATTCCTTATTTTTCTTTGTTCCAGGCTTGGCACTTGCTCGTTCCCACTGATAATCCTTAGTTCCTACATCAGAAGAATCAATAAGCAATCAACCCTTAACAACTACTCCCTAGATCCTATAATATCCTTCCTTTCACTCTTTCCTTTTCCTGACTGGGTAAACGTGGTTTACACAGCAATTTCCTGTGCAGAAGTGACTTTATTAATCTTTTCCACTGGTTAATTTGAGCTTTTTTTCACATCCTTTCTGGGATGAGGACACCAAAAAAACCCCCCAAAAAACCCCCAAAAAACAGGCAGTAATGAAGATGTGGATGAAATACAAGTTTTTTCAGGAGGAATGAAGGCAGAGGAGAGAGGTCAAGACTACTACACACTCTACAGTTCCCTTGGGTGCAAAGGACACAAAAGTGACCCGAAGAAAACACCCAAAGAAAATCAAAAATGAAGCACAAAGCCACCTATTAAAAAGGTTTTGCCATAGGGTTAAAGTGGAAGCAGAGATGGAAACAGGGAGGGAAATAAGTGTCATGGGGATGGGGCATTTTCCAGCAGGGAATCACAGTATCCATCTGTGTCTCTGCCACGACAGTGGAGAGGTTGTCAGGGCAGTTTTCCCAAATCTCTGCTTTTCCCAGTGCAATGCTGAGCTGAACATGGCTCAAAAAAAGCAACATCTGCTAAAAGATCTGAGTTTGACCCGCCCACAGGGCAGCCAGAGCAGATATCCCAAGGTCACTCCTGCTCCCACTTCGTCCTCCCCACAGCAGAGCTGCCCATGGACCTCCAGCCCTCAGGTCTGAACTGAGCCAGAAAACCAGGTTTCATTCCTTCCTTTTCCATAAGGAAAAGTCTCAGCTTCCAACTCTTTCCATGTGACACGTTCAACAGGCAACACAAGTCTGACTTCTCATGACTTTGCTCGCAGAGTTTCAGTTCTGAAATTCTGTTTCACCAGCTGAATAATCCAAGTTCCCAGCAAGTCAGCTCCTCCAATTCCTAATTTAACTGCAAGGTAGCACTTCCTTCAAGGCTTGTTCTTTATCCTTTCCACCAACACTGCAAGCATGTGCAAAGTGGTACAAATTCAGTGGGAATTTTGCACCCAGCTGAATATTTCCAGCTAGGCAGAGTGGGCTGGCAAATACCACAGTTTCCATGTTGGGAGCATTTCCTCCTGTCTGAGGAAAGCTGGTGAGAAGCAGAACAGCTTTGGTTTCTGCTTTCCTTGACAAGGAGAAAGCTGGTGAGGCAGAAATGGGACAGCTGGAAGGGCGGAGCTGTGTCCCAAGGGAGCCAGGATCCCACACAGGCCGACCTGGCAGGTGTCCCTTTCCCAGGGAGAACCTGCAGATGGGTCCTTGTCACCCACTCAGAGCCCACTGGACATGGATGATGGGAGCTCTGTGGAGTGACAGGTTAGTCCAGACTCTGAGAAAACTCTGAACCACCAATATCAGAAGGAGGTGGAGCTGCTGGAGGGAGTCCAGAGGAGGCCACGGAGATGCTCCAAGGGCTGGAGCCCCTCTGCTCTGGAGCCAGGATGGGAGAGCTGGGGGGGTTCACCTGGAGAAGAGAAGGCTCCAGGGAGACCTGAGAGCCCCTTCCAGGGCCTAAAGGGGCTCCGGGAGAGCTGGAGAGGGACCTGGGACAGGGATGGAGTGACAGGACAAGGGGGAATGGTTTCCCACTGCCAGAGGGATGGGAATATTGGAAGGGATGGATATATTGGATGGGATATTAGGAAGAAATTCTTCCCTGTGAGGGTGGGGAGGCCCTGGCACAGGTTGCCCAGAGACGTTGTGGCTGCCCCATTCCTGGAAGTGTCCAAGACCAGCTTGGACAGGGCATGGAGCAACCCTTGGGCTAGTGGGAGGTGTCCCTGCCCATGGCAGGGGTTTGGAATGAGATGATCTTTCAGGTCCCGTCCAACACAAACCATTCCATGGTATAAGTATCCAGAGACAGATGTGAACAGACAGAACAGGACATGTCCCTTCCAACTCCTTGAATATGGCACAAAGGGGATGAACTTCAGCCACACTCCCGTCATCTCCCGTGGAACATCTCCCTGGGCCTTTTCCAGAGACAGGGAACCGCACTAGAAGGACCATCAGCCTGATCTAAATGGACACATTTGATTTCCCTGAGTGCCTGGTGTTGTTTGAGAAGGCTTTTCTCAGTGTTCCCCAGGGACAGAACAAGAGCCAAGTGTCCCCTGGGCCAGTTGGAGCCGCAAAGGGCTGAAAGCTCTTCCTGTTCCAACAGGGTTTGTGCCAATGGCAGCCCCAGCAGGGCTGAAGTAGCTCAGCTGGGAGAGCGTTAGACTGAAGATCTAAAGGTCCCTGGTTCAATCCCGGGCTTCAGCAGGGTTTTCCTGCCCTTTTGGGTGCCCAGGGCTGGGATTCCAGTACAACAGAGACATGGACAGGCAGGAGAGAGGCCAGCAAAGGGCCAGGAGGGGGATGAAGGGGCTGGAGCATCTCTCCTGTGAGAAGAGGATGAGAGAGCTGGGAAAGGTTGCCCTGAGAGGTGAAGTTCCCATTCTTTGCCATATTTCAAAGCCACCTGGATGTGGTTCTAGACAACTGGCTGGAGGTGTTCCTGCCTGAGAAGGGGTTTAATGTCCATGAGATCTCTTCTGACCTCAACCAGTCTGAGTCTGTGAAACAGGGACATTGTTTTTAATTCAAAGGCATCAGCAAAAATAGTGATAGAAAGGGGTTTTTCTTTAATTCCTTCAACTGTTTTTTCCCAGTCCTGTGTCCTGGACTGCCCTGAGAAGAGGTAGGAAGATCAACTCACAGGTATTTGGCTGTGCAGGAAATCAAACCTGTTATTTGGCATAAGAAATAACACCTTATCAAAAGAGTTCCTTTTAGTCTGAATCACAACTGACCTTGAAACAAGCTCTCTCCCTAAAAAGTGCCTTTTCCAGGCTGTCCTCGTGGGTCTGCCTGTTCCTTGCAGGGAAAGGGATCCACATTTCAGGGCTGAAGTAGCTCAGCTGGGAGAGCGTTAGACTGAAGATCTAAAGGTCCCTGGTTCAATCCCGGGCTTCAGCAGCGTTTTGGGAGTTGGACTTGATGATTCATCCCTGGAGGTGTCCAAGGAATGACTGGACGTGGCACTCAGTGCTCTGGGCTGGTTGATGAGGTGGTGATGGGTCAAAGCTTGGACTCGATGACCTTGGAGGTCCTTTCCAACCTAAATGAGTCAATGATATCCTTGTGGGTCCCTTCCAGCTTGGGATATTCTCCAATTCCATGATCTTTGATGAATCTTAGTGCCCTTTCCTGAACCTTCCCGCTCTCACTTTTTTAAAATTAAGGTATTCAACGTGCAAATACCCCAAAGAGTTCTAAACTGAGTAATTGTGCTTTGGCTTTGCTTCTCTGAGCCTTTCTGACTAATTCCTGATCCGTGGAGACCTTCAGGCAAACAGCAGAGACAAAACAAAACACGAGTTACTAGTTTTCAAAATAAAAAAAGTGAGAAGCAAAGCTTTGACTCCCGGTTTCTCAAAGTCACCATCCAATCTCTTCCCCATAACAGGGCAGAGACTCTTCTTTCTGCCTTTCATTCTAGTGGTGCTCTGGACATCAAGTTTTCAGATTCTGCAGCACTTTCAGGAGATGAATTCCCTGCTCAGGATTTGAATAATGAGTCAACAACATCATCACCTTCTTGAGCCTTGAAGAGACACCATGTCCTGATGGGAAAATGCCTCTGTCAAGAGCCACCACCCAAACATAACCCCACAAATGGAACAGCTGCTCACCCAGGAGGGACCTTTGCAGACCTGATGCCCTCAGGCAGCATCTTGTGGCCCAAGGATGCACCAGCTAAAATTAGCTTTTTACTCCTGACTGCCTTTGCCTGTGCCTAAATTAGGCCTCCCGGCCCCCAAAATGGATCAAAGTAGGTCAGAACTCCCTTCGTGGCCCATGTGCCGGATTCAATTTTCTCCCATTTGCTCTGTCTTGGGCCTCTCTTTGCCCTGGAAACGGATCTCAGGCAGTTGTAAAACAACATCCTGGGTGTTGCCCTCAGGTTTCAGAGGAGTTTGCACACCCTGGCTGGGATAACTCCTGTTTGTGGGCTCCAACCTCATCAACTCACCCCAGCAATGAGCCTGGAGCCTGAGGGCAGGAGGAAATGCCAGAGCAGAGACACTGAGCCTGAGGCAGAGAGAAGCAGGGTGGCACAGGGAGCAGCAGGGTGGCACAGAGAGCAGCAAGATGGTACAGAGAGCAGCAAGATGGCACAGAGAGCAGCAGGATGGCACAGGGAGCAGCAGGATGGCACAGGGAGCAGCAGGGTGGTACAGGGAGAAGCAGGGTGGTACAGGGAGCAGCAAGGTGGCAGAGGAAGCAGGAGAGTGGCACAGGGAGCAGCAGGGTGGCACAGAGAGCAGCGGGATAGCACAGGGAGCAGTAGGATGGCACAGAGAGCAGCAGGGTGGCACAGAGAGCAGCAAGAGGGCACAGGGAGCAGGAGAATGGCACAGGAAGAAGTGAGGTGGCACAGAGAGCAGGAGAGTGGCACAGAGAGCAGCAGGATGGCACAGGGAGCTTCAGGATGGCACAGGGAATAGTAGGGTGACTCAGGGAACAGCAAGATGGCACAGAGAGCAGCAGGGTGGCACAGGGAGCAGCAGGATGGGTCTGGGAGCAGCAGGATGGCACAGGCTCAGCATTCCAGCAGCTCTGCTGAACAATGTTCTGACCTGGTTCCACAGTCCTGGTTTAACAGGTGTGCTGGAAATGGGAATAAGGGCAGTGCTGGGGCTTGTTTGATGCTCAGTGCCCATCCACAGTGTTTAAATGTGCCAACCTGTGTCCTCCAGACAATGCCCAGGTACAGTTCAGGGGATACCAGGGCCAGGAACTATTCCTGGGAGGTGGTTTGGACATAATAGATCTATTTATGAAGAAAGCCTGGGAGAGCTGGGACTGTTCAGCCTGGAGATGAGAAGGCTCCAGGGAGACCCTAAGCTCTCCCTTCCAGTGCCTAAACAGGCTCCAGGAGAGCTGGAGAGGGACTTTAAACAAGGACATGGAGTGTCAGAACAAGAGGGAATGGTTTCCCACTGCCAGAGGGCAAGATTAGATGGGATATTGGGAAGAAACTCTTCCCTGTGAGGGTAGTGAGGCCCTGGCACAGGTTGCCCAGAGACGTTGTGGCTGCCCCATCCCTGGAAGTGTCCAAGGCCGGGTTGGATGGGACTCGGAGCAACCTGGGCTAGTGGGAGGTATCCCTGCCCATGGCAGAGGAGTTGGAACTGTGTGATTTTTAAGGTCCCTTCCAACCCGAACCATTCTATGAATTTATGATCCTGTGATTTCTGTTCAGCCAGAGAGGGGAAGAGCTTTCAGCACAGATCTGCCCTGCCAGATGTTCTCGTGGAGGTGCCAGTGACATCTGGGCTTGCTCACCTCTAAAAGTCCCGCACAAGGAGGCAACCACAATGAAATTCCTTTGGAGCCCAATCCAGCCGTGGGAAAACAAAGGAAAGGGCCCCACTGGTGTCAGTCAGTCCCCATGTTCACACTGCAGGACATAAAGAAACCCCCAAAAACATCACAGAGGGGGTGGGAGCAGCTTATTTCCCTCCTCCTCCTTCCAACTTGGTGCCCTCCTGGCTGGAACAGCTTTGACTCAACCCTCCGTGCCAAAAGCTGCCGAGTTTCCCTGAATTTGGCTCAGAGGAGAGTTAAACCTGTCCCGAAGAAGGGTTAAGCCTGCCCTAAGGAAGGGTTAAAGCTGCCCCGTGCTCCCGGGGAGCTGCGAGGGCAGGAGCGGGATGAATAACTGCGCCGGGTGGGCGGCAGGAGCGGGGGCGGCCGCCCTGGTAGCGCCTCGCCAGCCCCCAGCACACACTCAGCTCCCTCCTCTCACCCTCTTCATGTCCCCACATCCATCAATCAGCTCCTGGCAGATCCCAAGAACCACCTTTTCCCGAGTCCCCCACAAACACGGCGCTGCCAGTGCCCTTCAATTCGGATTTTATTCCTTTTATTCCAGTGGTTTCTGCCTTTTTTCTCTGAATTTTTCCAGTCCTGATTTGATGCTGCCGCCCTTCTCCCCCATCCCTGTGAGCACCTCTCCCCACCTTTCCCACCAGGAGCGCCGGCAGGGATTGATCCACGCGCAGGGATCGATCCACACACAAGGATCGATCCACGCACAAGGATCGACCACGCACATCCCCCTGACCGCACAGCACCGGAGCTGTGTCTCACTGCCCAGGAGACGCAGGAGAAAGATCAGACAGATAAAAGGATGGGAATCTCTCAGCAGGAGCTTAAAATTCTTTCCTGCGGAAACAAAACAAAACAAACAAAAACAAAACAACAACAACAACAACAACAAAACAAAACCCCCCAAAAACACAAGCAAAACCCACAAAACAAACAAACAAAAAATCCCAAACCAAAAACAAAACAACAAAAAACCACAAGCAAAACCCACAAAACAAACAGACACACCCCATAAAAACCAAAATAAAACACTAAAAAAGTTCCAACACAACCCAACCCAACCCAATCAAAGAAACCCCGAAAACAATCCTCCCCCAAAACTCGACCAAAAAAAAAACCAAACAGAACAACGAAAAAAGAAACACCAAAAAAAAAAACCAAAAACCCTGCAGCCGACCAACCAATTAACCAAAAAAACTCCCCAAACCCCTAAAAAAACTCAACCCCCCCCCAAAATAAGCCCCAAACCAAAATACACATCCCCAAGCAACCAAACACACACGCACAGAGAAAAAACCCTGAAGCCCAGGAAATTTAGATTTTACTGTTTTTTTTCTGTCACAGTTGTCATTCCCATGGAGTGCTTTTGCTATTGTTTTGTTTTTCATAGGGTCATAGAATGGTTTGGGTTGGAAGGGACTTGAAATATCCCCTAATTCCAGCCCCTCTGCCATGGGCAGGGACACCTTCCACTAGGCCAGACTGCTCAAACTTATTTTAATACATGGACTAGTCTGCTTTGTCCCTCGCTCTGCCAATGTCTGGCATGAGGAGAAGGCAATTTTTATCCTCATGTCTCAGTTTCAACCCTCAGAAAATCGGGAAAAGTCCTCTGGAATCCTTTGGAAAGCACTCTGGGATCTGACAGCCAGAGCTCTTCGTGGCAGAGAACAAAAGACTTTGCCAGCCCTGAAGATTAATTTCCTAAATTACATGGCAGCTATGAGATGAGGGAAAGAAAGGATTATTATTTGCATGCCCTGGGAGCAATAATCCTGCCTCAACTACTCCAGGTTTAAAGGCATTAAGCCGAGTTTGTGCTGCAGTGCAGAGCTCTCGGAGGTGGAGCAGCACCGTGCCAGGAACACAGAGCTCCTGTGGGGCTGTAAAGGTGACAAACACTTTAGTGCAGAGCCCAGAGTGGCATGAAAACCACCCATACCAGCATTAAGATATTATAGAATCATAGAATCATTGAATTAGATGGGTTGGAAGGGACCTCTGAGATCATCAAGTCCAACCCTTGATCCAACCACGCCATGGTTCCCAGCCCATGGCACTGATGCCACATCCAGTCTCACCTTAAACACCTCCAGAGAGGGAGAATCCATCCCCTCCCTGGGCAGCCCATTCCAAGATCTGATCACTCTCTCTGGAAAGAAATTCTTCCCAATATCCAACCTAACCCTCCCCTGGCACAGGTCAGGGTTTTGCCCTTGTGTCCTACTGCTGGTTCCTGGGAGCAGAGCCTGACCCCCCCCCGGCTCCCCTCTCCTGTCAGGGAGTTGCAGAGAGTGAGGAGGTCTCCCCTGAGCCTCCTCCTCTCCAGGCTGAGCCCCCCCAGCTCCCTCAGCCTCTCCTCATGGCAATTGTGCTCCAGACTCTTCTCCAGCCTCGTTGCTCTTCTCTGCACCTGCTCCAGCCCCTCCATGTCCTTCCTGAACTGAGGGCCCAGAGCTGGACACAGCACTCCAGGTGAGGCCTAACAGGGGCAGAATCCCTTCCCTGCTCCTGCTGCCACACTGTTCCTGATCCAGGCCAGGATCCATTGGCCTTCTTGCCCACCTGGGCACACTCTGGCTCCTGTTCAGCTTCCTGACCATCCAAACTCCCAGGTCCCTTCCTGCCTGGCTGCTCTCCAGCCACTCTGTCCCAACCTGGAGCTGCCGGGGGTTGTTGTGGCCAAAGTGCAGGACCCGGCACTTGGCCTTGTTGAACCTCATCCTGTTGGAATCAGCCCATGGATCCAGCTTGTCCAGGTCCCTCTGCAGAGCCCTCCTGCCTTCCAGCAGATCAACACTCCCCCCCAACTTGGTGTCCTCTGCAAATGTATCCCACAGTCTTTCCATCAGTGGGACACAGGAGCTGCCACCCAGAGCCTCTGACAGCAGGATTAGGCTCAGCTTTTCTCATCCCAGCTGAGCAGGTGAGGTCAAGGTTGACCTCGTGGCACCTGAAGTCTGAGTGGCACCAACTATCCCTGTGGACTTCTGAGGGATCCTGGGATAACTAAAGGCTTTACTGCTAAGAAGTTCTGCCCCAAGGATCCTCGGGAAGCCGCCCATGACCTGGGAGCTGACCCTCCACAGAGGAGTCCAGCTGTTCCTAAGAGCTCAGCTGAGCACTCAGCTTTGCCAAAAGCTGAGCTTAGAGTTGCAGATCCACCCCTGCCTGCCCTAAAGGTCAGAGTTGTCAGGATATTTTAAAGAGCACGAGGTCCTTGTTCAACTGATGAACATGATGTGACTTATCCAGTGCAAATGTGACCTGGGGTTCCAGCCCCTCTGCCCTGGAGCCAGGCTGGGAGAGCTGGGATTGTTCAGCTTGGAGAAGAGAAGAGCCCCAAGACAGCTGGAGAGGGACTTTGGAGAAGGGGTGGAGTGACAGCACAAGGCGGAATGGCTTCCCACTGCCAGAGGACAGGGTGAGATGGGATATGGGGAAGAAATTGTTCCCTGGGAGGGTGGGGAGGCCCTGGATCATGTTTTCCAGAGAAGCTGTGGCTGCCCCATCCCTGGAAGTGTTCCAGGCCAGGTTGGATGGTGTTTGGAGCACTGGGATAGTGGAAGGTGTCTCTGCCTGTGGCAGGGGTTTGAATTCCATGATCTTTCAGGTCCTTTCCAACCCAGGCCATTCCATGATTATATGACTCATTCTATATGAGAATTAGGGTAGTTCTTTCTTTGAGGTTATCCAAAAAAACCCCTGGAAAATTTTGACTCAGGATTTGTCTCACTGTCTAAACTATGTCTTAAAATGGAGTATGGACATGTGCCATGAAAAAAAAATCATTAAAAAAAATAAATAAAAAGGAAAAAGACAAAAATTCCTCTTTCAGATGAATCAACTGTCCAAGATTTGCTCTGAACACCAAATGCTAAAACTGGAGAATAACAAAAGAATTTTTGGGTTCAGCTCAGTTCCTCAGAGGTACTAAAGTAAAAAACAGCCAAAACACCTCAGAAGGGTCATGGTTTTAGGGTGTGTGGCTGATTAATTAAATGCAATTTAGGTTATTATTTGGGCTGTTAACTTTTAGGGTAACGGGCTCTTCTTCCCCTTGGGTTTGAACAGCAAAGTCTGATTTTGTTTGTGACTTCAGGGGGCTGGTGGGGGAAAAAGGAGAGAACATGAAGTTCTGCTTGTTCCATGTGGAAGGAGGCTATTTAAATATGCAAATTGTGCTCAGAAAAGCAGACAGAAGTAGGATTTTGGAGCTTCCCGCTGTCGTTTATGAGATGTGGAGGGTTTTATTCCCCTGCCCAGGGTGGGATTTAGGATGGAGAAAGAGTTAATACATCTCTGTCAGGTTTTGGGAGCACCCAGGAGGTAACAGAGTCTGGAATTCCATGCAGAAGGGTGGGTGGATTTCAGTTTGGTTCCCAACAGCCCAGAAAACACCCTTGGCAAAACTCTGCAAATTCAGGGAAATAGTTCATACAAAAAAGTATAAAAATCCAGCAGAGGAGTGAATTTAATTCCTAGATAATATGTGAGGTTTTAAACTACACTTAGATCATCATTTTAAGCCACTTGACTTGTGCCACATAGGTTGAAAACTTCTCTTTTGCTTTGGAAATTTAACTTTGTTTTATAATCCCTCATTCCAAGCAAGTGGGAATGTCTAGAGGAGAGTTTGCCCTGTTGAGTTTTGTTTCATTGGAAAAAAAAAAACAACAAAACAAAACAAAAAACCCCAAAACAGATCTGGGAATATTTCAACTCCCAGGCAAGGAGCAAAAGGATCAAATTAAGAATTAAAAGACACTAGAAACAAATGGGAAAATGTCTTTATAACGAGCAATATCCCTGTCCATGGTCAGAAGATGTTGGACAGGTGTTCCCTCCCGAAGGGATTTTGGTGGAGTCGGTTCCACATTCCCATTTCTTTCCCCCTGACACGGGGAAACTCCTCGAGTCGTTTGGAATCGGTGCCTCTGCCTCCGGTATTTTCGTGCCAGGCGGGATCCGTGGGTGATTCTCTGCTCCAGTTTTCAAGCAGAAAGTTCTCACAAATTGACGGAGGAGGTTTTGGCACCTCCGCCGGAGGAGCAGCGAGAGCGAAGGAGATGGAGGAGGAGGAGGAGGAGGAAGAGAAGCGAAATGGGCTTTTAAACCCCATAAAATTAGCATTTCAAACGGCGGCAGCTTTTCCTTCCCTGCACCGAGAGCAATCGAGCAATCGCCTGCTGCTTTTAGTGTCACCCCATTCAGGATCCTCACGGGTGGCCAAACATGTTCAGGGTGTCCTGGTGCTCCAGGGAAGCTGCTTTTGCAGCTGAAACCTTGCAAAAGTCGAGTTCAGATTTTCCCTTGCCGTGAAATCTCCCCAATTCTTGAGACAATAATTAAAATAAAAAAAAAAAAAAGTCAGGAGTAGAACACTTTTAAAATCACTGAGGGTGCATTTTTTTTTTCAGCCCAAGGATTTTTAGGCCTCGAGGTCTCAGATCATCACTTGGAGTTTTAAATATTTAGCTGAAGTTTTTAAGTTAAGAGCTGTTTTTCTTGTGGGGTTTTTTGTTTGTTTTGGGGTTTTTTGCTATTGTTGCTTTGTTTGTTTGTTTGTTTTGTTGGGGTTTTTTTTGTTGGTTTGTTGTTGGTTGTTTTTTTTCCCAGACTCTCAATATAGTCAGGAGAGGTAAAACTCAGTTCCTGCACAATTGTAGCGCTTCCCTGGGGTGAGACCTGTTAGCTCAGGGTTTGGAGTTGATCTAAAAGACATAAGTGTAATGTAACAATAAAATATATTATATAAAGCATAACAATAAAATATAATATTAAACAGACAATATAATAATAAAATAGAAATATACAAAATATAGAAATATAGAAAACTAATATAGAAATATAGAATATAGAAAACTATAGAAACATAGAAAACAAAATTTAGAAAATATAGAAACATAGAAAATATAGAAATATAGAAATCTAAATATAGAAATATTTAGAAATATAGAAAACTAAAATTATTAAATATATAACAATAAAAATATAAATATATAATATAATTATAAAATATAATATAAAAATATTAGAAATGTCATTCCTGCCAGCCCTGTAAAGGTTCCTGTTTTGGTGGGTGATGGGAAACACAGTGACACAAGATGCTGGAGCCTGGAGCTGCACACCAGGACCTTCCCAAAGGTGTCTTTCCAGTGGAGCAGGACCTGACAGCAAGGGAAAATATGTGCCTAGAAATGTGATTTCCCAGTTGCTGATGCCTGGATTGGTGTCTGAGTAACCTGCTCTAGTGGAAGGTGTCCCTGCCCATCGCACGGGGGTTGGAACTGGGTGATCTTTAAGATCCCTTCCAACCCAAACTCTGATTCCATGATTCCAGGAATCAGGTGTCAGCGTGACCTGTGAGAGCCTCAGCTGTGAGTGGTGCTGTGGGAAGGGAGCTGTGACCTCCCCAGGTGTCATTGTGGAGGAGATAAGACATAAACAAGATTTAAAAAAGATTCAAATAAGATGGAAGATGTGAGGAGGAGACAAAACCCCTCCCAAACACCTCAACACTTGCAAATGTGCTTGTAACCATCAGCAACATAAATCCCTCTCCATCAATCCTCCAGCAGTGCCGAGGAATTTGTCCCATTCCAGGGCTGGCAGCTGTCAAGAGAAACAGTTAAAAGTTGGTCTCACACACTGCAGCAAATTCCAGCAGCATTTGGAAATGTGAGAGAGATTTCCCGAGGAATATGCAAAGGATTCCTTAATCCAAAGGAGCTAAACTTTCTGAGTGATCTGTTCCCTGTTGGATAATGTTGGTGAGGATGCAAACACACCTCTTTGAGCCCTTCTTGTCCCCTCAGTGAGTTCCCAGGTCAGGGTCAGGCCAGAAAGTTGCTCTCAAAACACAGCTGAACGTCACAGGATCCCCAGTCCTGCTCTCACCTCCTCCAGGAACAGCTTTCCTTCCCTTCCAGGTGAACTTTTCCCTCCCTACCGTTCCTGGCTGGCTCCCTCTGGAAGGTGGGAGTGCTCTGCTGGGCTGAGGGGATGGGAAGTACAGACAAGGAGCAAGGCAGGGCTCTGGGAATGTGGTACCAGTTATCCCTATTCCCTGCTGGAGGGTTCTGCTGGCACTCCCAGGAGACAAAACATCCCTCTGCGTGTCCAGCCACCTTTGCCAGATGATTTTATTGTTGAGGGGGACAGGAAAACAACAGGGAAGGGCTGGAAAATTCAACTAGTTACATTTTCCCCTCTCTGCCACAGCTTTTCATGGAAGTTTAGAGTTTAAATCATAGAGTTGTTTAGGTTGGAGAAGACCTTTAAGATCAGCAAATACAACCATTAATGTAAAAATACCCCAGTCCACCACTAAACCATGTCCCCAGGTGCCACATCCACACAGCTTTTAAATCCCTCCAGGGATGGGGACTCCCCCACTGCCCTGGGCAACTGAGCCAGGGCTGGGAAACCCTTTCAGTGAAGAAATTGTTCTTAATATCCAACCTGAGCCTCCCCTGGTGTGACTTGAGGCCGTTTCCTCTCATCCTATTCCTTGGTACTTGGGAGCAGAGCCCTAGTCCAACCTGGTTCCACCCTCCTGTTGGGGAGTTGCAGAGAGTGAGAAGGTCCCCTTTGAGCCTCCTTTTCTCCAGGATGAGCCCCCCCAGCTCCCTCAGCTGCTCCTGGTGCTCCAGACCCTTCCCAGTTCTGTTCCCTTCCCTGGACATGCTCCAGCCCCTCAATGTCTTTGTTATCGTGAAAGGCCCAAAACAGCCCCCCGAATTTGCATTTAAGTTGGGTTTCAGCTGGATTTCAGTTGGATTTCAGTTGCTGATCACTGCCCTGGTCCTGATCTAAGATATAATGATTTAATAGCTGTTTAAACTTCCTGATAATGAAACCTTCCACAAGCACACACAGAGCCTCCTGGAGCACCCAAATAACCGGGATTTGAGGGAATGTGGGTCTCTGTGTGGATACAGGAAAACAGTAAAGAGGACCTTAAATCAATTCAACTTGTGGGAGGTGGATTTGGAGGCACCTCTGTCTTGTCCCTGCTTTGAGCAGTGGTGGTTGCTGCTCTTGCCAAAAAGAGCAAGTTTCCACAACCAGAAACAGATCCCTTGAATCCCAAAGTCTTCCTTGGCCATTTAAAATGTTCTGTACCAACTGTGACCCAGATTCTGGGTCTCTTACCTCATCTCCAGTCCATCATCCTCTTTCTTACACTGTTTCCTAATCATTTACCTCATCTCCCGGTGTTCTGGGATGATCTGTCCCCTTCTTTCTTACCACTCCCACCTCCCATTTCCGATCCAGTCTGTGGTGAATTCACCTGCAAATCACAGGAGTTTCTTAGGAACAGCTGAGTGACGCTGATTCCAGCTTTGTGAGGGCTGTGTTTTCCTGGAGAGCATGACTGTTCCCAACTCCTGCAAATAAAAGGAATTAAACAGAGGATTCGAGAGGTGTGTGAGTAATGCAGCACCATCCCTGGGGACACGTGCTGGGGGAATACACACAAACAAGCTGAGAACACAGAGAACAACGAGTGCTTCCATAGGAAGGGAAGGGAAAGGGAATTGCTACAGCAAAGGGAAACTGAGGCCCAGAGTTACAGTTTGCACAGCTCATTCAGCTGGTTTGGTGCAGAGCCTAAACTAAGGCTCTTGTGATTTGTTGTGGGTTTCACTGTCTGAATCAGGCAATAAAGCTGAATTTATTTGCACAATAGGAAAATAAGGCTGTGAACTTCTTCCTGCTAAAAGGACCAGGGAAAGGCAATGGAGCTGGGGAAGAGTCGGGAGAACAAATCCTATAAGCAGAGGCTGAGGGAGTTGGGGGGGCTCAGTTTGGAGAAGAGGAGGCTCAGGGAGGACCTTCTCACTTTCCACAACTTCCTGACAGGAGGGGGAAGCCAAAAGGGGTTCAACAAGTAACAGGATGAGAGGACACAGCCTCAAGCTGTACCAGGGGAGGTTTAGATTGGACATTAGGAGGACTTTCTTCACAGAAAGGGGGCTTAGACATTGGAATGGGCTGCTCAGGGAGGTGTGGAGTCATCATCCTTGGAGATGTTGAAGCAGAGCCTGGACGTGGCACTCAGTGCCATGGGCTGGGTGCCAAGGTGGGGTTGGGGCACGGGTTGGACTCGGTGATCTCAGGGGTCTTTTCCAACCTAGTTGATTGTGATTCTGTGTGCCAAACAATGGTGTGTCCCAGTGACTTGGACCTTTCTCTTCATGACATCCCCAGCTTGGCTCTTCCTCCCCTCATTACTCTTGTCCTAATGAACAAACCACAGTGAAGCTTCTCTTTCTCACAGCCAGACATGGCCTGGTGTTGGCTCTGCCTCATCTGTGCATTGCCCTTGTTGCCTAAAATCAGAGAAATAATTCTCTGGACAGTTTTGAGTACAGAAAGGTAGAAAGCAGCACTTTAACTGTGGTGCCTTTGGTGCACAGACTGTACTGCACACGCCCACAGTACAGGCCTTTACAATTTTTATAATACCATCTAATTACAATATCTAGGCATTACCTCATTAGTTACACCCAGCCCCAAAACTGTCTGTCCCATTGTCCCACCCTCAGACACACCTCCCAAATTTGAGTCAGTGGTGGCAAAACAACCACCCCTTCATCCCTGTCCTCCTCCTCATCATCACCTCTGTCCTGCTTGCAACAGCTTCAAGGCTCCTGAGCAGTTTTGACTTGGTTATATCAAATGGTGTGATCCTGTTATGTCTTATTCCGAGTACATGTTCTCCAGATAAGCTGTTTTTCACCTTGCTCAAATCTCGGTCCGTTGGAATCCTCGGCAAGGAACGTTAAACATTTTCGGAAATCTCGTACAGAGGTGCTAAAAGTGTCACACTAAAAGAGCTAAACTAAAATTGGATGTGACACAGAGTTGAAGGCATCACCCCCGAGCCTGTTCCATGGCCTCCTGACTGTGGTTGAGCACTGAAAGCCTCCTTATAACCCGAGGGCTCTGTCACAGCGAGCTCCGTTCGCACCGAACTGGCACCGCTCCCACCCACCGCCTTCCCCACCTCCGAAGGAGTCTGGAGCTCAGCAAGGGGAAGGAACATTCCATAGAAGGGAAGAGATCTCTGCCAGGCTCTGCAGAAATGGGACACAGATGGTGCCTTAAATCAGAGCGGAAGTTTATTTGGGGGCCCTGCTCGTGACGTCGCGCTGCAGATCCCGCAGCAGATGACAGACACCAGCATCTCAGAGAGGGTGAGGAGTTAATTTTGGGGCTCTTACTTAGACTAAAAATAAGAAAAAAAATCAAGGAAAAAGAGGAAAAACTTCACCTTGATAAATGTTTCAAGGATAGGAGTGTTTAAACCTCCTTTTATTTATTTATGTGTGGGTCTGGTTTTTCCAACACCCTGATCTTTATCACAGCTCTTTGTTGGCTGGTTGCTCAGCCAGGGTGGTTGGGCTGGTTGACCACGTGGACACTGCTGATGGGAAAATATGAGGATTTAATTAGTTTGGCTTTTCTCTTCTCTAGATGTAAACTTTTGTCCTTGTCCTCTCCACACAGAATAGTTGGAAGGGATTTCTGGACATTTTCTAGTGCAACCCCCTGCTCTAGCAGGACCACTGAGGACCAGTTGCCCAGGATATATCCAGGTGGTTTCTTAAAATTTCTCAGAATGGAGATTCCACAACCTCTCAGGAGAGCCAGCCCCAGGTCTCTCTCATAAAAGAGATGCTCCAGTCCCTTCATCCCCTTGAGCTGGGCCAGTTCAGCTTTGAGAAGAGACACTGAGAGGGAACCTCATCCCTGTCTGTCCGTGTGTGCAGGGAGGGGGCAGAAAATGGACCAGGCTCTGCTTGGAGGGGCCCAGCAATGGCACAAGAGGAACAGGCACGAACTGATGCCCAGGAAGTTCTACCTGGACATGAGGAAGAACTTCTTTGCTGGGCAGTGATGGAGCACTGGAACAGATTTCCCAGAGAGGGTGTGGAGCCTCCCTCACTGGGAATATTCCAGACCCATCTGGACACCATCCTGTGCCCTGTGCTCTGCGATGACCCTGAGTTTGGACCGGATGACCCACTGTGGTCCCTTCCAACCTTTCCCATTCTGTGATCACCTTCCTGGCCCTTTGCTGGACTTTCTCCTGCCTGTCCATGTCTCTGTTGTACCGGAATCCCAGCCCTGGGCACCCAAAAGGGCAGGAAAACCCTGCTGAAGCCCGGGATTGAACCAGGGACCTTTAGATCTTCAGTCTAACGCTCTCCCAGCTGAGCTACTTCAGCCCTGCTGGGGCTGCAATTGTTGCAAAATCTGTTGAAATATGATGATCTTTCAGCCTTTTTGGGCAGCCTTTAGTTGATTTTGGCTTGGGAGAGAAGGAAGTTGTTTCAGGGAATAAGATACAGGCAGAATGGGATCAAAAGCACTGGTTCAAGGTGCCAGCCCAGACTCCCTGTCGGTGTCTGTGACTTCCATGCATGACTTTAATCATGTGAATCTGGAGGATGGAGCTGGAAAACACTTACTTTGATATTAGAGAAGCTCACAAATCATTGCAAGGAAAACAAGGAGATGGAGTAAAGTCTCTGTAGCTACAAAGCTGCAGAAGGGGAAGCTGAATGTGGAGTGACAAAGGTGGTGGAGGATGAAGTGAATGACAAATTCACTGTAGGGAAGGCTCAAGAGATAACTGGGAAGAGAGTAAAAGGGACAATCAAACACAGACTCCTCTCTCTGGGCTGGTGCTGAGGACATTGTCTTGTCTCATCCCTCAGACCATCTCTCTTTTTTGTGCTGTTCAGGGTTTCAGGCTGGTCTGACATATCCAAAAATACACATTGGACAGGTCTAAAATACCCAAACCGCTTCCCTGTAGCATGTCCTGATAAGAAATAATAAATATAAGAAATAATAAATTGGGGCTCACTGCTGTTCCTGAAGGCCAAGGTCCATAACATTGGGAAGAAATTCTTTACTCAGAGAACAGGAACAGGCTTTCCAGAGAATCTGTGGCTTCCCCATCCCTAGAAGTGTTCAAGGCCAGGTTGGACAGGGCTTGCAGTAACCTGGTCCAGTGGCAGGTGAGTGGGATGAGATGATCTTTAAGGTCCTTTCCAGATCAAATCATTCTGGCCTCTTATGATAAAACACAGTTAAAATCTGGATTTAAACAGCAGCCTTGAGCTGAAAGCATTAGCATTGAACAGACTTTCCTAACATCTTTTCACAGAGCCCACGGAAGGATCTGGAGTTATCCATGGAGCCTGGCTAATCTCTGCACACCAATCTGTCTCTCTCCACCCAGGGAATGGGAGCCTGGCAGATTCATGTGGTGAGATGGGACAGGTTTGCCCAACCCACCAGCTTATCCTGCAAATAATTCGCTCCCAGGGCGATCTCCCATCTTTCCCCAGCTCCAAATTCACGTCTTCCCAAAATACTTCTGTGAAATGCACGGTGAGTTTTCCATGTCTGTCAAAAATCTGGTAGAGAAAGGTGTCAAAAATATATTTAATCTGGGCTTGAATGTTCAGCTCGACAGCAGCAGATATTTCCTCCCAGGGATTTATTAGATAACAGTTCCTTGATATTTAGGGCTCCCAAACTAGGCTATGGAATATCCAGACAACAGAATCATACCCTAAGTGGGTTTTCTTCCTGCAAAAACACTTTCATTCCTGGATCCCAGTTGTGATCCCACCCCTGGTCACTGAGGAACTGGTCACACGTGTGGCTGAGGGTCACAGCATCTTTGTGCTTCTCAGATGGGGACATTTTTGGCCAGCTGAGCAATGATACTCCCATTTAAGCTTATAAATTGTCTCCTACATATGACAGATCCAGCTCCTGAAAACTCAGTGGTACCAAGAGAAAGGTTCTCCAAGGTCTCCTTGGAGCCTTCTCTTCTCTGGGCTGAACAAATCCATCTCTCTCAGCCTTTCCTCACAGGAGAGGAGTTCAACCTCTCTAATAATCTTTGTGGCCTCCCCTGGACTTGCTCCAGAGTAGACAACCCCCCACACCAGTGACTCAAGATGTTGAGAAGCTGTGGCTGCCCCATCCCTGGAAGTTTCCAAGGCCAGGCTGGACGGGGCTTGGAGCAACCTGGGGTAATGGAAGGTGTCCCTGCCCATGGTAGAGGGCTTGGAAAGAGATGATCTTTAATGTCCAGGGCATCACTAAAGACCTTGGCCAAAAGACAACACAACCCAAACCCAGATTCCTCTGTTTTGAGTCTGGTGGAGATGCTGAAATGAGAAGAATCTCCAATATTGCTGACAGGGTTGGAGCCTGAAGGCTGACTAGGTCTCAGCTCTGATGTGGGAATGAGCAATCCTTGTTCTCTATCCTATTGAATGTCTCTCTCATCTCCACCTGGATCTCAAGATCCATAAGGAGAAGGCAGTTGGGAATTGGTCCCAGTAAATATTTTCAAGAAATCCTGCAATCTGCCCCCTGCAAAATCATTCCCAAAACAAGGCTGGATGTTCAGAGCAGCTCTGGTTATATTTATTTACAGAAGGAGCAATTCAGTGACTACAGATCCTACAAATCTAGCTTGGCTCAGCCTGCAGGGACTGAAAACTCTTCCTGGTTTATTTTCCCATATTTGGATGCTGAAGGAAGTAAGAGAAAGGGTTGCAGAGCCAGATGATTTATCAGCTGATGATTATTGTGTGGCCCATCACAAGTGTTCCCTTGTACATAAAGCTTTGCTTTGAAGGGTTATTAAAGCCTGGCGTGCAGCTTTGCTCCAGGCTTAGCTTTTCTTCAAAGACTCTTGTCTTTGAAGGCAAATCAAAATAATCCAGTGTCTATTTTGAAACATCAATGCCTCTGATTCTGTGAAATGGTATTGTTCTGTTCTTCTCTTAAGAGCTGGGAGCTATTTAGTTCAGCAGCATTGGAGATCAACAAATTCCTGGAAGGCCAGATGGGGAGAGCAGCGTGACAGGTAGCAAAGAACACAGGAGAAGACCCAGCAGGACATTTTTTACTGCAAACCCAGGAGTTTGGAAAATGTTCCTGGGGTGGGATTAGTCTCACTTGATTTCTCGGAGGGCAAAAAGGCAAATCACTAAACCTGACCTAAACACAGAACGGTTTGGGTTGGTAGGGACCTTCAGGATTAATTAATTCCAACCCTCTGCCGTGGACAGGGGCACCTTCCACTAGTCCAGGTTGCTCAGTCACCAGATAGAGCCCACAGAAATCAAATGCTGATTTCCAAAATTGAATCTACCTTCAAAATCCGAACGAAAAATTTCAGAAGTCGACTCTGGAGGTCTCTGTGTGACACCTGGGGCGTTGTCAGCATGCTCTCCCAGCAACCTGGGCATCCCCTTTCCAGCAGCAAACCATAAATGCACCAAGATCAGCTTTGTTGGGAGTTACAGCTCCCTCCCTGCAGCCAGGAATTAAATTATCCAATCAATGCCAATAAGAAAAGTTATTTCCACTCCTGAGTTCAGCTCAAACTCTGGTGAAGTTCATGCCCAGAGGAGCCAGGTTATGTCTTCCCGTGGGGTTTTCCAGAATCCAGTGCAAAGATGGGCTGAGTCCTATCAAAAATTCTTCTCCAAATCAAATCACAGCCAATAGCCCAGATCACTTTGAGGTCTGCACGAATCTCATCCAACTCTTCCTGAGCTTTTTGGGGCGGGGTCTCCCAGTTGGGATTTAGGTCAACGTGGCTCGAAGGAGACAAGGCACATCAAAGGCTTCTCAAGGCCAGTGGTGCCACCTAATGGGAAAATTCCCAGGGAATGAGTTCCTCGGAAGTGAAAGCCCTTATCTGGAGTGTTGCTAGGTGACGTCGAGATGGAAATTAGGAGCCCTGACGTAAGTCCCTCTTTTCTGCTGCTTTACGACCATTCCTCCGTCAATCCAGTCCCTTTTTCCCCAGCATCCGAGCCACACGCGCGGGATCGCCCTGGGAATTTCGGGCTATTTCCTGCTTTTAAATCCTTTCTCAGCAATGCCCTGAAGCTGCCAAAGGGATTTTGTCCTTCTTGACGCTCGGCGTGGAGAGGAAATTATTCCAGATTTTTGGAATATGAAGAGCCAGGCAGAAAACAAAGAGGGAATGAAGGAGTGCCATGGGAGAGACCAGGAATCTGTGGGTTTTATCCTTAGTTACAAGTTTTGAAAATGAGAGGTGATGCAGGCTCTGCACTGCAACCTCCCCACACTGCTGCAGCTCCGATCCCTCTGGAATCACACTGTGGCTCTGCAAAAAAAAGGGATAATATCTCAAAAGTTCCCAAATGGTAACTCCCTGCAGCCCCTCCAAATCATAAATAATCATGAGAGTAGGCAGAAAAGAAGTGGGAAGCCTGTCCTGGTCTCAAGGGATTAATATGTTCCCTGACTGTGTTGTCTTCCCAACACCTCCACCTGTTTTTCCCTGACAGTCACTCACCACCATATCCCTGTTCCCTTTATTTTTCAGGAGTGTGTTACATGGTTAGAGCAGGGTCTGGATCATTCTCAGGCCTCATCTCACCTCTACCATCAATAAATCCAAAGTTTTAAGCTGTCTCAGTCAGGCTTTCTTTATTTCCATTTCTTTGAAGAGGTATTTCCAAGATTCTGTCAATTTTTCCTGAGATGAAGGTGTTTGTAAGGGCTCACAAGAAGAAAATTATGTAATGCGGTGTCAAAGCTTTGTTTCTGCTGTTCTTGGGGACAGGGCACAAGTGAAGGTAGGGGAGGATTTAATCCTTCTTTCAATCAAAACACCACCATTAGAGGCAAGAAGGAACCCACAAAACTCCTGTGGGTCAAAGAAGGGATCAACATTTAGGGCAAAGGGGAGACACCTTCAATTAAGCAGGATGGAATCATTAATTCCAGCAAGGAGCCGAGCTCTGCTGCTGCTGAGGACTCTGCAGCTGTAGCTGGTGTTGTTCCAAGCCCCCAGCGTTGCCTGGCAGAGGTGGTGGGGCATCAGTGATTGTCCTCAGAGCTCAGAGGGTCATAAACCATGGAATGGTTTGGGTTGGGAGGGACATTAAACATCATCCCATTCCAACCCCCTGACCTGGGCAGGGACACCTTCCACTAGCCCAGGTTGCTCCAAGCCCTGTCCAACCTGGCCTTGGACACTTCCAGGGATGGGCCAGCCACAGCTTCTCTGGGCAACCTGTGCCAGGGCCTCACCACACTCCCAGGGAAGAATTCCTTCCCAATATCCCACCTAACATCCCTCTGTTGACTTAAAACCATTCCCCTTCATCCTGTCACTCCATGCCCTTGTCCCTCTCCAGCTCTCCTGGAGCCCATTTAGGCACTGGAAGGGGCTCTAAGGTCTCCTTGGAGCCTTTTTTTTTCCGGGCTGAACAAATCCCTCTCTCAGCCTTTCCTCATAGGAGAGGAGTTCCATCTCTCTAACAATCTTTGTGGCCTCTCCTGGACTTGCTGCAGAGTAGACAGCTTCCCACACCAGTGACTCAACATCACCACCACTTTAGAGGGCAGTCCAGGACACAGGACTGGGAAAAAACAGCTGAAGGAACTAAGGAAAAACCCCTTTCTAAAACTATTTTTTATGATGGCTTTGAATTAAAAACATGTCCCTGTTTCACAGACTCAGACTGGTTGAGGTCAGAAGGGATCTCATGGATATCAAACCCCTGCTCAGGCAGGAACACCTCCAGCCAGTTGTCCAGGATCACATCCAGGTGGCTTTGAAATATGGCAAAGAATGGGAACTTCACCTCTCAGGGCAACCTTTCCCAGCTCTCTCATCCTCTTCTCACAGGAGAGATGCTCCAACCCCTTCATCCCCCTCCTGGCCCTTTGCTGGCCTCTCTCCTGCCTGTCCATGTCTCTGTTGTACTGGAATCCCAGCCCTGGGCACCCAAAAGGGCAGGAAAACCCTGCTGAAGCCTGGGATTGAACCAGGGACCTTTAGATCTTCAGTCTAACGCTCTCCCAGCTGAGCTACTTCAGCCCTGCTGGGGCTGCCATTGGCACAAACCCTGTTGGAACAGGAAGAGCTTTCAGCCTTTTGCAGCTCCAACTGGCCCAGGGGACACTTGGCTCTTGTTCTGTCCCTGGGGAACACTGAGAAAAGCCTTCTCAAACAACACCAGGCACTCAGGGAAATCAAATGTGTCCATTTAGATCAGGTTGATCTATACTGCACTATCCTTCTAGTGCAGTTCCCTGTCTCTGGAAAAGGCCCAGGGAGATGTTCCATGGGAGATGACGGGAGTGGGGCTGAAGTTCATCCCCTTTTTGCCATATTCAAGGAGTTGGAAGGGACATGTCCTGTTCTGTCTGTTCACATCTGTCTCTGCATGCTTAAACCACAGAATGGTTTGGGTTGGAAGGGACCTTAAGGATCATCTCATTCCAAACCCCCTGCCATGGGCAGAGATATCTTCCACTAAACCTTTAGATCTCCAATCTAACACTCTCCTGGCTGAGCTACTTCAGCCCTGCTGGGGCTGAACTTTGCACAAAACCTTTCAGACTTTTGCTGTTCCATGTGGCTTCCCCTCCAGGCAGATCTTCATAGAATCACAGAATGGTTTGGGTTGGAAAGGACCTGAAAGATCATCTTGTTCCATGGGCAGGGACACCTTCCACTAGACCATGTTGCTCAAAGTGACTTTTCTTTTCATATCCCTCATCCCAAGAGTTCCAGCAACCAAGAAATTTCATCTGTAGGACTCAGCCTGAGGGCTGATGGTGTTTCTCAGATCTGAGCACATTCCAGCCTCAAATCCTTGACATCTCTTATGTGCTACAACAGAGCCCTTTTATTGATGAGGGAACTGAGATACAGGGCAACCAGTGGATTTTTGGGGCTTTTTTACTAGTTTTGGTGAGCTCTGCTCGGCTCCTGTGGGAAAAATACAGCAAATACCAAATTGGCTTGTGAAAACATATTTGCTTAATTTTACCATTTAGAACATGACAGATTTCTGTTTTAAAGGCAGGAGATTCCCTTCCAAAACAGTTGTCACACCAAACCTTTCCCTTTGAAACAGCCCCTTCTCCACATGAAGACCCAGCTAAGGAAAAGCAGAGCGGGATTTTTTGGAAAAACAGGGTTAAATAGCCAAATTTTGTTGCAGATACAAGAGACCATATCATGGAATCATTGAAAAGTTTGAGTTAGAAGGAATCTTCAATATCATCTCTGTCCAGCCCATGGGCTGGAACTATCCCAGGTTGCTCCACGCCCTGTTCGACCCAGCCTTGGACACTTCCAGGGATGAGGAATCCACAACTTCTCTGGTCAAACTGTTCCAGGAACAGCCTCTCCCCAGAAATAACAGACCTCCACAGGTTTCTCTGGTGGAGCATCAGCTGGGAAGCTGGAATGGAAAACAGACTGGAAAACTTCTCAGTTCTCTTGGCCTATTATGTCATATATTGTACCATGATGTGCAATAGTTTAACTACACTTAAATCACTCTAAACTACATAAATTACCTCCAATAATCCATCTCCTTTCCAAATGCTGGCACTTTGTTTTCCCAGAATACAGCAATCTTGCCATCTTCCATATAATTGTACATGGAATTCATCTCTGCCTCTTAAATAAATAAGAGTTATGTTCCCCAGTATTCACCCAGTCACACATAATTTTCTCTGTCTTCCAGTGTTTTAAAAAGAAAGGCAGATGAGAATGCTTGGGGGGTGAATCTGTGTTTAAATGTAAAGGGTTTGAGAACACAAAAAATAAAAAAGGAACAATTCCCAAATCTAAATGTTGTTGTTTAACAACTTGACTTTTAACCCCAGTCCCCCAAACTGGAAAGAACAAGGTGTGTGTTGTTTGGTTCATAACAGCCCCTGTGCAGGGGATTTCAGAGGACACGTGGAAAAGTTTCCTCATCCAAAGCACTCTCAAATTCCATGCTGGATGCAGAGTGAGCAGGGATCTGGGGATGTAGGCAATGGGCATCACCAAGGCGTGACACCCTGTGGCTGTACTTGGCTTCCCTCAGCTCAGAAGGAAAGCAGAGCCACGACAAGGTTTCCCTAAGTTTATTCCAGGGTCCTACAAAGCTCCAGAGGAAACACTGAGATGGGGAAAAGGGCTGGAGCATCTTGAGTTCCCTCCACAGCAACCTCCTGTAGTTGGAGGCCATCAGTTCCCTCAGCTGCTTCTTTCCTACTCAAGAATAACAGAATGGTTTGGGTTGGAAGGGACCTTGAAAATCACCTTCTTCCAACACCCTGCCATGGGCAGAGACACCTTCCACTAGCCCAGGTTGCTCCAAGCTCCATCCAGCCTGGCCTTGGACACTTCCAGGGATGAGGCAGCCACAGCTTCTCTGGGCAACCTGTGCCAGGGCCTCCCAACCCTCCTAGGGAACAATTTCTTCCCAATATCCAATCTAACCCTGCTCTCTGTGAGTTTGAAGCCATTCCCCCTTGTCCTGGCATTCCAGGTTCTTGTCAATAGTCCTTCTCCAACTTTCTTGTCGACTCCCTTCAGGTACTGGAAGGCCACAATTAGGTCACCCCAGAGTCTTCCCTTCTCCAGGCTGAACAATCCCAATTCTCCCAGCTTTTCCTCATAGAAAAGTCGTTCCATCCCTTTAATTATCTTGGTGCCTCCTCTGGACTCGCTCCAACAACTCCATGTCCTTCCTGTGCTGGGAACTCCAGAGTTGGATGCAGCTCTCAAGAATCCCTCCTCCATCAGCATCTGGTTGTTTCAACAATGGGATCCAAATATTTACTCAGTCCTAAGTCTGGGTGCAGGATTCAGCTTCATTCCTCATCCATAAAAAACAGGTAATCTCTGACAAGGAAAAAAACGTGGAAAGGGATTATGACAACGAAAAGTGTGGAGGATGGGAGGTTCTGCATCTTCCTGGATATCACAACTGTGACCCAATCCTGAAGGCTCCACACGAGTGCTGTCTCAGCACTGGGAAGTGCTTTTCTAACCTTGGGAGACTCCTCCCTTTTCACGTATGGGATGTCTGCAGCTTCTTTCCATGGTTTCTCCACCAAAATCCCACTCCTGTACATGGCTGAGCCTCAGCTGCCAATTTGGCAGCTCCTGCAAGTTCACAATAAGGTTTCTTGGATAGACAGACATTCCCTGCCGAGATCTGAGGCTGCAAGTGCCAGCTGGAGGTATTCCATAGGATACGTTGGGAAGGGGAGGAAACATGAGCTTCTAATCTGCTTGGAAGTCAGGTAGTTAACAGCAGGCTGTTGGGTGGTCTTCCCTTGGGATCCAGGCCTGGAAATCTCTCCTGGAGGAAGAGGGCTAAGCCAACCTTCTCTCACGGAAGTTTGAGACACACGTGGCATAAACTGGCTCTTGCCCTTGGCTTTAGGCAGGTGGAGTGAGCTGATCCTGGTCAGATGCCAGGTATGGAATCATAGAATCATAGAATCATTGAATCACAGAATCACAGAATCATAGAATCTTTGCATCATAGAATCATAGAACCTTTGAATTGTAGAATCTTTGCATCATAGAATCATAGAACCTTTGAATTGTAGAATCTTTGCATCATAGAATCATAGAATCTTTGAATCATAGAATCTTTGAATCATAGAATCTTTGCATCATAGAATCATAGAATCATAGAATCTTTGAATCATGGAATCAACCAGGTTGGAAGGGACCTCTGGGATCATCAAGTCCAACTCTTGACCCAACCCCGCCGTGGTTCCCAGCCCATGGCACTGATGCCACATCCAGTCTCACCTTAAACACCTCCAGGGATGGGGACTCCACCCCCCCCCGGGTAGCCCATTCCAAGGTCTGATCACTCTCTCTGGAAAAAATTCCTTCCTAATATCCAACGTAAACTTCCCCTGGCACAGCTGAAGACTCAGTCCTCTTGTCCTACTGCTGGTTCCTGGGAGCAGAGACCGATATCCACCCAGTTCCCCCCTCCTGTCAGGGAGTTGCAGAGAGTGAGGAGGTCTCCCCTGAGCCTCCTCCTCTCCAGGCTGAGCCCCCCCAGCTCCTTCAGCCTCTCCTCATAGGAATTGTGCTCCAGACCCTTCCCCAGCCTCGTTGCTCTTCTCTGCACCTGCTCCAGCCTCTCCATGTCCTTCCTGAGCTGAGGGTCCAGAGCTGGACACAGCACTCGAGGTGGATGTTATTTAAATTTATTACTAACAGGATCGGAGCAAAAGAGTGAGAAGTAAAATAATCTTAAAAACACCTTCTCCCTACCCCTCCTTACTTCCATGCTCTCCCTCTTCCCTCTTTCCTTTCCTGGTCTATGGAAGGTGTTCCTTCCCATGGCAAGGAGGTGGAACTGGATGATCTTTAAGGTCCCTTCCAACTTAAAAAACTCTATGAATTCTATGCCATTCCCAGAAAATATAGAGAGGATCAAGCCCTGCAAACAACATAAGCTTGACAGAGTGAAGATCCTTCATGGATCCATCTCCCCATGGTCACTCCCCTTTGACCAGGGTGTTACAAGGACATTTAGAGATGTCCCCAAGCAGTAAACAAGATAATGGCACTAATTACCCAGCCTCAAGCCATGGAATTGATTCTCCATGGCTGATGCATCCAGCAGGAAATGGAGCTGAGTGACACCGAGTTTGATGGGAAGATTGACAGGTTTGAGGGACTCATGGTGGATTATCTGGGTCCTGTGTGGCAGGAATGACATTGGGGCCTGGGATCAAACATCCAGCCAGGATCTGGGCTCAAACAAGTCTTGTTCTTTCCCTTTCCACCCTATTTCTCAAGTTGACATGTCCCAATAAACCTTATAGACAGGCTGGAGCCCTGGGTGTAAAATAAATGTCCTGTGTGTAAAATAAGAGAGTCCTGGATGTAAAATAAATTCCAGCTGTTCTGACCTGTTTCTAGTCAGGTAATTTAAATCCACTTCCCCAAATTTTTCCAAATGTGATGAGATTTCTGCTTTTCCTACTGCCATTAATTTCACAGGAGCTGGCAGGTAGGAGCCCAGTGGCTACCACACCACTCCTGGAATTCATGTGGGTTAATCTCCAGGTCTGTCTACAGTTACAATAAACCAAAAACACACAAAGAAAGGTAGCATTTCCCACCTTTGTGTACAAAAACCTGCTGCTGCTGCCATTTGCATTTTATGCACATCCCGTGCCTGTCCAAAAGAAGCTTTTCCTTCCCCCTCTCCCCTTCTCCACTTCCCAGTTCTTCTGCAGACACCAAACTCTCAGCATGCACGAGGAAAGGAATAAACTCCAATGCTGTGAGCCACAAAATCCCTGCTCTCTGACTTTCAGAACCGTCCCCAGGTGGGAAAAGGCAGCGAGCAAAGGCTGTAAACAGAAAATTGCAGAGCAACTCCCACTCCCTGAAGCTGCTGCTTCTCCCTCCCAAGGCAGCTCAGGGATGAGTCAGAGCTAAAAGCATCTCCCTCCCCGTGGGGCCGGGGCTCTGCCTGGCCCACCTGCCCTCCCCCACAGCGAGGTGGGTGATGCAGCCCCCCGGGCACTGCCTGTGAGTCAGGACACCCCAAAATATCCCCCCGGAGGGAGGGGAGGCCACCTGCCAACTCCTACTCAGCTGACATTTCAAGGGGGATTTATCCCAGCAGGGCACGGGAGTCTGAGAGGGGAGAAACATGGGGGAGAAACCTCCATCCATCTGGAGCTCTGGGAATGCTGGAATTCCAAATGCTAACATGAGGGAGAAGCCTCCCTCAGTCTGGAGCTCTGGGAATGCTGAGATGTCAAATCCTAAGGTGGGGGAGAAACCTCCCTCAGTCTGGAGCTCTGGGAATGCTGTGAAAGCCTCCATCAGTTTGGAGCTCTGGGAATGCTGAGATGCCAAATCCTAAGAGGGGGGAGAAGCCTCTATCAGCCTGGAGCTTTGGAAATGCTGGGATTCCAAATCCTACCATGAGGGAGAAGCCTCCATCAGTCTGGAGCTCTGGGAATGCTGAGATGTCAAATCCTAACATGGGGGAGAAACCTCCATCTGTCTGGAGCTCTGGGAATGCTGTGGAAGCCTCCATCAGTCTGGAGCTCTGGGAATGCTGGGATTCCAAATCCTACCATGAGGGAGAAGCCTCCATCAGTCTGGAGCTCTGGGAATGCTGGGATTCCAAATCCTGGCATGGGCAAAGCCTCCATCAGTCTGAAGCTTTGGGAATGCTGAGATGCAAAATCCTAAGGTGGGGGAGAAGCCTCCATTAGTCTGGAACTCTGAGAATGCTGGGATGCCAAATCCTTTTGGGGATGCTGGAAATCTGAGCCCTCTGAGGTTTGTAGGAGGGTGGTCAGAGCTTTTCCCTGTACAGAAATTATTTCAGGATCAGTGATCAGCCCAAGAGCAGCGTGAGGGGGAGATTCCAGCGATTTAGTTACAGTCCAGTGTCACAGAGAATGATCATGCAAACAGGCACAACAAAATCTGGGAATAATCTTTGGCCTTCACCATTTCTCCCTGGATTATTTGGTGTCTAATTTAATTCCTGTGGCTCTGACAGAGAACTTTTCCCCCTGAAATGTCCCAGAACTGGTGGTGAAGGGTGGTAGGTAGTTTTCAAGGAGTTCAAAGCCTCACCCCTTCCCTAAAAAATGGAAAATCCTTGAACTGAGGGTTCCCACTTAAAGACAAGTCTGAATATAATGTTATCCAGCAAAGGGCTTCTTTTTAATTTGAATATATGAAATTGAGGGGACAAAAAGAAGTTTGGCCTTCATCTGAATTTATAACGTATTTCAGCACCAAGCCCTACATTTCTGTTAGTAAAGTATTTTCATTTAATCATAGAATCCCAGAATGATTTGGGTTGAAAGGGACATTAAAGATCATGGAATTCCAACCCCTGCCATGGGCAGTGACACCTTCTACTAGCTCAGGTTGCTCCAAGTCCTGTCCAACCTGGCCTTGGACACTTCCAGGGATGGGGCAGCCACAGCTTCTCTGGGAATTCCATTCCAGTCCCTTACCACCCTCCCAGGGAAGAATTTATTCCAAAATATCCCATCTAAATCTACCTTCCTTTTTTTTTTTTCCCTGTCCATATTAAAGGGTGAACTTCAGTTACAAACCAAATAAAGGTCCTCCTGAGGGAAGATAAACCACCTCTACAACTCACAGTGGCTGCAAAACTGTATTTATTAGCTTTTAAATTTCTTCCAAGCATGGAACTACTGCTCATCATCCAGCAACAGCCAGAGGGAAAAGAGGGAAAAAAAAGGAAAAAATATGCTGTTGAAAAGTTTTGAAAACAAGCAAAGTGTGTGTTTGCTGAGTCTTCTCCATCTGCTGTGTTTCACTCTGTTCTCACACTTTTCAGTAACAGGTCCCAGCTAATTGCACAATTTTGCCTGCAAATCCACAGCCTGCTTGTTTTTAGCCAGGGTTTTGTTGGTTGTTTTTTTTTCCTAACACCTCTCGAGGATGTGGAAGCCCATAATTATTCCTCCATCCTAATGTAAGAGAAAGTGAGTGGTGGTGGGGAGTTGTTGTGTCCATTAGGCACTAAGAATTGGAAGATTTATCCATAAATCATGTGGAGAACAGGAGTTGGCATCTCTTTTGGGTGGTGGAGCCTGAGAGTGAAACCCCAGACAATTCCTTTTGGGATTTCAGGCACAGTTTTATGAGGGGGTTGTTTCTGGAGCTTCAGATACGACCCACCAAACCTAAGCAGGATGCTGTGGACCCTGTGGAATGTTCCTCATTCCTTCTGGGTGGTGTGGGCAGTGCAAGTCCACTCTCCCCCTTCACTTGCCTTCCAGCAACACAGAAATAACAACCACAGGCTCATGAAATGGTTTGGATTGGAAAGGACCTTAAAAATCATCTCATTCCAACCCCCCTGCCACAGGCAGGGACACCTCCCACTAGTCCAGGTCACTCCAAATCCCATCCAACCTGGCCTTGAACACTTCCAGGGATGTGGAGTCCGATCAACCTTTGAGAAAGGGCCTGGGGTTTCATCCCAGAGCTTTTCCCTCCAAAAGATGGAATGGCAGGCTGGGATGACACACAGGGAATAAAAAACTCACCCTTCTACTACTTAAAAGACTGAGTTTGAGAAATGCCAGCCAAGTATTGTACGCAGAGGGGGCTGTAGACAAACAGCCTGAGAGGCAGAGACATATTTCTAAAACAAAAATGATTCTTTCCACAGAGCAGCGCAAATATCTGTAAATCTGAGGCCAGACATGCCAATAGCTGATATTTTTCCCGGGAGCGGTGGGAGTCTCTTTTGCTGGCAGAGCTCTGCCACGCAGGACACGCCAGCCTGTGTCTGATACCACCCAGGCAACAACGTGCAAACTAATTGGGATAAAGCCACCCCCCCACGCAGCCGCCGGGCTTCCCCCGGGAGGAGACACGGCCCACCCGTGGTGGAGGTGGGTGTGTGAGATGCAGGCCACAGCAAAAAAGCTTTGCTTTGCTGGAGTAACCTGGTGGGTGAGCGACAAGTGTTTCCTTCTGCAGGCCCAGCATGCCTGGCAGATGCTGTTGGCTCTGGGGTTGTCTAATTCTACTCAGCGTTTGAGGGCAAGAAATATCATAGAATCACAGATTCATCGAATCAGCCGTGGCACTGATGCCACATCCAGTCTCACCTTAAACACATCCAGGGGTGGAGAATCCACCCCCTCCCTGGGCAGCCCATTCAAATGCCTGGAAATTCTCTGGAAAGAATTTCTTCCTAATATCCAACCTAAGCCTCCCCTGGTACAGCTGAGACCGAGCCCTCTTGTCCTACTGCTGGTTCCTGGGAGAAGAGACCGACGTCCCCCCGGCTGCCCCCTCCTGTCAGGGAGTTGCAGAGAGTGATGAGGTCTCCCCTGAGCCTCCTCCTCTCCAGGCTGAGCCCCCCCAGCTCCTTCAGCCTCTCCTCATGGCAATTGTGCTCCAGACCCTTCCCCAGCCTCGTTGCTCTTCTCTGCACCTGCTCCAGCTCCTCCATGTCCTTCCTGAGCTGAGGGCCCAGAACTGGACACAGCACTCAAGGTGAGGCCTCACCAGCGCTGAGTCCAGGGGAGAATCCCTTCCTTGCTCCTGCTGCCACACTCTTCCTCATCCAGGCCAGGATCCATTGGCCTTCTTGCCCACCTGGGCACACTCTGGCTCCTGTTCAGCTTCTTGTTCATCCCAACTCTCAGCTCCCTTCCTGCCTGGCTGCTCTCCAGCCACTCTGTCCCAGCCTGTGGAGCTGCCGGGGGTTGTTGTGGCCAAAGTGCAGGACTCAGCACTTGGCCTTGTTGAACCTCATCCCATTGGAATCAGCCCATGGATTTAGCCTGTCCAGGTCCCTCTGCAGAGCCCTTCTGCCTTCAAGCAGATCAACACTCCCCCCAGCTTGGTGTCATCTGCAAATTTGCTGATGAGATGAGTCTGTGAAACTCAGAGCTGGGGGAGAAGTTGGAGCAAGGTGGGAAGTTCTCACCTAAACGGCTTCTCAGCTTTTTCTGGGGCAAGAACATTGCAGGGTCAGAGCATGGGGGAGTCACCAGCCCTGCAGGTGTCCAAGGAATGACTGGATGTGGCACTGAGTGCTCTGGGCTGGGTGACAAGGTGGTGATCAGTCACAGGTTGGACTTGATGATCTGGGAGGTCTTCTCCATCTAAATGATTCTGTGATTCCCAACATGCCATCAGCCTGACAGGAGACATCTTTTCTGTGGGTAAATGCTTTCACTGGTGCATGCAAGAAGGTTCTAATTCCTCAAGAAGCCCAAGGGTGAATTTTGTTTACGGTCCAAAGGTGAAATAGAGCCCTTGGTGGTGGAAATCCTCAGGCACAAGGAAATGTGGCAATTCTTAGTCCATCCAAGATGGATGAATTCTGGTCAGTGGTTTGGGTGGTCAAATCCAGGTGTTTATGGAAATAACTAAAAACCTAAAAATCCTCCATTTTGGACAACAAAGGTGCTTTAACCACTGAACTACTGCTTTGATGGGAAAGCACTGACAGTTGGAACAGGTAAATGCTGTCAGCTTGGACTGCACCCCCAGGAAAGTGTTGATTGTCCCATGGAGCCAACTCTCTCTGCTGACTGAAGAGAGACCTCAGATGATCATTCATTTTGTATGTGGATGGATTCATGTAAAAAATTAATTCCTCCCTGTTTAATAGAGTTTTCAATAAACTTCTCCTCTTGGACTTACTGATCCGGGCCCAACTTCACCACCACCTTCCCTTAGAGTTGCTCAGGGTGCCCAGATCCAGCCAGATCAGTTTGGGAACAGATATTGGAAGAAGTTCTTTGTTTAGAGGGTGGGGAGGCCCTGGCACAGGTTGCCCAGAGAAGCTGTGGCTGCCCCATTCCTGGAAGTGTCCAAGGCCAGGTTGGACTGGGCTTGGAGCAACCTGGGCTAGTGGAAGGTGTCCCTGCCCATGGCAGGGGGGTGGAATGAGATGTTCTTTCAGGTCCCTTCCAACCCAAACCATTCCATGATTCTATCCTATGATTCCATGATAAGTCCATTCCTTCCCTGTTACAGGACAGAAGCCTGGTGCTCTAAACTTACCAGGAAAAGTCCAGACACATTCCAGGGCATCAAAATCATGGGAAAATGATTCTGTTTCTGGAGAAGAAACAGAGGACACACCACAAACCTACCAAGAAATACCAATATCCATTATTTCCCGAAGGGGTTATTCCTCCTGGATTTTAAAAATGGAAGAGCTCCAAGGGTTTCAACAAGGCAATTAAAGGTGGTTTCTCCAATTTTCTGCTTGTAGGGATGGTTTGAAAAAGGGACAGTGGATTTGAGTCCATTCTGTTTAATTCCATCAAACTAATTGAGGCGGCAGGATCTTCATTAAAGCTGGGACAGGAGAGAATTTTCGTTTAGAAGCATCTCCAAACGACATTTCTTTGGCATGAGTTCATTTGACACAGAGCTGAGGCCACATTTAAAATTCAATTCTTATGTAGAGAGACCAGAGACCTGCTGGAACTTCCTTAGATTGAAGATTTTCATCTCTTAGTCCAGTTTAACATGGTAGGAAATTTCACTAAGTCATATTTAAATGGTAATTAATTGAGCGTTATGGGGTTTTTAATTGCTAATGTAGTAGCTGTGAAAGTATCAATATTATGTCCCAGCCAGATTGATGTGGAGGTCACAGCTCTGAAGAGCACACAGTGCCAAAGGAAAACTTTTTCCCACTAAAAGTTTTCACTAAACTTAAAATCCTTGTGTTAAAAACATAAAAAAAATAAATGCCTGTTTGATTAATTGAAAATTATTCCAGACTTGGTGTTAATTCACAAATTATTGGGTCTCTGACAGACAAACAAAAAACAGCAGGAGGCAGAAAATGTGTAGGAGATAAAGCAGCTCATTTAAAAAAATATTTTGATTTTCTGCTTGGAACTGTGATTTATTCCATCAAAAGGATCTTTGAGCAGAACTCAAAGTCTGAGCACCGAAGTGGAACATTCCCTGGGAGTGAAAGCACTGTCTCCTTTCCAGTTTAGCAGAGAAAAACAACGTTTGATCAGATTTTATGCAAAATATGCTGTTGGGCTTTGTCCCCCCCCCCAAATGCTGCAGACCAGTAGTCAAATAATAAATCACTTTCCCACACAGGTTTCATATCAAGAAGTTTAATACCAAGATGTGTTTATCAGAAAATGAATGGAGTTTGGGTTACTTTTATCCACGCTCTTAATAAAGTTTCCCACTTCCAGAAACTCTTTGAAAGCCTCTTTGTCCCTCCGCCATCAATATTCCAAGTGCTTGGCAGCTCCTCTCAGCATTCCCCACACATCCTTCATAAATTGTCTGGCCAACCAGGATGATGGGAAAGCTGCAAAAAATATGACAGCAAGTCAATAAATAACTCTGGGTTGCCCCAATTTTCCAGCAAGTTCCTCAAGATGTTCATGATTTGCAAAGTTCTGCTTCGTGGAGATAAAATTCCCATCCCAGATTTACAGAGTGGACTCGGAGGTGCTGAAGGAACTGGGATTGCTGCCTTCTAAAAGGGGATTCACAGACACACCTCTAAGTAGGGCACACCCTGTACTTGAACCACACGAGGAGGAAAACACATCAATATGTAGGAGATAAAGCATCTCATTTTAAAAAAACCAGTTTGATTTTCTGATTGGAAATGTGATTGATTCCATCAGAAAGATTTCTGAGCAGGAATCAAAGCCTGAGCACTGAAGTGGAACATTCCCTTGGAGGGAAAGCATTGTCTCCTTTCCAGTAGGTGATGTCAGGATCTCATCCGAGGAGATGAGAAAAGGGTTTGTTTGCATGTTAAAATGAATATGAAACCAGCTAAAAATAGGTATCCACTTCAGAAATGGAACTTAGATTCCTCAGGGTTGCCTGGATGGGGTTGTTTGGTCTTTAGGAGCCTGAGAGCATTTTTCTGGGGAGGGAGGAGGGAAAATATTTTTCTTTCCCTAACTTGGGTAAGGGGATTTTATACCCAAAAAGGGTGATTTCTGCTCTATGTTGCAGATCAGAAAGTCAAATTTTTTCCTGTAGTGAACTACAAAATAATGGGGAAAGCGAATAATTTTGTTTTCAGTGGTGCCTGGAACATTCACCTTGAAGGCTTTGTTTGGTACCAATTTAGTCTCTTTGTTCAGTCTCAATAAATACCAAGTGAGACGTGGCTCTGGTTTGCAGAGCAGTTTTCATCTGAATGTCTCCTAAACCTGAGAGCTTAAAATTATGAAGGAGCTTGTCTCTTCTTGCTTCTTTACGTGACCTCCCTCATTCCTGGAAGAAATCCATCTAACTTGATCTCGAGGAATTCTATTGATGGAACTGCAATTCCTGGGCAATTCACACCACAACTTCACCAACCTCAGCATCAAGAAGACTTTTCCAAATGTTGCTCTTCCTGTAGGGCAAAGTTGTGGCTTCTTGTGGTACCTTCCACAGTCACGGAATCACAGAATGGGTTGGGTTAGAAGTGACCTCAAAGATAATTTAGATCCAACCCCCTGCCACGGGCAGGGACACCTTCCACTAGCCCAGGTTGCTCCAAGACCCATCCAACCTGGCCTTGGATACTTCCTGGGATGGAGCAGCCGCAGCTTCTCTGGGCACCCTGTGCCAGGGCCTCGCCACCTTCCCAGGGAAGAATTCCTTCCCAATATCTAATCTAAACCTGTCCTAGTGGCAGTGTGAAGCCATTCCCCCTTGTCCTTCCCTCCATCCCTTGTCCCAAGTCCCTCTCCAGCTCTCTTGAAGCCCCTTTAAGCCCTGGGAGGGGCTCTAAGGTCACCCTGGATCCTTCTCTCCTCCATGTGAAAGCCCCCAGCTCTCCCAACCTGGCTCCAGAGCAGATGGGCTCCAGCTGTTGGAGTATCTCTGTGGCCTCCTCTGGACTTGCTCCAATATTTCCACGTCCTTCTGATGTTGGGGACCCCAGAGCTGGACAGTGTTCCAGGTGGGGTCCCATGAGAGCAGAGTAGAGTGGGAGAATCCCCTCCCCCGACCTGCTGGTCACACATTATAGGTCTGGAATTAAGCCCCGAATCTTCCATGTTTCCCACTCCAGGGTTCAGTAATCCTGAATTCAATGAGGAGAACCTTGGAGCCATGAATGCCACAGTCCCTCTCCATCCAACTTCAGGTTCCTAAACTTGTTCCTAAACTTAAGAAAGAGTTCTTCTAAACAGACAAACTCCCCAGTGTTAAGTATTAGTGCAGAATTTACTGGAGCATACTTCCACGTTCCTGAGCAGGCCAAGATGAAGTTCAGCCCTTGGTCAAATCCTGATGGGAGCTGAGAAAGAACTGCATTTAAAAGCTTTAGGTTAAATCTGATTTATGTCTGTGCCTGCATTTGCATTCAGACTTGGGAGAAACTTTTGCTGAAGATTGTAAATTTGTGAACAGAGAAAAAAATGGTGTCACTGGAGAAGAAAATCACACGGAAGTTGCCAGTAATGGGAATATGTGAAAAATATTAAAACAGGGTTCATAACAGAATATTACAACCAAAGAATCATGGAATGGTTTGGGTTAGAAGGGACCTTAAAGACCATCCAGTTCCCACCTCCCTGCCAAGGGCAGGGACACCTTCCATTCTCCCAGGTTGCTCCAAGCTCCGTCCAACCTGGCCTTGGACACTTCCAGGGATGGGGCAACATTCCTGCAACCTGTACTTCAACTCCCTCTTTTCTGAACTTGGACTAAACCTGTATTTCCATGTGTGCAAACAGTGGGGACGGTCACCACAAGCTCACACGTGTTAAGTTGACCTTCCTAAGCCCCAAGTCTACCAGCAACAATGTTCTGGAAATTTATTTTTTAAATAAATATATCCCAGTGTAGTCAGAACAGGGACCATCAAGATTTAAGAAAACACAAAGAAAAGCAGAACATGAGCTGTCTGGCAGCAAAATCACTGCCAGAGCACAGCACCCAACTCAATTTCAGGATTGCAGCAAAGCAGCAAAAGTCGTTGCCGAGAACATTTGAGGAGCTGTTGTTTTAACTCTCCTCTTGCGTCAGCATCTGGTACCTTTTAAGATGACAGTTTATTTGTAACTTGTTCAACCTGCTGCCTCCTGCAAGGAAATGTGCCCCTGGGATTTGCTTATTTTCCCTTTTCTCTCCATCTCCCCATTTTCAGCTCCTTCCCACATTTCAAAAAGTTCCTAATAACTTGGCTCTGCTTCGCTGCTTTGATTGCTCCCATCCCCGGGTTATTTACCAAGTGGAGGTTCTGTTGCAGAAAGGGCAAACAGATTAAGGAATTTGATGTGCCAATAGGAAAATTGCATCTCTCGCTCCGTGCACACGGATGAGGAACAGGGGTGGAAGTGCCTCCTGGATCGCGGCTCCCTGGGAGAAGAAAATAACCCCTTTCTGCTGTTTTTTCAGAGAATTAAAGTGTTTTGGTGCAGCATTTCCTCAGCCACCCATCTACAGAGGACATCTCACGGAAATAACGGTGTATTTTTATCTTTTACATTTTATTAGGTGCAATTTTCAGCCACTGTTTGAGGCAGAACGGGGTCTGAACACACATTTGGGCCAGCAAAAAGTAGCTGTAAAGTCCTTTATGTAGAAGGAAAAGAAGCTTTAACATGATGCAGCAAAATTCTCCCATCATTTGTGATCCCAAGTCAAAATACCCACAGTGAGTGTTGCAATATTCCCATTGCACCCATAGGAGCGTGTCCCATCGTGGCAATAAATGTCTAATAGACTTAACTTGACCTATAAACATTTATAGAATCATGGAATGGTTTGGGTTGGAAAGGATCTTAAAGATCATCCATTCCAACCCCCTGCCATGGGGTGGGACACCTTCCACTAGACCAGGTTCCTCAGTTTTAAGTTCTACCAATTGAGGCCACATTTGAATGTGAAATGACTTGGGAAAATCCAAAATATTTGAGAACTTTGCCAGCGTGGAAGTTGATGCTCCAACAGAAAAATCCACAGAGTTTTGGCAGCTGTTTTGGGATTAATTTTAACACAACTGTTGATTTTCCAAGGGACTTGAGGGCTGGTGGACACTTAATCAAGTCCTTCAAGGGTATTCTATGATTCTAGGAATGAAATGCTGGAGTGTAAAGTCTGATCCTCAATAAGGAAAATCACCGTTAACTCAGAAGTTCATCAAAATAGAAAATTCCAAGTTAAAAATACCTCTCCAGCACCGGATGACATCGTTCCCTGGAAAGTAGGTCTCGTCAAAGAAACCTGTTATCTATTCCAGGAGGTTTCATGTCTGGTTGCTAAAGGAAGTCATGATGATAAAACCCACTTTGGTTTCGCCGGATTGTTACCACGTGTCCTTCCGGAGCGACGCTGCTACCATAGAAAGGAACAAAAAGACACATCCTACATTGATTAAAACCTGTCTCAGTCCATCAATTAAAACCTCAGCCCGTCAATTAAAACCCGTCTCAGGCAATCAAATGCTATTTGGAAAGAGGAGGGAAGGATCTGCATTGATTTGTGTCTTCGTTGTGATCACCCTAAAAAGAGATTCTGAGTAAACTTTGTTCAGTCCTTTTATCACAGGGGGAATGGCTTTAAAGTGAGAGTAGGTTTAGATGGGATATTGGGAAGAAATTCCTCATTGAGAGGGTGGGGAGGCCCTGGCACAGGTTGCTCAGAGAAGCTGTGGCTGCCCCATCCCTGGAAGTGTCTAAGAAGAGGTTGGACAGGGGTTGGAGCAACCTGGGATAGTAGGAGGTGTCCCTGCCCATGGCAGGGGTTGGAACTGGATGGTCTTTAAGGTGCTTTCCAACCCAAACAATTCCATGATTTTATCATTCTGTACGAACTTTAGGGTACAAAATCCCACCAGTTCATTAAATGGATAAGAAGTAAATTTCTTCTGTGGCTTTTCAGATTTTAACAGAACGTCGGAGATATCGAGGAGGGCAAATTTTATAGCTTTGAGTTGTGCAAGAGGAAGTTATTCCTGAATAAAAAGCCTAGGAATTGAATTGAGTTGAATTTAACCTTGAAATAACTGTTTACAAAAAGTGGCAGTAATTGCATTTCAGTGTATTTTTTAAACTGGGGTAGTGGACCCAATATTCCCTGGAATCTCTGAGACAGAAATAGGAAATAAAAATAGCTGAAAATCAGGATTTAAGATTTGTTGGTCCTTTTGAAAACGTGTTCTAAATGAGGAAGAAAGCAAAAATCACCCATATTTCCATAAAACTCAGATCCTAGAAGTTCCCCAGCAAACCTGACACTCCTGTGCATGTCATTACTGCCTGGCAATTAGTGAGCCCGTTAAATGCTGGTTAATGAGAATGATAATTGCACTGAGCAGCTGCAGGTGGCTCCCAGCGCTCCCAGTTCTGGGGCAGAGCCTTCATCTGTCTGCCCAAGGCTGGGAAAGATCCATCTTCCAAAATTCCCAGCTCTGTAACAGCCCTACCTGGGCCATCTGCTCCAGAACCAGAGAGGGCACAACAGGTAAAAACTCTGGCTCTGGAGAAGCCCAGGAAAGGACAAACATCATGTGACAGAAAGTGATCCTGGCTTTGAGGATGCACTGCCAGTCACTGAAACAAAGTTTATGGAATGAACTAGGCATTGGTGAGGCCACACCTCAAATCCTGGGATCAGTTTTGGGCCCCTCACAACCAGAAAAAGATGGAGGGGCTGGAGCGTGTCCTGAGAAGGGAATGGAGCTGGGAAGGGTCTGGAGCACCAGGAGCAGCTGAGGGAGCTGGGGGGGTTCATCCTGGACAAAAAGAGGTTCAGGGGGACCTTCTTACTCTCTACAACTCCCAGAAAGAAGGTTGTGGCTGAGTGAGGGTTGGACTCTTCTCCCAGGCAACAAGCGATAGGACAAGAGGAAATGGCCTCAAGTTGTACCTGGGGGGGTTCAGGTTGGATATGAGGGAAAATTTCTGTGCTGAAAGCGTGGTGAAACATTGGAACAGGCTGCCCAGGGAAGTGGTGGAGTCACTACCCCTGGAAGTGCTCAAAAAAACCAAGTTGACCTGGCTCTTCATGCTGTGGTGTAGAGGACATTGTGGTGTTCAAAAGTTGGACTTGATGATCCTGGAGGTCTTTTCCAACCTTAATGATTCGATGAACCTGAAATATTTTAAATGAAATCTTTCCTGCCAAATGCTCTGTCATTTTCACATGGAAAGAGCCCGAAAGGAGCAACAAGGAATTACAAAGTTCTGGGGAATTGCAAACCCCGAAGAGGGAAATAAATAAATATAATAAATAAATAACTCCCAGGGGTGCCTGTTGCACAGCATGACCCGATGTACACGAGCATTCGAGAGGGGAACTCGGCCACCTAGTGTCTGCTTTGCACAGGCAGCCTTTGGGTTTTCTTCCCAAAGCTTGTGCCTTGAAGTGATGAAAGATCAGGGATCATCCCAACTCTCCCTGTTGGAAGATTTCCGTGGCCGCGGCAGCGCTCGGAACCGAAAGTGCAGACAAACCACTTCACCTTCTGATGCTAATTCAAGTAGAACCTTCCAGCCTTGAAAGTTCAGCAGCATTATTAATATAAACCCCTTTGAGAGCAGCAATACACCCCCAGCCCTGCACACCACACACCATTGTACTTACTTGACTTTTACTTCATCTAATTACAAAGCATTACTCATGAGAATGACAGATTTTATTACTCACTATTATACAATTTCTGTCTCCTCCAGTCCTAACAAAAAAGAAAGTACAGAAAAAGAAGTTATTTGAGGAAAAAGAAAAAAAAAAAAGACTACCCCTAATAACAAATGACTTAATTTTAAGAAAGAATTTGGATGCCAAGACATTACTTTTGCTGTAGTTGCCAGTTTGGTTAAAACTCTTCCCGTGTTTGATACCTAATAAATGCCACGTGATGTCATTTTGGAGTTGGCTTAAAATTTGTCACTCTCGTGACTAATTCTTTTTAATTAGACTTAAGAACACAGGAGAAAAAAAAATGTCATCATTTAAATTAAAGTTAAGTGATGTATTGATTGGATGAGGACTTAATAGCATAAGTAGTCTTTTAGAAAATGATTCAAGTGAGCAAGTTTTTAATTTCGGGCCATTTGCTTTCACCCTCCTGGGTCTGACTGTGTATAAAAGCAGGATCATTCCAGATTTCCTCCCTTTGCACACTCACAGGTGCACACCTACATTAGGGAATTGTGTTCATACAGACAGTCAAGTCACGAGAATTAAAATAATTAACCATCCTGGAACAAAACGAGGCATTTTGAATAGAAACAGCCCCTTTATCCTGATTATTTTGACCACAGTTGGTACGGGGCTATAACAGCCAAGACAAAACCAACGGGAATTTATCCCCAGATATCCCAGGAAATAAAATCTGAGGAGGCAGATGATTGGAGTCACCTTTCAGCCACATATCCAGAACATCACTTGGGTTTATCCTGTTCCCCTTCCTTGGGTAGAAGTGCCTGGAAAGCAGCTCTTTGGGTGTTGAGGTGGATTTTTGTGCAGCTCTATCCGGTCTGTGTTTGGGATTTCATCTTTTATGGCACAGTTGCCTTCAGCAGAAGTGAATTGCCCCAAAATAGTGTCATCTTAACCCAGAACTTTTCCACATGTCATTGGAATTTATTCTTTAGCATCACAATGGGCGTGGAATCATCTGCAGCAATGGCCTGTTGTGGTTTTTCAGTGTTGGAAAGGCTTCCCTTGGAATCTCCTTCTTCTCTTGTTCTGCTTATTAAACAGGAGTCTTAATGAAATCTTGCTGAATTATCACTCAAAATAACCAGAGGAAAACTTGAGATCCTGTAAAAAAATATCCAGATTAAAATTACCCTTCAACACCCACAGTGCATCGGTCCTTCCCAGGCACAGCAGCCTTGAGGGATGGCTGGTGATCCTGGGGGATCTTCCAGAATTCCCAACATTTGTTTGCAAGCAGTGAGTCCACTCTAAGCAGTTTGGATCGAAAAAATCTTTTGGAAAGAGAGGTAGGAAATTAAACAAAGTTGAGAATTCTGACTTCGATTTCTTCTCCTTTCTTCATTCCAAAAGTGCTGAATAACAAGGAAATTAGTCCTAGTAATTAGTCCCGTGCAAATTAACATTGCTAAGAATTGAGAGATCTCCTGAATTCCTCAGGAAAGCAGTGGGTTTGCCCTTTGTGTCTATTGCCAATAGTTGATTTATAGTGATTTGGGAAGAATCCAGGAAAGGCAGGGATAGACCCCAGCCTTGAGCAGGGCAGTGGTTTGAAACTGCAGCTCCTTTTGAGCCGAAACCTGGAATTCCTCAGCAGCAGCTCCACAATGTGACAGCTCCCAGTGCCAAATTAATGAGGAATAATTATTAAACCCCCATGACATATTATGGAACAATTATCAGAAAAAATTAATATTGAGACCACCAAACAGATATATGTGCTCAGTACCAGCTCCTGAGCAGAGCAAGGAAGTCTAAGTAACTTTAGCTGATTATCTGCTTGTGTTTTCCTCTGGTTTTCAGGAGCTGAGGGGAAATACTCCTAAGCCTGGAAGATTTTCCAGTGTTAATCACCCACTTTATTGCATCCAGTCCATTCCTTTTTCCCCTTTGTTTTGTCATCCAGTGGAAGTAGCCCATGGAAACACTTGGTAAGAAGGCTGTAGCAAGGTAAAAACACTGCCTGTTTTTTCAGGCTTTGGGGTTCATGTCAGGAATTCATATATTTAATTCTCAAGCAACTTGAGAATTAATGTTCCCATCCTGCCCACTGGAAAACTTCCAGCAGTTTAATAATCCATGGGACAATATCTGATTGTGACACTCAGGACTTTTGGGAGACTTCAGTGCCTTCTGCACAAGCTTCTTTGGCCCAATTTTGCAGAGATTTGGTCTCTTGGTCCTCCTACTTAGGCTTCTTCAAGAGAAATGTTGTACAAAGTGTGAGCTGGGCAAAGAGGTTTGTTCACAAAGTTGAGCAGATGGATTTCTTGTCATTCCAGACAGGATTTTTAGTGATAATTACCCTCTTTATGGCTTCTTCATGACTGAAAAATAAGCCCCAAACTTGCTGATGTTTTATTTCTGGCTTGAATTGCTGAGTCAACTCATCTGTTGCCCCCAGGCAGAGTCAAAAGAAAGGTTTTTCCCATTAAATTGAGGAAAGACGAGATCAAATTACAAATAGGAAGGTGAGCTGCACGTCAACCAAGCTGTGAAGCCAAGCCTTGCTCAGGGCCTGTGCCAACAAACCCCAGCTCAGTGTAGCTGGAAAAAAGTGCCTGATCAATAGATTGGAATCATGTGGTGAACCTGGAATTAACAGGTATTGATTTTAACTTACACAGACTTCTGGCAAGAAATGGAGTTTGGCTGGTTTAAAGCTCCAGCTGCTGGCTTAGACACTGGAAAAATCTTTTTCACATTAAGTTGTCCCTTTATCTCCCTTATGTTTGCTTCCCAAGGATATTCCCAGTGACTAGAACTGGAAGTTGTTTGTAGTGTTGGTACAAAGGTGCTGCCTCTGCTGCTGATGTTTTCAGTGCCAAGCAGCCAAGAGGATTTGCTTGCACTGCTGGCACACGTTAATATGCACAAAAAAGTGTAGGTATTGCAAAAATTATCTCTGGATTCTCGAAATAATACTAAATTAACTGGTTTTATCCACACAGGGTTCCCACACCCAGGCAGCATCAAGAACATTTTGACTGTCAGCCAAAAGGATGCTCTGAAGGTATTTTAAAAGCAGTCCAAGGAAAGGGTGAGGTAAAAAAAAAAATCTTCTGGATGTAAGTCCAAACATCCAAAAATCTTCTTTAACTTTTACCCAGTGATTTGTTCCCCTCAGCACGGAACAATTCCCAGATCCAATGTCATCCTCAGCCTCTCCAGCCCCAGGCAAAGCACGAGGGGTCCCTCTCCTCCCCATGGCCAAGGGCTGCAGAGACAGGCCTCCATCCCTCCTTTGGGGAAGTGTTTCCTCCAAGGGCACTTTTTTGTAAATCAACCCACTCCTGGGAATGCTCAAATGTGGTCACCCAGTCAGGGCTTGAGATATCAATCCCTCCTTTTCTTTTCTAATACACTATAAAACACAAAGAAAATTGGTAAATAATATAATTTATACTCCTGTATTTCCTTGTTCCTCAAAGGGAAAACTCTCCAGCCCAGCAGAGAATCATCTTTGGAAAAACAAACAACATGGAATCCTCAGCAAGGGGAGGGAGCTCTGCTTGGCCTCCCCCCCAGCAGTTTGCCTGCAGAAGCTGCTTCTTATTTATTTGAACACTTGATTCCTTGAATCCAGTCCTTCCCAGCCAGGCAGAATTCCCAGGAAGGAGCTGCCACCCCTCCCAGGGAGCAGAAGATCAGCCCTTTTAATTTTTTATCTCATTTCTGTCAGTGGCATGGGCAGAAAATCCACGTCTTTGTGACTCCTGTGTGAGTTTCCTCAGTCCCAGGGTAACATTTTTTGTTCATCCATGTAAAATCCCGGGGGTTTTTGCCCCTATTTTTCAACTTTCTATCCTCTAGTCCCAAATTTTCCTGGGAAAATATCTCCTGAGGAAGTTTATTGCTGACAGACAGTAAATCCGTGTGAGGAGAAAAGGCGACAGCCTGAAAAACAACCCCAAAAACCCAACCAAATACACAACCATGTCCAAAAACCAGGAAAATAACTATTTAAAAGGATATGTCCAACAAAATCTTTAAACAAATCACCCTACTATCCAGCAAACAAGACCAATTAGCCAAACTGAAATGCCTGAGCCAGAGAGAAGGGCAAATATTCCAAGGTTTTGTTTGCTGATCTCCTGGCTTAGGAATTCTGGGCGTGATGCACCCCAGCCAGGAGAAATATGAGCTTTTATGTGCAAAAAGGCAGCTGGAGAGGAGAAAGCAGCTCCTCTGATGCATTCCCTGATTGCTCTGAGCCCTCCCAGAAGGTAAGAATTGGGATTTTTATTGTTTTAATGAATATTATTTACGGACACGATGGGATGTTTAACTTCCAGCTCAGGTTGCCTTTGACTCACTGTTCTTTCCTTTTAACTTTAGCTCATGTTTCATCTCCACCATCAACGCTGGGATGTACAAAGAGCTCTTTCTAGGACCGAAAAATCCCCAATATTGAACTTTAGGCAGCACTAAAGAATCTCCAGTGCAAGTTCTGAAGTCTTAAGGTCGTGGGCTGAAGGTTAAATGACACTTCAAGAGATATTTTCTAACCTGATTTCCTCAGAAACAAACTTAAATAAGTTTTTTCCCCCTTATGTGCAACATCCATTTGCTCAGTTGTCACCTGCATCTGACAATATTAAATTATATTGTAATTATATTGATTTCCTCCACTGTAAAGGTTGGTTTTGAGTGAGCAAAACCCTCGTTAAATACCAGTGACCATCACAACCCTTTGTGTTGATTCAAAACTGCACTGAAACCATCATAAAATTAAACAGCAGCTTGAGCCCATCAAGGAAAATTAAAAATTAGGAACATTATCCATATATATTTATATTTAATCAAAGACTGGCAGTGTGTCCAAGTATTTACAAATAAGGAAAAGAAGTCAGATAAAGTATATGGGAAAAGGAAGTGATTTTATTCCTTTTTTCTGCAAAGATGTAGAACTATAATGTGAATTTTCCAAGGGTTTGCACTGACAGTCAATGGAAAAAGCAGCAACTACCCTGAAATTTCCTAACAACCAGTAAAAAGCAGGAGATTTTCTTCTCCCTTATGGATCCAGTTTTCCATTGCAAATGGATTTCTCTGACTGAATTACAGATCCAGCCAAGATGTTACCACAAAACACCCAAATGTGGCTCTATTTTGAGGAAATAAGTTCCTTTAGCACATTCTGAAACATGTGAGAGAGGGAAAAAAAACTCTTTTCCCTTTCCCTCATTTCCAATTCTGTGGGAATCTGAGCTGAAGGCTCCAGGAGCTTCCTGCTTGTGTCTGCCAAGAAGGAAAGCAAAGCCCAGAGAGCAGCAGAATTCCCTTTTTGTGGTCAAAATTCACCTGAATTGAGCATTTTCTGCCTTGAGCTTTCGTAGGGGATGGATGTCCCAAACAGCACCAGCTCCCAGTGACACAAGTTCAAGCTCCAGGTCTGCTAATGGTGCTTGGATTCAATGGATTGGGATGGAGACCAGGGAAAAGGAGGTGTAGATGTGGCACTGGGGGATGTAGGTCAGTGGTGGAAAACTGTTGGATTTGATGATCTTGGAGGTCTTTTTCCAACCTTTTCCTGTGATTCTCTGATTCTCCACCCCAGCAAACATCCTTGGCTGAGTTGAATAATCCCCCTGAATTTGAGCTACAGACATTTGATATCTTGCAGGGTGGACAATCCACATCTCCAAGAAATATTCCACCCAAAAGGCTCTGCCACAGGAGTTGTTAGCAATTAAAAAAGCCAAATTTGGTTTTCCAGCATTAACGCTGGAGTAGCAATGCTGGAGTAGAATTAAAAAAGCCAAATTTGGTTTTCCAGCATTAACGCTGGAGTAGCAATGCTGGAGCAGGTCAGAGCAAGGCAGAGTTTCCTCAGAGAGGAAGGAAATAAAAACCAAAATTGAGCTGCTTTTCAGCCTTTTAAACTGGAGCAGGGGAAGGTGGAGACCTCGAGGATGAGGAGGAGAAAGGCAGCACCTCAGTCTTATGGGTTGTGATCATCCCCACATGTGAGTGAGGGATTCCCTGTGTGTCAGGTGACTCCAAACAACTTTATCACTAGAGGTTTAGAACCACAGAATCCCAGAATGGGTGGAAGGGACCTTAAAGTTCATCTGGTTCCAACCCCCCTGCCCTGAGACACCTCCCACTAGCCCAGGTCGCTCCAAGCCCCGTCCAACCTGGCCTTGGACACTTCCAGGGATGGAGCAGCCACAGCTTCTCTGGGCAACCTGTGCCAGGGCCTCACCATCCTAATTTCTTCCCAGTGTCCAATCTAAAGCTGCTCTCTGTGAGTTTGAAGCCATTCCCCCTTGTCCTGTCGCTCCAGGCCCTTGCAGTGATTTCACAGAAGTGTCATTTCTCCGGCACTTGATGGATTTGCATCACGGGGACGTGTTACAGAAACTGTAGAGCACAAAAACATGTCCTTAGGGATGCATTCCATGACAAACTGTCTCCTCAGCTGAACCAACCGGTCTTTAAATGCCTCTCTCCTTGGATAATCGGGAAGTCCAGAGAATCCCAGAATCATTTAGGTTGGGAAAGACCTCCAAGGCCATCGAGTCCAACCTTGGAACAATCCCCATCTTGCCCTCCAGCCCAGAGCACCGAGTGCCACGTCCAGGCATTCCTTGGACACCTCCAGGGATGAGGACTCAAACTTCCCTGGGCAGCCTCTTCCAATGCCTGACCACTCTTTCTGTGAAGAAACTCCTCCCACTGCAGAAATTCCTCCTGATTTCCAGTAACTGAAAGTTTTTATATGGAGCCTGGTGGTGTCCCATGAATGTTCCTGTGATCTTTGCTTCAGCTTCATTAGTATCTCAGCAAGAAAATGAAAATAATAAATAATTGAAAAAATTAAACCACAAAGAATTAATTAAAAAAATATATATATCTTTTTCTAGGCCCTCCTTTATTATGGACTCTTTGAGAACAAGTGTTTGCTCAAGTCCAGGCTCAGGTACTTGGTATCACACAACACTGAGATGACATAACCACATTTAAATGCTTCTTTTTCCTCAACGTTCCTCGACTGAAATAACTATTTTTTGCCTAACACAGATCTGGTTTTGGCTGCTTCTGTCCCTTCCAATTTCCTCTAGAAAAATAATTTAAAAAAAAAAAAGGAATTTTTTTATACCGTTTTATCTTCTAGATTTATAACAAGTCTTATTTTGTCAGCAAAGGATGAGAAGCAGCGGAGTCTGCAGATGGTGGAATTTGAGGAATGCCTCTCAACTCCTCCTTCCCTGTGTAAGATCTTCTCCAGTGCAGACTGTCTCACTCCCACTCCTGGATTCCAAGAGAGTTTAGTCCTTATTATTCCACTTGCTAATGGAAAACAGTGAAATGGATTTTTTTTTTCATCACAGAAAAAAATAAGAGTTCTCCAAATGTAAACATTGAGATAAATCACACTGGTTTCAGTGACATTTTACATTTTCTTATGAAAAACATTCCAACCAGCAATTTAATGAAGATTTTTGCAGCTCGTTTTGACTTTTTAAAAGAGATGCACATTTTCGCTTCTCTTTGAGAGGTTGAATTTCTCACTTTTTAACTTCATGTTTCCTGTCTTTTTGCTGTGAAGATTCAAGAGAAGAGAAGAGGAATGAAAGTGATTTTCGTGACACTTTGCCAATGCTACTTCTTTCATTTCCATTCATTTTTCAAGGGAAAGGACAAGGGTTAATTTAAAAATTAAGACAAAATTAATGCCGTAACTTTGAATTGTTTTTTTTCTCTCTGAAAAACCTGAATTTCAGATGCTTCAAAGCAAGTCTTTCTCTGTTTGCTTTCCCTTCCTGAAATTCAAAGGAAACTAATGTTAAACTATTAATTATCACCTGACATATGTTTTTGCTGCCTTATATTCCATTTCCTCCTGTTCTTGTGTTCTTCCTTAATAAATTATACAGCCAACAGATGCTTTCAACATCATTTGTCAGGAGGAAGTACCATCAAAGTTCTCCTAATTTCAGTGAAATGTGAAGAAAGGAGAAGATAAAGTGGTGTGAGATGGGTCACACCTTCCCAACCCGGATTTGGTACCAGAGTGTCCACATTGGTGCTGAATTCCCAAGAAACAAACAGTGGGTTTGGCTGGTCCTGTGCAGGGCCAGGAATGGGATTTCGATGATCCTTGTGGGTCCCTTCCAACTCAGGATATTCTAAAATCCTGGGATTCTGGAATTGTCTGGTTTAGGGTGCATATTTTTCATGGATATGTTTCCATCTGAAAAAAATCACTGGAGTTCCTTGTTTCATCTCTGGAGAGCAAGGAAATGGGGTTGGTTTAATCTGGGACATGATCTCCACTCAGCACTTGCAGCAGGTTAGACAAACAATGTCCTACACTCAGTTGATGTTCTCTGGAGGTTATTCATGGATGCAGAGAATGGTTTGGGTTGGAAGGGACCCTAAAGACCATGGAATTCCAACCCCTGCCATGGGCAGGGACACCTTCCACTAGCCCAGGTTGCTCCAAGCCCCGTCCAACCTGGCCTTGGACACTTCCAGGGATGGGGCAGCCACAGCTTCTCTGGGAAATCCATTCCAGCCCCTCACCACTCTCCCAGGGAAGAATTTCTTCCCAATATCCCACCTAACCCTGCCCTCTGGCACTTTGAAGCCATTCCTCTTCATCTTGTCCCTCTATCTCTTGTCCAAAATCCCTCTCCAGCTCTCCTGGAGCCCCTTTAGTCCCTGGAAGGGGCTCTCAGGTCTCCCTGGATCCTTCTCTTCTCCAGGCTGGACAACCTGAACTCTCTTTAATTATTAAAACAGGGATGTCCCTGTGGTGAGCTGAGATCTGAAGTCAAGTGACACAAACCCAGCCCTGGGCACATTTGGCTGCCTCTTGTAGCTGTTTTGTTTGTTTGTTTTCCCCTTTCCTTTTGAAGGCATTGCAGGAAGTTAATTCCATCAGGGATTACTAGAGGTTTGTACTTCCAAAGCTGTGCTTTCCAGCAAAACATCCAAACAAACCACCTCTCCCTGCCTCACACATCCCTGTAATTACACCTTTCAGCAATTCCTTTGCTGTTTTGTCCCTTCACTGAAGGTAAAGAGAAGCAAATCAGCCCTTTCTTCTCCCAACCTTCCTCTTCTCTGACTCATCACCACGGAGGAGCTTCCGACTGAAGGTCCATCCCCCCGGAAATGCAGCGCTGGCGCAGATTCCGGCCGCCTTTGGAATGAGTCAGGTGGGAGTAGGAGGCTGGTGATTGTCAAAACACAATTAAGAGAGACACTCCCAATTAGTGGGAAGACCACTCTGCAATCAGTGAGGGAGCAGAGGAACAGGAAGAGGGGTCAGGAGGTGATGGAGCAGAAGTGGTTTTGCTCCCTGTGCACCTCGACATAATTAAACCTGATGTGGAATCATCCCAGGGGTGGTGTGGAAAGAGAAAATTATGAAGGAGAGCTGGATTCATGGTGGGAACTGAACAGTTCTTCTGAGAGAGGGCCAGAAAAAGTTGTAGTTGAGGAGGTGTGGCACGATGGACAGGGTTACAATTCAGAGGAGGATAAGAATTCCAGGGTAAAAGCAAGTGCAACTTCCTGGATGGAATGAGGTCCACATGCTCCCAATACAATAATCATCTGCTCAGAGGAGCAGATGGAGCATGGAATGGAGTGGAGACTCCGTGGCCCCCTCCATGCAAATCCCAGCAAAAAATGGGAATATTTTGGTATTGAGACTGTACAGTGCCCGTGTGCCAAGGGAGAATCCAAGGGTTCTGCTGCTGAGCCAACAACCACGCCCAACCCTCTCCTCAGACGCCAACCACAACCACCCCCCTCCCCCTTAGGTGTGGCCAGAGACCTTTACACCAATGAGAAATAAAAGGTATTTATGACTAAAGCCACTCAAGCTCCACCTAAACCTAAAGAAATACTATAAAAGTAAGGTGGGGAGAGAGGGAAAGCTGGAGAAGACTCTCCCAAAACTGCTGGGATCAGTTGACAGGCCAGTCCCATCTTCTGTTCCCACAGGGACATCTTGGGTGAGAATTATACTCTATAATTCACTAAATGCTGTTTTTAGGACTAGAGCTTGGGTTTGTGCTTGCCCTTTAACATACCATTAGAGTGCTTCATATCAGAGCTCGTCCTTGGTTAATACCTGGATCAGCAGGTTGCTTTAAAGCATCTTTTTGCAGTTGAAATGATCACTGACAACCTTCCAACCTTATTAATCTGTTGTGGTTTGTATTAACAAAAGGTGTTATTCTGTGAACTCTTAAAAGGAGTCCTTGCAGTCGTCAGCAGCAGAAAACACCTCAGCAGGACCTGCTGGGGGGTCTTCACTCTGTTGAGTCCCCCCTAAAAGGGTGGTGGAGGTACCCTCTGACCTCGTGGGAATGGCTTCAAACTGACAGGGAGTAGTTTTAGGTTGGATATTGGGAAGAAATTCTTCCCTGTGAGGATGGAGAGGCCCTGGCACAGGTTTCCCAGAGAAGCTGTGGCTGCCCCTGGAACCCTGGAAGTGTCCAAGGCCAGGTTGGTTGGTGCTTGGAGCAACCTGGGCTAGTGAAAGGTGTCCTATTTTTCCCTTTAAACAGATCTCATCCTGTGGTATATGATATTTTTTTAATATTCCTCTGTGTGGAGGATTTTTGACAATCAAAATATATTTTTTCCACTGGATTTCCAGTAGAATTTTACCTTTCCTGAAGTGCAGCTGAACCAAGAGAGCCACATTGACTCTTTCCCAAGTGTCCATATTTACCAAACATTTACTGGCCTTATTCTTTACCAGAGACTCTACTCATTTTCCAGGGAATTACCCAGGAATTTCCAAGACATCAAGAGCCATGGTATGGGGTGGAACTGGATGATTTTCAAGGTCCCTTCCAACCCAACCCAGACTGAAGAATCTGGAGAGGAGAAATCTGGGGAAGTGGAGGATAAATCTGGGGGTTGGATTAGAGAAGGCAAAGGAGACATTTCTACCAATTCCTTTATGTTTTGAGGAACTATTTTGTTCCTCATGATTTGGAGCCCTTAAATTTTGACTCCAGTCTCAAGGACAGCAGCAAGTCCCATGTCCTGTCTGCTGGATTAAGAAGCAATTTGGCCTGTTTTCTGTTCTTCTCCTAATTTCGTTGAAAACCAGTCCCCATTTGGTTTTTCAGCCATTTCATGACTTTATAATCTTCAACCTCATCTTCACATCCCCAGATTTCTCCTCTCCAGACTCTTTAGTCTGTACAGCCTTTTCAATGTCTCCTCTAAAGGCAAATACTCCACCTCCTTAAAAATCCTATTTTTTTTTTAACCTGGACTTTCTTTTACCTCAACTGGGTCTTTTTGGGGGGAAGTCAAAGACCAGAACTGCACCGATCACCCAGTGTGTAAATACATCAAAATTCTGTGTAACAAGTCCCTCCTCTGTCTTGTTTCCCAAAACATTTATGGTGATGCCCAACATCTTGTCAGCACTTTTACCTGTTGTGGCACAAAAAGCCAGGGATTTCAGGGTACTCCCAGTGGCAACTCCAGGATATCTTCCCTGAGTTTTAACTGAATCCTGAAAAGTGACCATTCAGTCCTACTTTTCCTTTTAAACAGACCTCATCCCATGAAAGAATCCTGGTATATTATATTTTTTAATATATTCCCAGAGGAGTAACAAGGGAACAGACTGAAGAAAATGTCCAAGATTTTTCACCCCCTTAATTCCCAATTCCATTGCTGGACAGGGAATCCTATCCTAAAAGGACCAGAGGTCTGACCCAATAATTAATTGCTTACACCCTTATGCAAATATTAGGCAATAGCATGAGAGGCAGGTTGTGTATTTGATTAAAAAGCCCATTTTACCCAGGTTTGATGTCACAATTTCCCTTTCACCAATTTAAATCCAGCTTATTTTTAAGACATGATTTTATCCAGGCACTGTAGTGACCCAGTTACAACAATGGGAATATTCTGAACCCAGGAGTAACAAGTGCATTCGATTATTCTCTGTGGTTATAAGGAGTTCATTGAATTCAGGAGCAACTGGTGAAATATGTATTAAACAATCTATTAATCATTATTACTTCTAGGTAAAATTTTAATAAACACCAGAATAAATGACCCAGATTTCAGTGGCTCTGCATTGATGTTATACTTTGGATGCTTAAATTTAGCAAACAATGGATTCATTAACCCACAGAAGTCCAGACCTCAGGAATACCTTGCACAGGCTCTCTTGTGGTCTGGCTTTCAATTAGGACCCAGCTCAAATCCTAGGCTGGGACTAAGGACTGATTTTATTAATTTATTCAACCACCAGCTCATATTCAAAAATTTAATGGGTTCAACTCCAGCCTTCTCAGTTCAATCTGAAAGAGAATTAAAGTAAAATAAATCAGGTCAGAGTTACCTCTGAACCAGGGCATGTCTACCTGCTTGTTTAATGTGTTTAAAAACTTCCAAATCACACTTCCATATGATTGAAGTTCCTGGTGGTGCCTCCTCTAAAAGTTCTTGCTCATCATTATATCTTGCTGAAGACAGGCCCACCTGGGTTTGTCATCCAGGGCTGAGGAAACACCTTCACAACGTTTAGGTGGAAGAAGAACTTCTCCTCCTGGAGAAGTCACTTGTTCCTCTGAGAGTGAGTAAAGTAGCCACACCTGGAGTGCTGTGTCCAGCTCTGGGCCCTCAGCTCAGGAAGGACATGGAGGGGCTGGAGCAGGTGCAGAGAAAAGCAACAAGGTTGGGGAAGGGTCTGGAGCACAATTGCCATGAGGAGAGGCTGAGGGAGCTGGGGGGGCTCAGCCTGGAGAGGAGGAGGCTCAGGGGAGACCTCCTCACTCTCTGCAACTCCCTGACAGGAGGGGGGAGCCGGGGGGGAGAGTCGGGCTCTGCTCCCAGGAACCAGCAATAAGACAAGAGGTCTCAGTCTTAAACTGTGCCAGGGGAGGTTTAGGTTGGATATCAGGAAGAAATTCCTTGGAATGGGCTGCCCAGGGAAGGGGTGGAGTCACTGTCCCTGGAGGTGTTTAAGGTGAGACTGGATGTGGCATCAGTGCCATGGGCTGGGAACCACAGCGGGGTTGGATCAAGGGTTGGACTTGATGATCTCCAAGGTCTTTTCCAACCTGGTTGATTCAGTGATTCTATGATTCATGAAGCAATGTAAGAAAATGTAGATGGGTGAAAGTCAAGGCAACTCAAACATGTCTGGGTGCTTCCAGGTATTATAATATGTTGCAGATAAAAACTTTCGGTTCAGAACTGCTGAAACATTTTACTTGGATTTTCGGTGTTTGAACTTCCTGTGCATTTTGATTTCTAATTATGCTGCTCCTCTAAATGTTACTGTGAAGAAAGAGGTGGGGAGGTTGAGTAGAGGGGATAAAATACCCTAATTGAAAAACAGCAATAATTTGGAAATTAAATGAAGTATTTTAGACTGACAGCATCATATATTTTCCCCTCATTTGGTCCAGTTTGCTGTGCTTGGTTTTGGTTTGGTGTCACCTGTACCCATTGCTCTCCACCTTTCTCTCACCTCCACTAAATCCTTTTCCTTCCTTTGGTCTTTTCCTTTTTACTCTGCAAATCCTTTTTGTCCCCAGCTATTTTTTTTCCTTCACTGCTATTTTTTTTAAATTCTTTTCTATTTCCTTATTTTCTTACTACAATTCTTCTCCTTCTTCACCTTCTTCTTCTCCTCCTCCTCCTCCTCCTCCTCCTCCTCCTCCTCTCCTCCTCCTCCTCCTCCTCCTCCTCCTCCTCTTCCTTCCTCCTTCTCCTCCTCCCCTCCTTCTCCTTCTCCTTCTCCTTCTCCTTCTCCTTCCCTCCCCTTCCCCTTCCCCTTCCCCTTCCCTTTCCCCTTCCCCTTCCCCTTCCCCTTCCCCTTCCCCTTCCCCTTCCCCTTCCCCTTCCCCTTCCCCTTCTCTTTCTCTTGATTCTTCTCCATCTTTTTCTTCTTCTTTCTTCTCCTATTCCTTTTCCATCTCCTCCTTGATCTTGGATGTCTTTTCCAACCTTAATGATTCTTGGAAAATTTCCCTGCTATTGCTGCCATTTAAATCAGTAATAACTTGAGTGATTTTTCAGGGCTTTTGTTCACACAACCATTAGAAGAGCAAATCTGGACGACATAGGGAGTCTTCCAGCTCAGGATAAAACCAAGTCTAGACAAACCAATGTGTGTTAACAGTTTTAACTGGTTAATTTATGCTATTTTATTACCCTGGCATAGCAAGATCCTCTATAAAATCATTTGAGGCTGTGCCCCCCAGTCAGAAATGAATCTTTGTCTCCTCCTGTGACATGAGTAGAGCTCAGGTGTCCATGTGGGAAAGTGGAAGGTGTGAAGTAGATGGGTTAGACCCAACCTGCTGATTCCCTGATGTAGGAACATTTGGTGGATTTTGATTAAATATCTCTTGGAAAACTGCAAAAAAAATGAGCAAAGTGTTCCAATAGAGCTGAATCTTCCTCCCTGACCTTTCCAGCAGAAAACATTTTCATTCCTCATTTCCAGATCGCTTTTTTTCTTGGTTTTTTTCTCTCCCACTGACTGCTATTCTGTTAAATATTAATCTGCTAAATATTATTCTGTTAAATATTCTGTTAAATCACATAGAATTAAGTTAAAAAGTAAAAATCAGATAAACCCATTTCTGCTTTAGTTAAATGAAATGTTTCAGTTTAACCCAAGCTTTTGGCCTCCAAAGATTGTAGGGTGCCTTGCCACTACCTGGTTTTCTTCCAGGCAGATTCAAAATTAATTATAAAAAGGTTTCTAAACAAACAGAAAATCCATTTTCTGCCCAGTTCTGGTAGAGAGGGAAAACTAATAACAGAATATGACTTATATTCTCAGGGAATACATATTTCTGAGTGGTAAGAGATCTATTTAAGTGTGGGATGTGTGCCCCTACCACTGAGATTGCTTTAAGACAGCCTCCAGTAACTCTAGAAATAGTCTAATGGAAGGGGTATTTTTTGACTCCTTCACACAAAAATATATAATATTCATATTATATATTTAATATTTGTATGAGATGGAAAACCTCCTGAAACAAGATTTTATCCAACTTTACTCTGTACACCCTGCACTGGTGTCGGGCTTGTCGGAGTTTGAAACCACTTTTGATGTTCAGCCCAGTTCTTCCAAATCAGCTTTTGCTGTATCAGAGATGGTAACACTGATGTGTTCAGAGTCTGCCCAGGTTTTGACACGAAGACTTGCCCTCTTCACCTCTTGGCAGGCTGAGAAGAATGAAAAGAAGCTCCACGAAGCATCAGGCTTGCTGTGACCTCCACAGTAGAGCTGAGATGCCCATTAGCTCCTCAAACACAGGTAATTTTGGCTTCTGTTTGCTCTACAATCATCCACATCCCCACACCTTGGTGACCTGGTCTGGGATCTGTTGAACCCAAGGGTGGTCCCCAAGGTAGGAGCTGTGCCAACCAAGGCAGGAAGCCACTCGATTATATCAAATTTGTCCCTGTTTTTGCTCTGCTCACTGTCTCAGCTCCTCCTTATTTCACCTCTACCCCCCTTTCTCAGTGGATGTGTATCCTGATCTTGTCAGGAGTTGCTGGTGAACTTCACAAATGCTGGTTTTCCTGTAGATATTGATTTTATCTCTAGGGGTGGGAAGGGAAGGAATTGGGGGAGTTGTTTTTCCAAGGGCACATTCCAGGGCTCAAAGCTGAAACGGCCACAAGTGGTGCCAGGGGAGGTTTGGGTTGGATATCAGGAAAAAATTCTTCACTGAAAGTGTTATCAAGCATTGGAAGAGGCTGCCCTGGGAAGAAGTGGTGGAGTCACCATCCCTGGAAGGACTTAAAAGATGTGGCACTTGGGGACGTGGTCAGTGGTGGCCTTGGCAGAGCTGGGTGAATGGTTGGAGTCGAGGACCTTAAAGATCATTTCCAACCTAAACAATTCTATGATTCCATAATTATTTTAGAGGTGACAAGGCACTTTCTTCCTAATCCTTTGAACAGAGATCCAGCTGGTTTCAAACCCCCCTTAATGGACCATGGGGCACTTCAAACCCAAAGTACAGCTTTCCTAGACACAAACTGCACATCTTGCAGAGCTCACACTATGACAAAACTATTGTCACCTTTTCATGAAGCAGACACTTGCAAAACTGGGAAAATCCAGCCTCCTGTGGCCGTTCCCATCCCTTGGTGAACACATTCCCACCACGTGAGTCACAGCAGCCTCAGCCTCAGGATATCTGGACTTCAGCAAAGCCTTTGACACCATCTCCCACAGCACACTCCTGAAAAAGCTGCAGCCCATGGCTTGGACAGGGCACTCTGTACTGTACTCTCTGGCCAGGCCCAGAGAGTGGTGGGAATGGAGCTGCATCCAGTTGGGATCCGGTCACCAGTGGTGTCCCCAGGGATCAGTGCTGGGCCCAGTTCTGTTTAATGTCTTTATTGATGATTTAGATGAAGGGATTGAGTGAACCATCAGCAAATTTGCAAATGACACTAAGCTGGGGGGGAGTGTTGATCTGCTTGAAGGCAGGAGGGCTCTGCAGAGGGACCTGGACAGACTGGATCCATGGGCTGATTCCAACGGGATGAGGTTCAACAAGGCCAAGTGCCAGGTCCTGCACTTTGGCCACAACAACCCCCGGCAGCGCCACGGGCTGGGAGAGTGGCTGGAGAGCAGCCAGGCAGGAAGAGACCTGGGAGCTGGGATGGACAGGAAGCTGAACAGGAGCCAGAGTGTGCCCAGGTGGGCAAGAAGGCCAATGGATCCTGGCCTGGATCAGGAACAGTGTGGCGGCAGGAGCAGGGAAGGGATTCTCCCCTGTACTCGGCGCTGGTGAGGCCTCACCTGGAGTGCTGTGTCCAGTTTTGGGCCCCTCAGTTCAGGAAGGCCATGGAGGGGCTGGAGCAGGTGCAGAGAAGAGCAACGAGGCTGGGGAAGGGTCTGGAGGACAGTTCCCATGAGGAGAGGCTGAGGGAGCTGGGGTTGTTCAGCCTGGAGAAGAGGAGGCTCAGGGGAGACCTCCTCACTCTCTACAACTCCCTGAAAGGGGGTTGTAGCCAGGTGGGGGTTGGTCTCTTCTCCCAGGCAATAATGAGCAAGACAAGAGGGCTCGATCTTAAGCTGTGCCAGGGGAGGTTTAGGTAAGATATTGGGAAGAAATTCTTTGCAGAGAGAGTGATCAGGCATTGGAATGGGCTGCCCAGGGAGGGGGTGGATTCTCCATCCCTGGAGGTTTTTAAGATGAGATCGGATGTGGCACTTAGTGCCATGGTCTGGCAACCACGGCGGTAGTGGATAGTGGATCAAGGGTTGGACTTGATGATCTCGAAGGTCCCTTCCAACCCAGCTGATTCTATGATTCTATAATTCTATGATAACAAGCACAGCATCATGTTGGGTTCCCTGTCCCCTTCTGATTGTGATGCCACTGCTGTCACTTCTGAATTAAATCAGTAAATCAAAGAGAAATAACCAGAGAATTTCATGAGGCCTCATCTGCAGTGCTGTGTCCTGGTTGCTCCTCAAGGCAAGAGAGACAAGGAGCTCCTGGAGCAGGTCCAGTGGAGACTACAAAGATGATGAAGGGATGGAGCATTTCTCTCATGAGGAAAGGCTGAGGGAGCTGGGGCTGTTCAGCCTCAAGAGGAGACACTGAGAGGGGATCTCATCCCTGTCTGTCCATGTGTGCAGGGAGGGGGCAGAGGATGGACCAGGCTCTGCTCGGGGGGGCCCAGCAATGGCACAGGAGGAATGGGCAGGAACTGATGCCCAGGAAGTTCCACCTGGACATGAGGAAGAACTTCTTTGCTGGGCAGTGACTCAGCACTGAACAGGTTGCCCAGAGAGGGTGTGGAGTTTCCCTCACTGAGGATATTCCAGACCCATCTGGACACCATCCTGTGCCCTGTGCTCTGGGATGACCCTGAGTTTGGACTGGATGACCCACTGTGGTCCTTTCCAACCTTACCCACTCTGATTCTGTGAATGGTTTGTGTTGGAAGGGACCTTCAAGACCATCTCATTTCAACCTTTTGCTGTGGGCAGGGACATCTTCCACTAGACCAGGTTCCTCATCCATGTCTGACAGTTCAACCCCACAGTTTCTGTCTGGAAGAGCAGCCAGGTTGGTCTGACATCACTGGGGTTCCCAGCACAGGAACACAAATGCTTTTTGGGGCTAAAAATGCACATGTGGATGTGTCCTCCTCGACAGTCTGTAAGCCCCTGAGATCTCCACTTCATCCCACCTGGCTGTGGACACTTAACTGTGTCATAGAATAAATTTAAAGCTCCTTTAAGTAAGGGAAAAACAGCAAATTAAAGCTCAAGGTCACCTCCAGAGATGCTTCCCTTTTTCCCTTTACCTGGTAACTGAGTCTCAATTTAACTAATCACTAATAGGTAATTGTTAGTCTAGGCCTGAAGCACAAAACCATTTGCTGGTTAATTCCTATTCACTAAAGCCTCCCTTTCTAAGTCAGGACTTCTTTGAAATCCCATCTGCCAAAACCAAGAGAACTAAATCTGAATATGTTCTCCCCTTTTCACAGAGGTCTCAAAATAGAGACTCACCTGCCCACAGTTATGCCCTTGGCAAAGGTGACAATCAAACACATCTCTTGCTCTCTCTTGCTTGGAAAAAGGACCCAAGACCTGCAGTTTTCTGTCAAACTCAACTCTTTCTGGAAGTACAAAAAGAAACAAAAGAAGTATTTTCCCATTTCCAGAGTTTTAAGCTTCGTGACAGAGACAGGGATAATAATATTAATTAAAATACTATTACAGCTCTTAGTGGGGATTATTTAGCTGATATAATTAGGAAAGACAACATGTCATTATGGCATCTCCATGATGTACAAACAGGAACAAGAGCTACTGTAAATTACTGCAGCAACACCAATTAGCTGTGGTTCTAATCTGACTCATTGTAATGAGCCATGAAAGGAAAACAGGGCTCAGGAAGAGGCAGCAGCTGCTGAATCCTGGATAAATCCCATGCCTGGACTTGGTGTAATGTGGTGTCAGAGGCTGAAGGTTTACTGGGAATTTGAGCACAGATGTGGATCAGGACCCATGAAGAGCATGGGACAATTTTCCAGGATATAGAAGTATTGGATTCAGCTTCTTTCACCTCGATCTTCTGTTGTCATGTTGTTAAAATGCCTGAAATTGAATCTAATTCCCATTTTGTGTGGTGAAAATCCCTCTGCCCTCCTAAAATGGGATTATCCCATGGAGTTATTTTCACCTCACCTGAGCAAAAACCTCTATTGTGGTGGATTGAACAGTGTTAATTATTCATATTTATAAGACATTAACTTTCCAGACAAATGAAACAGCCTTGCCCCGGCCAGTGTGACTTTATTCTGTCCAGAGAAGGAACAGCTCCAAATTTGGGCAGTGGGGATGCAGATCTTCTTTACATCCCCTCTCCACCTGGGAGACTGTTTCTTCTCCCAGATGCTCCTGTTGGTCTCCTCTTCCCCACTCCTCTTCCCCAAAACCCACCAGGTTTCCTCCTGTTCCCCACTTGGAGTCAAACCATGGATTAACTTTTGGTGCTCTTTGAAGGTTGACTCTGAGCTCCTGGAAGGTCAGACACCCCCTTGATCTCTGAGGGAGAGTATGATGGGTCCAAAATACATGGCTCCGAGGGTTACAGATCCCTAAATTCCCTTGCCTCTTCCACTTTCAAGGCATGGAAATGGCAAGATAAGTCAAGTTTTGGTTCTTACCTGATTTTCACCAAGCTTCAGTCGGTCTCTTCCCATTGGTGTCATCATGTCCTCTCCCATTTCAGACTTGGCCTGAGGGAGCTGTTTGTGAAACAGGGAGATACAGGCACAGACAGAGAGGTTCTGTACAGGAAACTTCCATAGAATGTGGAATTGTTGCAGTTGGAAAAGCCCTCTAAGATCATCAAGTCCAGCCATTAACCCAGCACTGCCAAGGCCACCACTGAGCCATGTCCCCATGTCACACATGGCTTTAAAATCCCTCCAGGGATGGGGACTCCACCACTGCCCTGGGCAGCTGGGCCAGGGCTGGACAACCCTTTCAGGGAAGAAATTTTCCCGATATCCAGCCTAAACCTTCCCTGGTACAACTTGAGGTCATTTCCTCTTGTCCTATTGCTTGTTTTTAGGGAAAAGAGGGTGACTCCCACCTCCTGTCAGGGAGTTGCAAGGAGCAAAAAGGTCCCCTCTGAGCCTCATTTTCTCCCATCTGAGCCCCCCCAGCTCTGATTTGTGCTCCAGACCCTTCTCCAGTGCTGGTTGCCCTTCTCTGGAATCATTTCACATCATCCCTCCACTCCTACAGGGACAACACGGTGTCGGAATTCCCTGACCCACCGCAGAGCTTTGGGAGGTGATTTCGGCATTCCCACATCCTCCAAGTGCTTAGAGGTGGAGAAAGGGAATAGTTCCAGCTGTGTGAGGCTGCCTGGGATGTTCCTTGGCAAGCCAGGAGCAGCTCTGCAGTTCCTTTCTTCTACCTTTCTTATTCTGCTCACAATAAATTGCAGCCCAATTATTTCTGGCTGGTGTATGAGCGAGGAATGAAATGTGTTTCTCTTTGCCAAGGCAGGGAGAGAGGGAAAAAAAAGGAGCCAAATTTACAGTTAACTCCTTTTCACTTCTTTTCATAGGTAACTGAATTAATTTCCCTAATTTAATCTAGTCTTAAGTACTGAGCCTTTTATAGATATGAGTTTTATAGCTGGAGTTATTGATACTGAGCTATATATTGAGCTTTTGGATGGGAAGAGACCACATCCATCACATTGACTTTTTATTGCAGGATTGAAATTGCAATATAAAGAAAAAATCGATTTAAAGATCCTTCTATAAATATGAATATATGTTCAATAATATATATGAATATATATTCAAGGATATGTTGATATATAGTGATATATATATAAGAATAGACATAAGTGGTGTCTTCCTGTTTTGATGGACTGTGCTGGAATAACTGATGAAATATTTGCAGAGAAATCCTAATTATTAACTGGAGGAGACATTTCCAGAGTGAAATCCCTGATGATTTCATATGTTCCCTGTGGATGGAGGTACCTGGTAATAGAGCAAATCCTTGGCTTCCTGCTGGGATCATGTTGTTTGGCCAACAATTCCTGGTGATTAATGCCTTGGGAAATTATCACCTTGGGCATTAAACATATAAAGGGGCTGTGAGGGGATGTTGTAAGATGGGAATGTTGTAACTGATTTAGATCCAGCTCTTAAAAGGCGGCAAAAACTTGGGAAAATACATATAGAGTCATGGAATGGTTTGGGTTGCAAGGGACCTTAAAGATCATGGAATTCCAACCCCCTGCCATGGGCAGGGACACCTTCCACTAGCCCAGGTTGCTCCAAGCCCAATCCAACCTGGCCTTGGACACTTCCAGGGATCCAAGGGCAGCCACAGCTTCTCTGGGCAACCTGTGCCAGGGCCTCCTCACCCTCACAGGGAACAATTCCTTACGAATATCCAACTTAAATCTCCCCTCCTTCAGCCCAAGATCCTTCCCCCTTTTCCTGTGCTGAAATTCCCACTTGGTGAGATCCAGGAGTTATAATACTAGAAGATTTAAAAGCACAAAGTCTCCAAAATCAGAAGAGTTTTAGGAAGAAACAAAATCCAGATCAAAAACATTTCAGGTTCCCAGCTCTTTGTTATCGGAATGGAATTTTGCTTTATCATCTCTTCCAATTATCTGTATCATTCAGGATGCCCCAGTGTGGTCTGGTGGGATATAGAGAGGAAATCCGAGTGGAATCATGGAAACATAGAATGGTTTGGGTTGGAAGGGACCTTAAAGACCATGGAATTCCACCCCCCTGCCAGGGGGACACCTTCCACTAGCCCAGGTTGCTCCAAGCCCCATCCAACCTGGCCTTGGACATTTCCAGGGATGGGGAATAAATAGTAAATAGTGTCCTGTCTGTAGGAAGAAGTTGTTCAGATAAAGGCACCTTTGCTGTCCAAGAAAACTGAGCGAGTTACTCCTGGAGCTCAAGCAGGAGAAATTCAATATCCATGAATACAAGTCCTTAACACTAAATTGCAAATGAGTTTATCAAAGACTTTCTAGATTGTGTGAAATTCTGCAGTTTGAAAGTGATTTTCATTCCAAGTTTAAGAGGGAACACAGGGTGGACAGAAGGAACTGGAAGAAATATTACATAAAATACATTCCAAAGTTAAAAATTAGGCTTAAAAAAAAAGAAATGTTTGAATAAAAATTATTTCTTTCTCCATTTTAGCTGTTAAAGTAATGGAAATAACCACCAATTTGTCTTGAGGGGGGAAAAAGCGATCCCAAAATCCAATCAAAAAAAGTTGTTGACAGGATTATCAAAATACTGTCTTGCAGGGAGGGGGAGCGATGTTTCTGAACACATTTCAGTAGAAATGACACCTTTTCGTGAGTTATGACAGGAGAAAAAATATTCCATCAGAAGTTTCTCGGGCAGGTGTGAGGGGACAGCTGTGGGAAACGGAGGGGCTGGTGGAAAATACCATGGAAATATCAGAGAATCGTGGAATCGTTTGGATTGGAAGGGACCTGGAAGATCACCCAGTTCCAACCCTCTGCCACGGGCAGGGACACCTCCCACCGGAAGGTTCTATATGTTGTCCTCTTCTTTTTGGTAAGAAAATAAGTGTGAGCAATTCCATTTCTTCCCAGGGATTACTCTTCTTTCCAGGGATTACTGGCAGATCTCCTTTTGCTCCTCATCCCAACTGCTCTTCCCAAAACAGATGCTCCCTCCACCCCCTCTGTACAAAGGGCGCTGCTCCTTCTCCCAAATTCTCCCGTCGGTCCCCTCTTCATCATCATCCTCCCACTTTCCCAACACCCACCGGGTTTCTTTCCATGCTCCCCTTGGAGCCAATCCATAGGCTCCTGGTGCTCTTTGGAGCTTGACTCCGAGTTTTTGGGAGGCGTGACCCCCCCCTCGGCTTCCCCGCGGAGATGAAACCGCATTTTCCAGCGGCACCGCTGCTTTGGGAACGCCGGGAGCTCATTCCCTACCCGACACAGCCACCAGCTGGCTGGATTTGAAATGACAGCAAGGCTCAGAATCCGTTCCCAAACATCCCAGTTTCACCAGTTAGGATTCGATCCGGTGAGCGTGATGTCACCTGAAGGAGTTGTGTCCTCACCCAGCCACGCCCTGCTCAGCAAAGGGGAAACTATTCTGGGGCTGTTGTGGAAATAACTCCTGCAGATTTTAAGCACAGAGGATTAATCCACTTGTATGGGAAAACTGTTTGTTTGCTGTTCTGTCTGCTTCCAATCCAGCACAGGAAAACCTGGAATGACAAACTTTTATCTGACGAAGAAATCCAATACCTGCTATTCCATGTGCTCCTCATATCTGAGTCACCTTAAGGGGATTCCCTTGGCAGTTGTTTGAGAGGGACAAGGGAGCTTCCAGCAAAGGAACCAAAAATTTGGATAAACCCACCAATCCTGCTCCAATGAGGGCTCACAGCTGGAATTGGCCTGGGCATAACACAGAGTTCCTCTGAGGGACTTTTATCCCAAATTTTCTGTGTTTTCTTTGCAGTGGGTGGATCTGGTTCCAGCATTTCTCCATGTTCCCAAGACTGCTGGCTGTGCATCCAGAGAGGGTCTCAAGAAACAGGGAGAGAAGCAAATCCTCTCTGTCTCCAGCCCTTTTGCCCATTCCTGCTCTGTGGATGCCACAAGATTTTTCCCCTCAGGAAAAGTTTTGCGCTGGGCAGAAAATTGTTCATGTTTCTCATGGATATTTGACACAGAAAGTATCCCCTAGAAACCTTTCCCAGGGATCTTTAGCCAGTGCTCCTGATTGAGCAGGGACCAGACCAAAAGCACTATAACAAATGGTCGGAAGAGAACCTGAATATCATGAAATTCCACCCACCTGCCATGGGCAGGGACACCTTCCACTAGCCCAGGTTGCTCCAAGCCCAATCCAACCTGGCCTTGGACACTTCCAGGGATCCAGGGGCAGCCACAGCTCCTCTGGGAAACCTGTGCCAGGGTGTCACCACCCTCACAGGTCAGAATTCCTTACCAATATCCAATTTAAATCTCCCCTCCTTCAGCCCAAGATACTTCCCCCTTTTCCTATGCTGAAATTCCTAAGATGAATCCCACTGGGTGAGATCCAGGAGTTGTAATACAAGAAGATGTGAAAGCACAAATCTCCAAAATCAAAAGAGTTTTAGGGAGAAACAAAATCCAGATCAAAAACATTTCAGGTTCCCAGCTCTTTGTTATAGGAGTGGAATTTTGCTTTATCATCACTTCCAATTATCTGTATCATTCAGGATGTCCCAGTGTGATCTGATGGGATATAGAGAGGAAATCTAAGTGGAATCATGGAAACATAGAATGGTTTGGGTTGGAAGGGACCTTAAAGACCATGGAATTCCACCCCCCTGCCACGAAGAGTGCCCCTTCCACTATCTCAGTTTGCTCCAAGCTCTGTCCAACCTGGCCTTGGACACTTCCAGGGATGGGGCAGCCATAGCTCCTCTGGGAATTCCGTTCCAGCCCCTCACCACCCTCATAGGGAAGAATTTCTTCCCAATATCTAATCTAAACCTTCCCTGCTTCAGCACAAAGCCATTCTCCCTTGTCCTGTCACTGCACATCCCCTCAAATTGTTTGGACCATGATCTCAGGCCCATGGGGTGATTTTTGGGGTTTTCCTCTGCAGGACCAAGAACTGGACTCCAAGTTGTGGGTCCCTTCTAAGCCACGATATTCTGTGATTCTAATCTTCAATTATTATCTTCAACCATCCTCATTTCCTTCTAATTAATCATCCCACTGTCTTTTCATCCATCATGGCACTGTCATGGATCACTCAAAGGACTGGGATGTTGTGAGTCACTCTATGTGTGCACAGGAGTCTGTGAAGATGATCCCCCATGGAATTGGTGGAGTTTCCACCCCTGGAAGTGCTCAGAACACTGTCAAATGAGTCACTTTGTGATATGGTTTAGTGGGAATGGTGATGTTGGGCCAAAGGTTGAACTCGATGATCTTGGAGGTCTTTTCCAACCTTAATGATTCCATGATCCAAAGGCAACGTAAGAATGACAAACACCTCCAACTAAAGGATCACTGTCACCATCAGGAGCTGAGAACAGTTTCAGGGGATGGTATTTAATCCTGCAGGACCCCAAAATGGAATTTTTTTTCCTTTCCTTTCCAGCCCTTTGTCCTCATATAGGTATTTTTTACCAGGACTCTTCAAAACCAATCCATGAATGTTCCTTCAAGTTGTTGGTAGGACCTGGGCCACCTGCAAGGATCAGAGCCCAGATTTTCTGCAGTTTTCCCATCTAGCCCATTATCCAGAGGTTTTTCTTTCCCTCCTGTGTTTTTTCCTCTTCCCCACTCAGTCCTCCACGTTCAGCTCTCTCGAGGTTTCTGACCTCTCAAGGTGCTGTTGAGCTGCCTGGTTTTCCCTCCATCCACTGTCATTTCTTACCTCTCTAAATCCAAACTTCTTATTATGCAAAAAAGAACAAGAGCTTTGATCCTCCTGGTCAAGGTTAGTCCAGGAAAAAAAAAAAACATCCCCAAGGAAATCACACTTGGGTGTGTGGCCTCTGTCTGTCATTTTTTCCAATTTTATATGAAGCACTTTATTGTTTAACAGAGCAAATAGCTACACAGAACAAAAGGCTTTATAAATATTATCAATATAAATTTATGCAGCCCCCAAGTATTGGCTTAAATGAAATGACAATACTTCCCATTTGGAATTCATTCAGCCCAGACAAACAAAATACCAATATGTGAAGAAAAAACCTTGTAAGATTGATAAAGACAGCAGAATGATGACTTTAGAGTGGATTTTCCTACTTTAAATGCATAGGTTACATTTTCTTTATGCAGTCTTTAAATAATTCATTAGTCCCCCAGACAGTTTTATTAAGTCTGGGAGTATTGCTATGGAATCCCAAGTAGCTGGAACTTCTCTGAAGCTTATGGGACCAGGCAGTTGGAATTCTAAAACACACTTGGAATGAAACAGTCGCACGTTTGTGCTGGGAGATTGTTATTTTGTCAAACCACAGCTGCTTTTTATTCCCTGAGATCCCAGATCATTGAGCATTCCACAGAGCTGATCTGCAGAGATCCATCAAAATTCAGGAGCTCTTGGAGCTCCTTTGCTCCCCAGTGAGCAGCAGGTGTCACTCCCAAGGAGCTCACGGGGTGGCTTTGGCAGGACATCAAGCCTTTAATTTATAGTTTTTATTTCTTCATAGATTTATGGTGTTGTTTTGGTTGGAAGGGACCTTAAAGATCACATAGTTCCAACTCCCTGCCATGGGCAGGGACACCTTCCACTAGCCCAGGTTGCTCCAAGCCCTGTCCACCTGGCCTTGGACACTTCCAGGGATGGGGCAGCCACAGCTTCTCTGGAAAACCATCCTTATAGTAAAGGATTTCTTCCTAATATTTAATCTAAAGCTGCTCTCTGTCAGTTTAAAGCCATTCCCTGTGTCCTGTCCCTCCATCCCTTGTCCAAAGTCCCTCTCCAGCTCTCTTGAAGCCCCTTTAGGCACTGCAAGGGGCTCTAAGGTGTCCCCAAATCCTTTACTTTGGGGCCCTGAGTAACCTGGTCTAGTGGAAAGGAATTCCATGATCTTTAGGGTCCCTTCCAACCCAAACCATTCTGTGATTCTACAACCCAGACCTGAAAAGTCCAAAGAGGGAAACAATTCTTTATTTACAGGACACTCAATATCTTTAGCACAGGTTCTTTTCCTAAATCCATCTATTCCAAAAACTACGTAACTTCATCCATTCCAAAAATTCTGTGTCACCTGCCTAATGAAAAGCTGATCTGTCTTCAGCCCTTAGTGTTTTCTAAGTCTAAATTAAGCAGCAATTTTCCACAGAATCACCGAATACGCTGAGCTGGAAGGGACTGTTGGGATCAGATTATTCAGGACCCACAAGGATCATCGAGTCCAACCCCTGGCCCTGCACAGGACACCTCAAGAGTCACCCCATGTGGCTGAGAGGAATATTTGATATTCAATGAGAGGAACCTCAAGCCCAACACTAAGATATGTATCTATAAAAACAACATATGTATCTATAAAGCAACGTTTTTAGGGCAAGGACAACTTCCCCAGTCCCTGTATCGTGTTTGAGAGGAGCATCCTTGCAAAGCCCACTTAATATTAGACTCAGGTCCACCACTGCCACAAAGTTATCACATCCCAGACCAGTTATCTGCCTTGATTGACACTATCAGGCACAGGACTAAGTGGCTTAACTCCAAATTCCCCCTTCCAGCAGAAAGCAGGATGAAGTTGTGCCCAAAACAAGCTCTGCCACTGCCTGAATTAACCTCTGCCTGGGCTGGAGAGCTCAGCACTTCCCCAGAAATCTCACAGTCACTTTGCCAGCTGAAAGAGATAAAAGGAGATTTCCAAAGTGGTTGAAATTTTTGAGCTTTATATCCCTTCAAATATCTGTTGTCTCATTTCTTGTCTCTCTTTTAGAGTTAACAAAAAAAAAACAACTAGGAAATTGTGTGGTTTGGTTCACTTGGTGCCCTCTAAAATCTCTGTAGGAACAGATAATTTATGTTTTAAAAGCTGTTGACCCTGTTAATCTGCTCCTACCACAATTTTCAATTAAAATGATCCCCTTATTTACAAAGGGAAACCTCTGTTTTGCTTAATAATTCCCCCTTGCAGAAAATAATACTCCAACATGGAAAAGACTGACAGACACAGCCAGCCTGGCTCTATCATGAGAAAAAAATTATAATAATCATAATCATAATAATTTTTTAAATTGTTCTAATGATGGCTTTCAAGGCAGCATTCCAGGCCCACGGACAGGCAGGGGGAACACTGGGACTTGGATAAGGTGCCTGCAAAGATGGGAAAAGTAAAAGTGCAGAAGTGCAGAATATTCAGTTGTGGGATTTCTCAGTTTGTTTCTCATTTGTGAGTTGAAATTTGTGACACAGAGATTTGAAAGCGGAAGTGAGATTAGAAAGTGGTTCATAGCCTCTTAATTCCTTTTTTATTTGATCTTTAACTGGAGATTTGAGGGGGAAATCAGTAGCAGATGAAGATATTGGTTAAGATATTGATGATCCCTCCATCCCCAAGCTGCCATTGCTGTCACTGAGGGGTGAACTCATGATTTAAAGAATCATGGAATGATGACAATTGGAGCAGATCTCCAAGATCATCAACTCCAGCCTTTGTCCTAATCCCACCACACCCACTAAACTATTTTGCCAAGTGCCCCATTGGCTCATTTTTTGAGCACTTCCAAGGACGATGACTCCACCACTTCCCTCTTCCAACACTCAACAACCCCCTCAGTGAAGAAATATTTCCAAATATCCAACCTAAACCCCCCCCGGCGCAACTTGAGGCCGTTTCCTCTCATCCTGTCACTTCTTCCCTGGGAGCAGAGCCTGATCCCACCTGGCTCCAACCCCACCCTCCTGTCAGGGGGTTGTGGTGGGTGAAAAAGTCCCCCCTGCACCTCCTTTTCTCCATCTGAGCCCCCCTCAGCTACCCCAGCAGCTCCTCATCAGACTTGTGCTCCATCCCCCTATTAATGTACCTGCAAAAAAAAATATCATTCAGGTCTTCAAATCCTACTCTCTCCATTTATTTCCTCAGGAATGAGTTCACTAAAATAACTTTCTCAACCTATTTTGGCTCCCATCACTTCACCCCTGTGAGCAGCTCCACTGATCCACTTCATTCATATCTTCATTCACTTCACTGCTGACGTAGAACAACAATCTTAAAACCTTTGCCAACAGCTTTATTTCCTTTTTACCCGTTCAAACAGATCATTTTAGTTTTCATGGCATGTCTGAATTAAGATAAAAGAGGTGATTTTGGTTAATAATCTTCCTTTGGGGCACTGGCAATCTGAGGGAGGAAACAACACCATGGAATATTGAAAAGGAAAACCAAATGCATGCTAGATCCCTAAAATATTTGCTCATGCCAGGATAGGTCATTCCAAAGCCCTGAAGTCATTCCATGAACCAGATCTCCTTCTGTGCCCACAGCTATTGCTGGTAAATCATTGCTGATCATTATTTCCTCTTAGCTGGAACTTCTGCAATATAAATACAAACTTCTTATCTGATCCCGTTTCTTTGGAAATTCCTTTGCTGTTTTTTTCCAGGTGGTTTGTTAACCATTTGGAATGAGAATATTCAGCCTGTTGGTGCATTTTCCAGTTGTTTGCTCGGTTGACTGGGGTTTTCAGGCACAGCAGGGGAAATCCAGCATGAAAATACTTCAAGTAGCACTGAAAGACTTCATGAGGGTGTTCCTGCAGAGCTCCACCAACCAGCCATCCCAGGCTAAAAGGAATTTCCTTCTCCACGGACCTGAATTAATTTTTCCAGATGTGGCTTCATTACCTCAGGTACAAAACGCTGCATCCGGTTCCTTTGCTGTTTGGGCAGTTTTCTTCTGTCCCAGGAGCAGAAAATCACAGAATCTTGGAATCACTAAGGCTGGAAAAGACCTTTGAGTTCATCAAGTCCAACTGTCAACCGGCAGCCCCATCGTGTTCTCATTAAACCACGTCCTCAAGTGCCAGATCCACGCATTTTTGAACGCTTCCAGGGATGGGCATTCCACCATTTCCATGGGCAGCCTGTTCCAGTGCTTGACAACCCTTTCCATGAAGAAATGTTTTCCTAATACCCAATTTCAACCTCCCTTGGCACAACTTGAGGCCATTTCCTCTTGTCCTCTCAGAGTCTGAACCCTCCCGGCTCCCCCCTCCTGTCAGAGAGTTGAAGAGAGTGAGAAGGTCCCCCCTGAGCCTCCTTTTCTCCAGGCTGAGCCCCCCCAGCCTCTTCAGCTGCTCCTGGTGCTCCAGACCCTTCCCAGCTCCGTTCTCTTCCCTGGACACTCTCCAGCCCCTCAATATCCTTCTTGTCCTGAGGAGCCCAAAACTGAGCTCAAGATCCAAGGAGTGGCCTCACCAGTGCTGATTCCAGGGGAAGAACCACTTCCCTGACTGGGAAATTGGGAGCCCAGACCCATCAACTCAGAAATCTCTGACCATCCAAAGTAGAATTAATGCCTCAGTGTCAGATCAATGGACACTTAACCAGCATCCTACCCTATTCTTTGATTATTTCCCTTTGGATGGGCTTTTTTGGGGAAAAAAAAAAATATAAATTGAGCAACCTGGTTTAGTGAAAGGTGTCCCTGCCCGGGGCAGGGAGGTTGGAACTGGATGATCTTCCAGGTCCCTTCCGACCCAAACCATTCTGTGATTATATGTCAACTTCTCCTTCATCCCTGCCTTCCAAAATGCCACTCAAAATCCACTTAATCTCTCCAAAATTTAAGGAACTGGACTTTTTTTCTCCTTTCTACTTCCAGATAGATAAATCCAGGAGGTGCTGAGTCCAACTGCAAGAAAATGTAGGACCAGTAGGAAAAAAACTCCCAAATATAAAGCACTTAAAAATTGTGGCTCAGTCTCCTGAAGGACTGAATCCAACCTGGCATCCTGCCAGGATTAAGAATGAGCCCTCATTTTGGATTTAGGTAGATTAAGTCTGTATTTATTAATGATATTCAATTTCCTATAAACTTTTTCCTCTCAAAACGATAGTTTATTTAGACAGGGGAAAAAAAATACTTCTCTTTTTTCCTTGAAGGAAAATGAATAATTTTCTCCCAGATTACCTGCTAATTGGTTTTGTTTAATTTTCTAGTACACCTGGAGAATCACCAAAATTTGGGAAAAAAAAAGAAAAAAACAAAAAAAGCTTGTTTTTTATCTTGTTTTATTCCTTTTCCTGAAAATGCAGGACATTTTTTTCATATATTATCTCATCCAGAAGTCAGTGTTTTAAAGGGTGTTGCAGCAGCCTTGACATGAGATATTGATTATCCTGAATTGTAAAACTAAGACTTAATTGCAGATAGATGGACCCTTCCCCATGCAAGGGAGAGGGGGAAAATCAAGCCATATGGATTTTTACCTGGTTGAGAGGCAGCTATTCAACCCAATCCCACTTGTTTCTCCATTTTTCCTGGATAAACGATGCAAAATTCCATTCATGTGTGTTGCAAGATGATACCTACCCATGTTCTGTGCATCCAAAATAGAACTGCTGTCCTTAAATCCTCTATTTCCAGCAATTTCATTTCTCTCTGACATCATTCAGTTGGATCCACGCTCTTCCCCAAAATTTCTCACTTATTCCTGGAGAACTTGGTGAGATCAGTGAGTGATTCATATTCCAGGCAGTAATTTCCTGCTGATTTTTGGTGACTCATTGATCTGCTCACTCAGCACCACTGAAAACCAGGCTGAAAGGGGCTCATATTTGTTCAATATTGGTTTGCAGCTCATTTTCCATAAAACTTAAAGAGGATAAATGAAGGATCCTCTTGGCATGGAAGTATTTGTTGGAAGGGATCGGGTGTAGTGAGTATTTATCCCCACACCTGGGCTCTTGTGCTTCTTGATAATCAATTCCTGTCTCTCTTCCTTGTGCAAGGTCAGGATTTGGGCTTTTATGATCCTTGTGGGCCCCTTCCAGCTCAGGAGATTCTGTTATTCCATGATTTCTATGATTTCCCAGTCGATTCTCTGTGAATCCAACCATTCCCCTTCTCCAGGACTTGTTTCACAGGAAGGATGAGAGAAAATGGGCTCTTCAGCTTTACAAAGAAACTGAAAGTTGAATCGAGACAGAACTTGTTAAAAATAAAAGCAAAATGTCAAAGGTTAAAAAATTGAGTTTTCTTATGGTGCCCGTTGATTCTCTATCCTTGGAAATCATGGAATCACAGAATGATTTGGGTAGGAAGGGATATTAAAGACCATCCAGTTCCACCCCCCTGCCATGGGCAGGGACACCTTCCACTATCCCAGGTTGCTCCAAGCCCCATCCAACCTGGCCTTGGACACTACCAGGGATGGGGAATTCACAGCTTCTCTGGGCCAAATCCTTTATTCCAGTTTGAATATTTTACTAGAAGTTAAATTGTAGTTCAGAACTGGAAAGAAGGCACTCAGTAATTGTGGTTTGTTCTGAGGAAAGTCATTATTTCACACTAGCTGACCGTGCATAAAGTAATGACACATCATCACGAGACCCAGCTGACATTATAAGACCTCTCTATTTCTTCCCTATTTTTGAAGTTCTCTAATTTGCAGGATTTCAAAGCACATTCCCTAGTCCATGAAAACCAAGATGTATCTTATTCAGAGTCGTATCCATCAATTTTTCCCTTCCCAATGGAGCGTTGAAGTGCCAAAGAAGCCGTTTGGCTCCTTGCCTCGGTTTCCCTACCACCAATACAACAGTAAACGACTTCTCCATCTCCTTTTGAGGTGACAATCATTAACAAGAACAATTAACACTGAAAAAGCACACGAGCATCTCCAAGTGTGAAATTCCTGGTGGCTTCCAGCCTCTTACACTCCCGTGGCTTTTTGGTTTATCACAAACTCTGCCTGTGCTCTGTAGAGGTGGGTTGGCCTTTAAAAGAGCCTCCTCGATACTATCTTTGGCCCATCCGTCCTGAAAATGCCTCAGCTGAGGGGAGCAGAGCTTGTTTTCGCTCACAGATCAATATTTTACATCTATTAAGGTGATGAAATAACCCCAAAACCTGTTGGGATGCAAATTCTTAGTGATACTACGGAGATAAATGATCTGAGCAAGAAGCCTGGGATTTAAACAAAGGCAAGGAAAGTCTGTTTACATTCACTCCCTGAAATTCTTGCATTATCTGTGTAATTAAGCAAACCTGTAGGCCCTGTGGTAAATCTCTTTCTGGCTTTGCTTTGTCCCATCAATTATTGTAACTGTGATAAAAAAATGCCTGCTTTTCTGTTTGGTGAAAAACATCTCTCTGCCCTCTTGACCCCAGCTGGGAATGCCTGTCCCTCCTTCCCAAAACCCTACACACACCAAAAGTTACAACCAATAAATGATTCACTTTTGGACACGCAAACTGTGTCCATGCAAGAAATTAAATCGTTACCCAAACCATTTCTAGGTGAGATCATCTCCACGGCTTGGCTGTCGCTAATTTGCATTACAATTAACACAACTGAGTCGTCCTTACTAATTCTCCCTCAGTGAAAAGTAGGAAAACTCTCTTGATCTGTGGTCTTTATCACCACGTTTAGGGTGATTAACCACCATGCCCAACCCTGGAATTCTACAACCTCCTCTCCCGATTTCCCTCCTACGGTTTTGCCTCCTCCAAACGTTTTTTTCCATCCCCTTCAGCGCTCCGGATTTGTTGCTTTGCTCATCCAAGCAGCTCCCACCCACCTCCAGCAGAGCTGGAGCCAAACTTACGTGGCCCTCCAGAGATCCTACAGAGCTGGGATTTACGTCAGCGAGTTGTGTGTCCCTGTAAATAAGACCAGGATTAAGAATTAGGCTTAGTTTAATTTTGCATGCAATTTATGGAGTATTTTCCGAAGTATAATGTGTATAAAGACCAGCCCTTCTTCGTGTTTCACCTTTTTTTTTGATAAGCAGATGAGAAAAAAAGGGATGAAACAGCAGCAAAACAAAGCACTTAGTTAATCTCTGCACTCATTTTCTCCCTTCTTGCCTCTTCTGCTTTTCGAAACAGAGCTTAATAAATAGAAAAGAAAAGAAAATATCAATGTAAAAACTGTAAGTGCAAGGCTGTTTGTTGTTCTCTGTGAATTCCTGGGATTTGTGTGAATCAATATGTGGTTCCCTTAGCACTTCAGTACATGGCAGAGTAGATTTATATATTTTTTTTTAATATATATAAATATTTTATTTGTATATATTTATGATATAACACATTTCTATTATTTATATATAGATAAAATAAACATAAACATAAACATAAACATAAATGCAAATAGAAATAGAAATAGAAATAGAAATAGAAATAGAAATAGAAATAGAAATAGAAATAGAAATAGAAATAGAAATATATATAAATCTGCTCCACAATGCCATGCAAAACTGTTAACTTTCAGCTGTGGTTGGGTGGCAGCAAAAGGGCTTTAAAGCAACAAAAGTGAAGAAAACAAGTTGTGGAGTCATGGAATCATTAAGGTTGGAAAAGTCCTCCAAGAACATCAAGTCCAACCTTCAACCTAGTGCTACCACATCCACTCAACCACGTGGGGAAATGCCACATCTACTTGCTTTTTTAACACTTCCAGGGCTGGTAACTCCACCACTTCTTCCAATGAAGAAATTTTTCCTAATATCCATCCTGAACCTGGAGATCCCCAGTGGAATGTGATGATTCCAAAGGTTGCAGTGACCAAGGGGACAGCCGGGAGCACCCTGGAATGGTTGGGTTATGTCTCATCCTATGTTTGGTTGAACAATGGAGAAATGAGCCCCAGCTGAGTAGGAATGACCTGCTTGCCTCTCTGAATTTCCCAGAGAAAGGAAAACCCTTATTTTCCACATTTTTATTGGCTTTTTACATGATACATGTGATCCTCTCTCTAAAATCCTGATGCATTCTCACCCAGTGTTCTGCTGCCTATTCCGCTCCCTTCTTTCCCATGGGAAAACTTTAACTTCTGGAACAGTACTGGTTTCTTTTCTGTGGGAAAACTGCCCACTCAGCAGCCCAGCAACCCTTGGCAAATTTATTGTAGGATAAATTTAGCCATTCCCTCGTGTTTTGCTCTCCTTCATCCACCTTGGACAGAAAAGCAAAGCCTCTTTAAGGGTTAACAACCCTCATTGTTCCTTTTTGTGGAATTCCTGGCTCATTCCACAAGGTTTCTGCTTTAATGAGCCCTCTTTAGCTCTGAACTAAACTGAATATCTCCACTCTCATTAGTTGGGCTAATTAACCACTCTCTTCTGTCTGAGGTTCATCTAAGTACAGGAAACTTAGAGAAAAGAAGTAACAATTGCATTATCATGAAAAATCTTTGAGAGAAATGAGCCAAGTCCTGACTGAAAATATGAGAAATTTTGAACTCTGTAGGCAGTGCAGGATCCCACAATGATTCAGGAATTGCACAAGCCACCCCTCTCCACTTCCTAAATCTGGAGATTTTAAAAAAAGGATTCACAGCAGAGCGCTCAGAACTTGCATCAGCATGTAGTCAGTGCAGAGAGCTGATCCTGTTGGGAGATTTTCCAAAACCAGCTTCCTTCAGAGTCCAAGACGGTGCTCAGAGCCTCAGGTAATCCCTGGATTTCCCTTGGGCGACGAGGACATGCTCGTCCGACCAGTCGCTCCAGATTTCCTTGTTGGCCTTGGATAGGAATTCAACGGAGTCAAAGCAGAGCTGTTGTACAACCAAGACATTCCATCTGACAGCAGATACTGAAATTTAGCTGGAAAAATCATGGAAAGGGCTGCCCAGGGAGGTTTGGAGTCCCCATCCCTGGAGGTGTCCAAGGAAGGCTTGGACGTGGCACTCAGTGCTCTGGGCTGGGGGACAGGGTGGGGACTGATGAAAGGTTGGACTTGATGATCTTGGAGGTCTCTTCCAACCTCAATGGTTCTGTGACTGTGTGGTCCCTGTGCTCCACTGATTCCTCCTATTGACTATCCATGGATTACAGAGGGATCTAAGGCACCTTGTACAGACAGTCCTCTGTGGTCTCTGTGATCCACCCAAGGAATGTGGCTCTCATGTCCTTTCACCAGTTCACCTTTCACCCAGACCACTCATCCAACTCTCCTCCAAGTCTAATTTGAGGTTTCCTAGTGAATCCCACCCCTTCCCACCCCACATTCTGCATGTTCAGCCAGAAAATTGTCAGGAATAGGATTTAATTTAAGGCTCTGGTGTGACCTAATTGTGGCCTTTCAGTACCTGAAGGACCCCATAATTCATAGACCTGAGAGCCCCTTCCAGTGCCTAAAAGGGTTCCAAAGGAACTGGAGAGGGACTTGGGACAAGGGATGGAGTTCCAGGACAAGGGGGAATGGCTTCAAACTGCCAGAGGACAGGGATAGATGGGATATTAGGGAGAAATTCTTCCCTGTGAGGGTGGAGAGGCCCTGGCACAGGTTACCCAGAGAAGCTGTGGCTGCCCCATCCCTGGAATTGTCCAAGGCCAGGTTGGACGGGACTTGCAGCAACAAACATTTGACTTATCTTTTTTTTCTAGGTTTAAATACGATTTGAGGACCCTTTAAGGAAGTTGCCTTTAGAAATGCAAAAATGTATCTGAATCCTTGTGGCCTCCCACGTGAGCGATTCTTCACCTGCTATTTACATCATTCCAGGCTTTTGGAAGGGAATATCATATAGATTTTTGTCCACAGGGGCTCCTTTTCTAGGATGATGCTGAGTGCTTATGTGGAATTGGGTTTGAAGGATCTTTTTCAGCTCCCCTAATGCCACTTTTTAGATGTAGATTCTCCATAAAAAGGTGAATCAACAGGAAATTACCCATTTTGCACCAGGATGGGGTTGATTTTAAAGGCAAGAAGAGAATAATAATAGGAAAGAGAACAAAGTGAGCCAGACAAAAGCACAGTTCCAGCCTTGAGATCACTCTCTTGTGCTCCTCTTTCTTAGAGCTGGTGCCTGTCGGGAAATTCTGGGAAGCTTTTACTGCTCCAAATGATCCCAATAGCTGCCATTCACTGTCAGTGGATCATGCCAGGATAAAAAATCTTCTCCTTCAAAAAAAGGTCAACAAACTGCCCAGTATTCCCACTGTGATCTCAGCATGGTGGTTAATCCCTTAAAACACGTCCAAGGGAGATGAGTTGGGAGACCAACCTTAGTCTGGAGATCTTATCCTGCTAAATAGACTCTCCTGCGACTTTGGGAAGCACAGAACCAGTTTTGCTGCCTGAACACCACCAGTGCTCACTGCTCTGAGTTATAAGCCCCAACTGAATGCTCTGCCCTGGGAGAAACTCATCCCTGCAGGAGAACACAAAGGCAGGTGACTGGAACTGTCCCCAGCCACACAGAGCCCCGAGTGATGACAGATCAGAAGGATGAAGAACCTGCCAGACAACAGCAAACTGTCTTCTGGAGAACGAGCACAAGAAAATTTGGGTCCTCCAGGTGTGATCCACCACTTCTCCAAAGGTTAATATGAGGGGATGGAGAGAAGGGATCACCTCTGATGCTGCCTCAGAGCAGTTTAATAGTTTCTAGTTGACAAGCCCCTAAATATTTTGCAGTAGAAAGCAGCTGATGGTTGCAGTAAAGGTGTGTGTCCTGGGGCTTTGTTTTCTGGGCTACCTTCAGATATCTCCTGGACAGGCAGGCTAAAAATCCCTGCTGTGAGAGGCCAAAGGGTGAGGCAGGTTCATAAAACTATTTAATTGTGGAATCATAGGATAGAACCTATACGGTTGAAAAAGACCTCCAAGATCATCAAGTCCAATATTTGATCCATCCCCACCTCGTCACCCAGCCCAGGGCACTGAGTACCACATTCAGTCGTTCCTTGAACACCTCCAAGGATGGGGACTCCACCACCTCCCTGGGCAACCCATTCCAATGTTTGACAGCCCTGTCTGTGAAGAAATTCTTCCTGATGTCCAACCTGAACCTCTCCAGCACAACCTGAGGCCGTGACCTCTTGTCCTGTCACTGGTTGCCTGGAAGAAGAGATTGATCCCCACCTGGCTCCCCCCTCCTTTCAGGGAGTTGCAGAGAGTGAGGAGGTCTCCCTTGAGCCTCCTCCTCTCCAGGCTGAGCCCCCCTAGCTCCCTCAGCCTCTCCTCAGAGGAACTGTGCTCCAGACCCTTCCCCAGTTCCATTCCCTTCTCTGCACCTGCTCCAGCCCCTCAATATCTTTCTTGTCATGAGGGGCCCAAAACTAAGCACAGCACTCAAAGTGTGTCCTCACCAGTGCCCAGCACAGAGGGACAATCCCTGCCCTGCTCCTGCTGCCACACTGTTCCTGATCCAGGCCAGGATCCATTGGTCTTCTTGCCCACCTGGGCACACCTGGCTCACGTTCAGCCGCTGTCACCAGCACCCCCAGGTCCTTTCCCACTGGGCCGCTTTCCTTCCACTCTGTCCCAGCCTGGAACACCCCATGGGCTTGTTGTGACTCAGAACTTCACTTTATTAAACCCCACACCGTTGGGCTTGGCCCTGGATCCAGCCTGTCCAGATCCCTCTGCAGAGCCTTCCTGCACCCTCCAGCACATCAGCACTTCCACCCAACCTGGTGTCTTCTGCAACACTAAGCTTTTTAAGTGCCTAAATAGAAATTAGAGGGGAAAACATTCTCAGAGAACTGGACAACTGTCTATTAATTCAGATTAATATAATTGTACCAAAGGACTTGATTCCCTGTGACTTGATACCTTGTGGCTCCATTACCTGTCACTTCATCAGTAACAAGCAGCTTCACTGAATAGTTATCTTTAAAAGAAATACATCTTTTTAAAATTATTGTTCTCCCAAAAGAGACCTGTAAGATAAATTTTTAGAAACACAGCTAAACCAGGCACAATGCCATGTCCCAATATTCTCCCTTCTTTCCCACATTCTTTTTCAAGGGTTGCAGCTTTCCTTGCACACGCTGATGCCGTTCCACGACTGCGTCACTGTGAGCGCATTCTGAGCTAAAAAATCCTCAACCTGGGATTCACTCCCCCAGTTTTTGCATCAGAATTGCTCCCTCCCAGAGACTGAAATTATCAACACCTCTGTCATCCCTCAGGAGTGTAGATTTAGGCTTCATTTGTACACACTTCACTCTGTGCTGACAGATGTCTTTGGCTCCTCGGAGAACGTCTTTATGAAAAATGTCAGTGATATCAAAATACACCACAGTGATTTATTCCCGTGTTATCACTCGAAAAGACATTCCTCCTCTGTCTTTTATTCCCTGCCTTTACAGCAGCAATCATTTTCAGATTTGCTTCCACTTCAACGTGGATTTTCCAGTGACTGGGCTGTGCAGTGACGTGTCTCACACGGGACAGTGAAGGACACAGAGGGACCTTCTTGTGTGGTGAGATCTTCCCCTCCCTGCCCCAACAGGAATAATAAAACCATGGAACAGCTGAAGTTGGAAAGGACCTTCAAGATTATCTTGTTCCAATCCCCTGCCATGGGCAGGGACACCTTCCAGTAGACCAGGTTGCTCCAAGCCCCAACCAACCTGGCCTTGGACACTTCCAGGGATGGGGCAGCCACAGCTCCTCTGGGAAATCCGTTCCAGCACCTCACCACCCTCACAGCCAAGAGTCTAATCCCAATATCCAATCTAAACCTGCTGTCTGTCAGTTTGAAGTCATTCCCCCTCATCCTGTCACTCCAGGCTCCTGTAAATTGTCTTTCTCCATCTTTCTTGTTTCAAGGAAAAATTCAGACAAATGTTGCTGCAAGAGAGAGGGAAGATATCATTTCCACGATTTTGGGTTCCATTTTGGAATGAATGAGCACCATGATCATCATCAACAGAAACTCACACTGTCCTACCAAGTTCTAGACTTGTCCTGATTGGAGACAGGACAAAATCCAGCCCCAAAAATACACCCCCTGCATTCGTAGGATAAATAAAACATGTTGGGGGTGATTTTCTGGCTTCAGGACTTAATGATTCACATCTATGGTGTGATCTCTCTCCCAAACCTTTGAAAGAGGGAACACTGGTCAAATCCAGGGACTTGACTCCCTGTCATTGCCTCCAAATTCTACAGGGACAATAAAAAAGAAAAACTTCAGAACTTCAGAATGAGTAGAAAAATTATGGTTCTGTAATAACAGTGACAGTATTGCACCAAATTCAATAAATATCATCTGTCAAGCTTTATTGCTCAGACATCTGAAAAGAGAAGATAAAATTTAAATGCTCATATTACAGATGTTGCCCAAAGAGTGACTTTTCCTGTCTACCATTAATAGGCAAATAAGATATATTTATGTTCATACATCACAAGTTTTGAAGAGAATATATGATTATGCTAAGAATGCAATAAAAATAGCAGAGCACACTTGGGCTGTCAGTCATCCATATCAAAAATGATGTCCTAGCCCATAGTTCTTCAATTCCAGAGCTCCAGGATTGTGGCAAATGGAGAAGGGTCAGAGTTAAAGTCACTGCACCTGGGTTGATTGCATAATTAGAATGCAACATCAGCTTCCAAGACCCCCTGTTTGTCTCAGTTCTTCACCCTTCAGAAGTTATAATCTCTAAGATCATCTTGGGGAGATGACTCAGTGTCCTGGGAGCTGAAATCAGCTGGTGAAATCCTGCATCTACTGGCAATGAACCACAAACCACACATTGCCCTTAAAAAAAAAAAAAAAAAGTGCAAGATTTTTGCCTTGAAGTGTTTTAAACTTGCTGGCAGGATGGGAAGCCACAGTCTGAACTTGTCTCCTATGGAAACCGTGATTCCTGAAAGGTCTGAAAATCATTTAGAATTGTAGAGTTGCAGAATGGTTTGTGTTGGAAGGGACCTTAAGGAACATTTAGTTCCCACCTGCTGGTTTTTGTTTGCCCTGTCCCTGTCTAGAGATAAATAAGAGTAATCCAGCTTGGATTTAAGGGACTGGAGATGTTAAATCTGTTCAAAACCCCTGTGGATGGGCAGAAAGGCCCATCTTGTGACTCGGTGACCTTCCTATCACCCTGCAAAGCCTGTCAGGAATCAGGGGATGGATCCTCCAGCAAAGCCCCAAATCGATAAGGGGGAAAGCAGCTCCCAGGTGACAGCAGGGCCAACATCAAAAGTCTAATCCCTTCACAGACCCAGCAAGAAAAGGGCAGATAAGAAGAGGATTTAAAAGAAAAGCCCTCAGAGTTCAACCAAGGATCCTCCAGCACCCAGATCTTCCTGTCCACCCTCGTTTTCCAAAAGGCTCAAATTCCACTCGAACACCGCAAACTTCCTGCTCTTGTCTGTCACAGAAATTTTGGGAGGGCATCCAGAGGAGAAAGTCCCTCCTGTGCTGCTGGCATTTCAGGAGGAGAGGAGGCACAGATCCAGGAAACCAACTGGATGCTGTTTGCAAGCACAGTCACTTCCTGGGGTGCTGGAGACTCTGGGCACATCTGGGAGCACTGGGGTGACAAAGGCTGTCAGCAGGCACTCTGCTGGCCCAGGGAATGGAGTAAAACCTGGATTAGCCAAGGCTCTGAAGACACAACAAAATCTGGAAAGGCTCACCTGGGTGTCACTCAGTCTTTGGGAACACTGTGGTAATTTTGAGCTGAGGAAGGTGTTAATTAAAACCACTCCTGCCAAAGCCACAGGGAGGTCCAGGCAGGTGAGAGGGTGTTCAAGGGCATTTGCTTCTCTCATTATTTACACAAGTCATTGTCTTTAAAGTTACTCTGTCGGCTCATTGCTTTTTTGTTTTAGTATTTTGGGGTTTTTTTCAAATTATTTCTGTCAAAAGCTGATTCATGGAGTGAAGTTCGTAATATAAATCCACACTTCCTGCTGAGAAACCTTGTCTGAAGTTGGCTGTGGGGGGGACTTTCACCCTCCCAAACTCTGAGCAGCAGGTTGGACAGAGTTAAAAAACCACTGTGGGGTGTTTGCTGTGTCAGGGGACACTTTCCAGGCCAGGAGAACTAGGGGGAGCTGGGAGAAAATTCCTCATTTTGAGCTGCATCCAAAGCAGCATGGGTGGGAAGTTGGGGGAGGGGATTCTGCCCCTCTGCTCCCTCAAGTGAGACCCCCCCTGCAGAGCTACCTCCAGTCCTGGGGAACAGCATCCAAAGGACATGGAGCTGTTGGAGAGAGTCCAGAGGAGGCACCAGGATGATCAGAGGGCTGGAGCAGCTCTGCTGGGAGGAAAGGCAGGGAGAGTTGGGATTGTTCAGCCTGGAGAAGGGGGAACTAATTGTGACCTTCCAGGACCTGAAGAGAGCTAAAAGAAAGACGGAGAGAGACTGTTTACAAGGGGAGAAGGGGTAATGGCTTCAAACTGTTAGAGAGTAGGGTTAGATTGGATATTAGGATGAAATTCTTCCCTGTGAGGGTGGTGAGGCCCTGGCACAGGTTGCCCAGAGAAGCTGTGGCTGCCCCATCCCTGGAAGTGTTCAAGGCCAGGTTGGACAGGGTTTGGAGCAGTCTGGGCTAGTGGAAGGTGTCCCTGCCCATGGCAGGGGGCTGGAATGAGATGATCTTGAAGTTCCCTTCCAACCCAAACCATTTTGTGATTCTGTGACATAGCTGTAGCTACAGATACAGATATATATGATATAGAGAGGTATATAGGTATAGATAGATATAGATGCACACACAGATCTAAATATATGAACAGTGCTAGCAAAAGGGAATGTTTCTTAGTCACACCATCCTGGCACGGAGCTGTTCACACCAGAAAGTTGTGTGACTGATACTTTCTTCCATGTAAGAAAGGGGATTTTATCCCACAGGGAATGGTCCAACCTGCTCTCACATCACAGATTCATCAAAGTATCAAAGTTTCAACCTTCTCACCCAAATTCAGCCAAGACTTTGTCAGGGTGTCATTATCTCTGTGTCCCTTGGGAAGACAACTCAACTCCTCTTGTGAGACTCCACCTGGGATACTGCTCTGGGACATCCAACATAAGAAGGATATGGACCTGTTGGAGCAGGTCCAGAGGAGGCCACAAAGGTAATTAGGGGGCTGGAACTCCTCTGCTGTGGAGCCAGGCTGGGAGAGCTGGGGGTGTTCACCTGGACAAGACAAAGCTCCGGGGAGTCCTTAGAGCTCCTTCCAGGGCCTAAAGGAGCTCCAAGAGAGCTGGAGAGGGACTTGGGACAAGGGATGGAGTGACAGGACAAAGAGGAATGGCTTCAGAGAGGGTAGTTTTAGATGAGATATTAGGAAGAAAGTTTTCCCTGTGAGGGGAAGAATTCCCTGGCACAGGTTACCCAGAGAAGCTGTGGCTGCCCCATCCCTGGAAGTGTCCAAGGCCAGGTTGGAGAAGGCTTGGACCAACCTGGGCTAGTGGAAGGTGTCCCTGCCCATGGCAGGGGGTTGGAATGAGATGTTCTCTGAGGTCCCAAACCTTCCAACCCAAACCATTTTGCTTCTGTGAAATTTTTAGCAGTGAAAAGGGAGGAAGTTCCTGTAGAAATATTAAATTGTTGTCACGCTCCAACCTCGTTCTCTCTGGAGGAGAAAGAAAGCAAAGAGACAAAGGAGAGCTCAGTAAAACCTTGGAGGAAGGTGCAGGTTGGCCTCCAAGTGATGCCCAGACTGCAGAGCTGTTGAGAGCTGGATGCATTTCAAGCCTGGGTTGTTTGGAGCTCTGAGCTCTCCCTTCTCTCTTTACTAATGTCCCCGCAGAGAACTGATAAGAAACCTGTTCCTGATAAGAGAAAGGATTAAGAGGGGAATCTCTGGAGGAGATCAACCATCAGCTCATTTTTATCCTTCCACAGAAATCAGCCTCAGAGAACTTTCAGAGCCAGTTTGCCCTGCAGATGTCCAAACGTGCCTGTCTTCGTGTGAAAGACCAAATTTTGATGGTTTAGAGAGACACCATGAATTTGAACAAGGGATTTTAGGTTTCCATAACCAGCTCTTGTCCTTTTTATCCACTGCTGCTTTCAGGTCACAGATGCAAAGCAACTTATCCTGTCTCTGCAGTTTGCTCCCAAAAATTGGGTAACAGCTGAATGAGAGGTCACAGAGCTCAGAGCATGGGCCAAAACTATTTTAAGCCAAATTTAACTATTTTAAACCAAAACAATTTTAAGCATCTGTCACAACTGGAACGGTCTTAAAATTCCAGGCTGGCAGCAAGGATCTGGAATGTTCTCCGACAGGGATCGTGCAGGTGGAGATGCTGAATTCAGTCACAACCAACTGGTGTCATCTGCTCATCACTAAAGGACCATGGAACTGAGAGAGTGGATTCTTCCAGTCATGAAGGGGTGGAAAATTATGGCAAAGGGGGTGAGCTTGGTGGTGTTGTTGCCTCTCTGACAAATTCTGTGTGCAAGATCCTGTGGTCTCTGCTGTGTTCATGATTATTCAGGACTCAAACAATGCTGAGAGCTGGGAAAGGAAGAAACCCAAATTTTCTTTTTCAGCTATTCAGAAGTTTTATCTGGTTGAGTCCCATCAACACTTGGCAGAGCAATTCCTCCCCGAGCTTCATTCATCCTGATTATTTTGGTCTGTACTCTGCAGGATTTATTTTCCCCTTTTAATGCAAGGCAAGTTTTTTATGCTTGAAATCAAGGATGACTGTTTTCACCTCCCATAAAGTGAGAGGTTAATTGTCCACTGAAAGAGAAAGGCTCTAATGACCATTGCCCATTAAAAATGTTGAGAAGAGTCTGCTCTCCACTTTCCCTTTTTGAATAAACTCTGTAGGAAAAACTGAGCCCTCAGTGCACAGTTTTATAGCACAATTCCATCCCATTTTGCATTTATTTCTCCTTAACTCTGTCCTGTATTCAAACAAGTCATTTTAATCCTTTGTCAAATCAGCCAAAAACAAATGGAGAATTTCCCTGCTCCAACTTGGCATATATTGTTTGGAAGTTTTTCTGCCTGGATAACAGAGGAAGGTGTCCTGCAGTGACAGTTGTATCTCACCAGATGTGAGTCAGTTTTGGTCTGAACTGCTGCCATAAAGCCACTGGAGAAGCCAAGGTGTGTGTTCATGTTTTTATATTCCATACAGTTCTAATAATACACAATAATTAATTTATTTCATTTTAATTTATTTATTTAATTTAGAAACAAGGAAAAAAGGTCCAGTTTCAAACACCTTTAAGTTTCGTCTCTTTAGAATAAAAGGACCTGACAAGTAACGATTAATTTATCAACCCAAGAGGATCTTTGTCTTCATCTTGGCAGTGGAAAATTTAGATGCAAGGAAAATTCCTGATCCCCAAAGTACTTTGCCTTCTATTTGAAGATTCTTCCCTCCTGCTCCACCCTTGTGAGACCCCACCTGGGGCACAGCATCCAGTTCTGGCATTCCCAACAGCAGAAGGATGTGGAGCTGCTGGATGAGTCCAGAGGAGGCCATGGAGATTCTCCAAGGGCTGGAGCCCCTCTACTCTGGAGGGGAGAGCTGGGGGGGTTCACTTGGAGAAGAGAAGGCTCCAGGGAGAGCTGAGAGCCCCTTACAGGGCCTAAAGGGGCTCCAGGAGAGCTGGAGAGGAACTTGGGACAAGGGATGGAGGGACAGGACAAGGGGGAATGGTTTTAACCTGAAAGAGAGAAGATTTAGATGGGATATTGGAAAGAAATTCCTCCTTGTGAGGGTGGTGAAGGCCTGGTACAGGTTGTCCTGAGAAGTCATGGATGTCCCATCCCTAGAAGTGCTCCAGGCCAGGTTGGACAGGGCTTGGAGCAACCCAAGCTAGCCAAAAGTGTCCCTGCCCATGACAGGAGCTGGAATGGGATGATCTTTAAAGTCCCTTCGATCCAAACCATTCCATGATTCTGTGGTTTCTTAACTACTCTCTGTCTGTGCTCTTAAATAAATCAGTACAGGGACTGTGAATCTGAATAGTCCCAAACTACCCACATTCATATTAAATAATATTTTTCCTTGATTCCCTGTAGAACTCTTCCAGTTCTGGTGGATTTTAACCCACAGTAATGATGTGGGAGCACATGTGTGTCTTCAATCCCAAGGATCTGTTTGGATGAAGACAAACAAATAATATTTACTTCTTGATTTTTTTCCCCCTATTTATTATTTAATGCCTAGTGTTATTTATTAATTGGGATGTCAATATTAATAACCCACCCCAACCTGAATAATTCCATACTCTGGGAAGCACTGAAGTGTCTGAGAGTGCAAAAATGAGACTGGAGGGCTCCCAGCCTTGATGTTTCCTTGTTTATAAGGGTTATTCAGAATATTGTGGTGTCTTAGGAGGGATAAGAAAGGCTGGTGGAGAGGCAGCTCCTCAGGTTTATTCCTGACTTTGTTGGATGACCTTGAGCAGAGCATTCCAGGATTTCCAGCCCCTTTGTCCAGCCTTTGGAGCAGTGCCAATGGGAATCCCTCCTGTTGTTCTGCTACTGGAGAAACCTTTTGTGTCCCCACAGTGCTTGGCACAAGAGGGTTTTGATCCATGGTGAAGCATCCAGGCTCTGGCACGGAAACAGGGATAAATAACGAGGAAAATCCAAGCCCTGCTCATCCTCCCTCTATGTCAGAAAGCAGAGGTGACCCTTGTGAGCTAAAATTTTCACCCAGGTTTGTTGCACAGAGACATCACCTCTGGTACAAAGTGCCCATTTCTTGGCACAGAGCACAGGGAAGCTGTGGAATTCTTGCCAGGGGATATTGCAGGCCCTTAAAGGGTTTAAAAACTGGATAAGTTCCTGGGGGAGGAAGGGAGGAGTTAGAAATACAGGAATATAAAACACAAAAGTCCCACATCTGTGTTAAAAGACTCTGGACCACAAATGTCCTGATATGGACAAGTACTTCAGGGGAATATATCCCTACATCCACATCCCTGGAAATGCTCAAGGCCGGGTTGGATGAGGCTTGGAGCAACCTGGGCTGGTGGAAGGTGTCCCTGCCCATGGCAGGGGGTTGGAATGAGGTGATTTTGAAGGTCCCTTCCAACCCAAACCATTCCAGGATTCCATGACACACAACCTGCTTTTACAGGATTTCCTGTGCACATGCTCTTAACTCTTGGGGATATTTGATAGGAATTTGGGGGGATTTTAGACTGATCCTGTACAAATATTCTTCTCTACATCCGTGACTTAAAGACAGAGATCAGACCAACAGCCAGACTTGCCCATCTCCCGCCTTTCCAGAGAGTTTGGGATTATCTCACCATCCAGATAATGATTCCCATCACTTCTTGAGCCTGATCATCTCCTGAATTATCACTTTAGGGAACAGCTCTGGGTTATCAGGTTAACAACACATCTTTTTTATCAAGTGGAAACCAAGAGACAAAGATGAATTTGTAGACCCAGGAGGCCTTTCCCGAAGTTGTCTTTGTGCCTGGAGGTGCTTTAAATCCTTTGATATCTCACTGCTTTGATGGCAAAGAACTGACAAATCCTCTTTATTTTTGGCCTTGCCCGAATCATTGGGTGCATTAAGAGGGATTCCCTTGGGATGGATCCACAGACCCAAAACCAGGGGAGGGGGTGGGAGCTGAAGAGGAGTTTTTCCTGGGCAGGGAGATCTGCACTTCACTCTCTCAGGTGTCCTGAACACTCACCTACACAGGTCGGGCAAAATTAAACCCGTCATTTACATGGATGTGGAACAGAAAAGTCTAGAAATAAAAACTCCCAACAAACTGAATCCCACCTGCCACGGGCTGACACGGAGTGACCACAAACACCAGGAGAGGGAATATGTTTTATCCCAGATCTGCAGAGACCTAAATTCAAATGTTTCAATTTGAAAATGTCTAAAGCATTTTTTTACGATTATTACTTTTTTGTGGATTTTGTTGGTGGTGGTTTTCTGGTTTTTGTGGGTTTTTTTGGGGTTTTTTTTACTTTGATTTTTGGTTGGTTGATTGATTGTTTTTTTGATTTAGGGATTTTGTTGTTTTTTGGGGGTTTTTGTTTTGTTTTGTTTGTTTGTTTTGTGTGGGTTTTTTGTCATTTGTTTTGTGTGGGTTTTTTTGTCATTTTGGTTCGGTTTGATTTTGTTTGGTTTGTTTTTTTTTCAAAATGCCCAAGTAGTTGCCCTGGATGTCTCAGCTCAATTACCTTCAGTCTGAGGTAAAAGAAAGCATGTTAACTGATTTAAAGCTTTTATTTCTTTTGAATTATTGTCATTTGTATCTCCCAGTGGAGCAATAATGGGCAAGTAATTCCTCCTGCATCCCAGGAACAGGCAAACACCTCCTTGCTGGGAGTTATTTTAGGTGACATTCCAGAAACACTCAGCAATCCATCAGATCCCTGTAACAAATTGGCTTCCCAGGGCAGGCTTTTGGTGAAAAATAATGAAAGAAATCAGTATTTGGAGTGATTTGTGAACCTGGGAGTGTTTCCTGGCCATAGAAAACGTAGGGAATGAGATGCCTTGGAAGCTCTTGATGGAGTTGTTGTGATCTGCTCAGAGTTAAATCTCCTGGATTGACACTGGAGGGTCTAAATGTGTGAGTCAAAAATACATTTTTAAGGCAGGTGATGGTGTCTCCATCTCTCCTTGCCAGGGATTTCCACCTCAGGTGGTAAAAACACACTCACAGAATCATCACCAAGTCTAACTTTGGGCTTTCCCACCTCACAACCATGGAAATAGCAGGACTGTGGATCTCATCTGTGCAAGGGGAGGAGAGTCTGAAACCAGGACCCAACTGCTTCTCTCCCTGCCTACAATTCCAGTGTTGGATCCACAGATGACCAGCACTTGGTATTTTGGTTCTCAAGGTGGAGAAGTGGTCCTGGTGTTCTAAGAAACAGCTTGGTTTTGTGTAGAATCACAGAATGGTTTGGGTTGGAGAGTCTGAGGGTGCCCCAGTCTTCCAAATCCTTGCCAAGTGTCAGAGCAGGGCAGAGCTGTGTGCAGGATTGGAAGTTTGCATGGAAGGACAAGCAGTGGTTAAAGCTGAGGACTCTAAAAACGCTTGCTGGACACTTTCAGCATTGCTGATGCTCCTCAGTGATTAAAAAAGTCTCTGGATCTGCTCAAAGCCCCCTGATTTCCATCTTATCAGAGAAGGAGATATGAGGAATCCCTCTGAAAAGATTTTATCCAGACCCTTAGAAGGAGATAGGAAAAGAGACTCAACCCCTTCTCATTTTCATGATGCTGAGAAAGCTGATCCGTGGCAGAGGAGCAGGGAAACCACATTTGCTACAAAGAGTTTTCTGATGTGTTAGATGGCCTTTGTCCCAAAATTCTTCCTGGAGCAGCACTTGTCTCCCTTAGGGGAGTAACTTCTGGGAGTGTTGATATCTCTCACTACAGAGTGATCCATCTCTTCTTAATTTAGGCAGCCACAATGAGTGATTCCAGCTGAGCTGGCTGGGCTGCTGGGTTTGGTTGCAGGTTGCCCAGAGAAGCTGTGGCTGCGTCATCCCTGGAAGCATCCAAGGCCAAGTTGGATGGAGTTTGGAGCAACCTGGGATAGTGGAAGGTGTCCCTGCCCATGGCAGGAGCTTAAATCCAGATGACCTTTCAGATCCCTTCCAGCACAAACCATTCTGTGACTCTGTGACTTACTGGGAACATGCAGGACAGCTGGCACAGTTGCCAACAGTGTGAAATTGTTCCATCAGGTGCTCTGACTTTTCATTCCATGAGGAACCCACAAGGTCATTGAAAAGTTGCTTTGATTTAATCTTCACTTGTTGCCTTGAAATCAATGAGGGACCCAAGACCAAGTGGAAATCCAGGGCCACCTTCACCCAGCGGTGAGGTCTGAGTGTGGCCTTCAGCTGGGTTTTGTTGGCGTCAACAGAAGTGAGAGAGGTGACATTTTGTCATTCTAGAGTCATCCCCTGACAAGGTGAGCCACTGGACTGTTCTGTGACAGTCCCTGAGGTCCTTGGAGCAGCCCATGGACTCCTCAACTCCGATCTGAGGCATTCTATGAATTAACACACATGGGATGACAGGGATCCCTGTGCCACCATCTCACTGTGACACCTCACTGAGGAGACCCATCCATTCCTCTGAAAAGTGTTGCTATTTGCTCATCTCCTGGGACCAGCCTGTGCCCTTTTCCATCCATGCCATATAAATACAATTCTCACATTTTTCCAAAGGATTTTACTGCTGTTTGCCTTCTTTTTTCTGGATGTGTTTCACATCTTTTCCTACCTCAGCAAAATCAAGGCTGGTTGGGAGAAAGGAGAAGGAGAAGGAGAAGGAGAAGGAGAAGGAGAAGGAGAAGGAGAAGGAGAAGGAGAAGGAGAAGGAGAAGGAGAAGGAGAAGGAGAAGGAGAAAAGGAAGGGGAAAGAGAAGGAGGAGAAGGGGAAGGGAAAGGGAAGAGGAAGAAGAAGGGGAAGAGGAAGGGAAAGGGGAGGGCAAAGGAAAGGGAAAAAAATGAAAAAGAAAGGGAAAAAAGGGATAGGAAAAAATAAAAAGGAAAAGGGACAAGGACAAGGACAAGGAGATTCAGCCCTGTTCCAGCAGGAGTTTCTCTGTTTCCACCCTCTCCCCTGGCTTTGCCTCCGAACAGGTGATACAAAATCTTGTTCCAAAGTCACCAAATGTTTTATTCCGACAGTGACAGACACAGGAAGGCCGGGAATGTTGTCAGTCGTCAAGTTAAGCAGCTTTTTCACTGAAGCTTTTAACACCTATTACGGTTGCCAGGCACTGAAGGAGCCTCGGGATGATCCCACATCATGGAGATGCAAAGTGACTTCACAGCTCCGGGGCTGCTCCTTCCATTTGTTAGTGGAGCTCTCGTGAGGCTAAATAGTGACACTTCATAACTGGGAGGTTGAGCTCGTTGATTCCTAGAAAAGTTCTTTTGGAAAAGAAAAATGAAGTTCTCTGAGGTGGGAAAAACTTTGATTGCAGAGTCCAACTTCTCCCAGGGACTGAACAAAGCCAAAATTGGGAACTTGCCCTTGGATAATGACTGGGACCCATGGGGACCATGTTATCCCTGTATTAATTAGCATAGGATCAATTATCCCTCTGCTGTGTCCACTGGGAGCTGCTGTTAAAAGCAAATATTTTTCCAGCAGCTGCTGCTGTAACGCTGGAAAATATTCCTGTCCTGCAGGAAGGTGTATCCAGGATATTTCCAACACTCACCCCAAAGATCATCTCCCCAGAAACTTATTTATATAAGTTTCTCTACTCTTTATTAAATGTAACCGATATTTCCCAGCTGTCTTGGGTTTATACTTTGCTGCCATCAACTGTGCTCTGCTGATACTGCACCCGCTCCTGCCAGCCCGGGGAAAATTCCTCTCCGGCTCGTTTTCCCCACTGCTGGAGAAGAACTATTGATATATCACCTTCCTGGGACAGCAGGAATTCACCAGAGGATGGGCACCAGCACCTGGTTTGGGTGGTGCCCACCCCACTGATTGGCAGGACCCAGATGGGAAGGGAGCTGAAGGATTTAGGTGGGAGGATCCTTCACATTCCAATGCAGCCAGACCTAGAACATCCCCACAGACTGGATTTATCCACTGCCAGCTCAATTATCCTACAGTGGGAATGTTTTTCTCTGATAAAATCACAAGAAATAGCCCAGAGACAGCCAAAGTCCAACCCACTGCAAGGACAAGTCATGGCAGGGCTCTTGGTTGGGTCTCCTCCTTCTCTTTCTTCTCCTTCTCCTTCTCCTTCTCCTTCTTCTCCTTCTCCTTCTTCTCCTTCTCCTTCTCCTTCTCCTTCTCCTTCTCCTTCTCCTTCTCCTTCTCCTTCTCCTTCTCCTTCTCCTTCTCCTTCTCCTTCTCCTTCTCCTTCTCCTTCTCCTTCTCCTTCTCCTTCTCCTTCTTCTCCTTCTCCTCCTTCTCCTTCTCTTCTTCTCCTTCTCCTTCTCCTTCTCCTTCTCCTTCTCCTTCTCCTTCTCCTTCTCCTTCTCCTTCTCCTTCTCCTTCTCCTTCTTCTCCTTCTCCTTCTTCTCCTTCTCCTTTTCTCCCTTCTCCCTTCTCTCTTCTCCCTTTTTCCTTTTCCCTTTTCTCTTTTTCCTTTTCCCTTTTCCTTTTCTCTTCTCCTTTTTTCCTTTTCCCTTCCTTTCCCTTTCCTTTCCCCTTTTCTATTTCTTTACCTTTCCTTTTCCCTTCCCCTTCTCCTTCTCCTTCTTCTCTTTCCCTTTCTCTTCCTTCTCTCTCCCCTTCCTTTTCTCCTTCTCCTTCCCCTTCTCCTTCTTCTCTTTCTCCTTCCTCTTCTGCTTCTCTTTCCCCTTCCTTTTCTCCTGTTTAAATATGAAGCAATTCTTTTCTCTGAAAATTTGACAACATTTTAGTGAGTAAAAAATCCCATCTGCTTGGTTCTCCCCAAGAGGAACAGGAAAAGATATATTAATAGAAATCCTTGGTATTCGTATTTGAAAAAAAAAAAAAGGTTTATTTATACAGCCACATGAAATTAAAGATGACAAAAATTCAGCACAATAACATAAAAAATATCTTAATCTGATTTTTTGTCACTTGAATAGTGCCAGTGGGAATCCTGGGGTTAGGAAGCAGCATAAGAGGACCAGAAATCCTTTATCTCAGGAAGTCAGAGCTACAGGAAAGATATTTGAGTGGCAACAACCCCTGGGCCAATGGATAGATCAGAGAATCAGAGAATCATGGAATGGTTTGGGTTGGAAGGGACCTTAAAGACCATCTTGTTCCAACAAGATGGGCAGGGACACCTTCCACTAGCCCAGGTTGCTCCAAGCCCTGTCCAGCCTGGCCTTGGATACTTCCACAGCTTCTCTGGGAATTCCATCCCAGCCCCTCATCACTCTCCCAGGGAAGAACTCCTTCCCAATATCCCATCTAACCCTGGGAAGCCATTCCCTGTGTCCTGTCCCTCCATCCCTTGTCCCAAGTCCTTCTCCAGCTCTCCTGGAGCCCCTTTAGGCCCTGGAAGGAGCTCTCAGGTCTCCCTGGAGCCTTCTCTTCTCCAGGTGAACCCCCCCAGCTCTCCCAGTTTGGCTCCAGAGCTGAGGGGCTCCAGCCCTCGGAACATTTTCATTTCCCAGATTTAAAGCCCTCTGACCCTTTGTCCTCATCCAAGGTGCCCACACAGACATCCAGGTTTTGTGGCATCTGGTCCCAGATGTTTTTTAATGCCCCACAAACGCTTTCACTTCACTGGATCAGAGGGGAGGAGACAAAACTATATTAATGCTACATTTCAGACACTCCTGTGGGACCCAAACTCTGGAGATCACACCTGAAATTACACCCTTTTTTCTGAGTTTCCAAGCCAGTGCCTTGCCTGACTTTGGCTCTGGCTCAGTCACCGCCTGCAGCAATTTTGTCAGAAGAAAAAAAATGAAAATCCTTTGATTTTCTCTGAGATTCATCAGCTGATTATTTGTCTCTGCCATTGGTCCTGAATCTTTAAACCGGGAACTCAAAAAAAAAAATAAAAAGCCAAATTAAAATCCAAAGTTCTTAAATCATTCATGGGATAGAAAGGCAGCAGTGAAGGTTTATGAGTGAAAAATCTCCCGAAATAATGAGTTCCACCATCACTGCCACCATCAGCTCTGGCAGAACGCACCAGGATCTTCAGACCCAGGCAGTGACCTTATTAAAGAGAGTAGGAATACATTCCCCTTTTCCTATGCATCCATTGTTCTTCCAGGGGAAACCCAGGATTCATTCTTGGCAAAGAGGGGAAAGAAAAACCTCTTTTTTGCCTATTTTGCATGAAGAATAATTTGTTATTTACTGTCACGGGCAGACACTTGAACGGGGTTTTTTGCTCTCTTTGAAGGAGATTCTTCTCTTTGACTTCTTCCCTTCTTATCCCTGAGCAAAATACTCTTTCCTGAGGTTTCCCTGGATTTATCCAGCCTGTTAAATCATTTGTCAGCCTCTCGTGTCTCCACTGCAGTGTCTGAATGCAGATGAATAAATTATTCCAGTTCATTTCTCATGAAAGGAGAAGGCACATCTCAGAGAACACGAAGTACAAGAGTTAATCAGGAGAGGACAGGAGAACAGGGGAAAAGGGGAATGATTCTCCTCGAGGTCTGGGCTCAGGGAGGCAACAGGAGACCAACAGAGAGGGAATTCTAGATTGGTTTGTGTTGGAAGGGACCTGAAAGCTCACCCAGTTCCAAACCCAGGGACACCTTCCACTATCCCAAGTCACTCAGAGCTCCATCCAACCTGGCCTTGGACACTTCCAGGGATGGGGTAGCCACAGCTTCTCTGGGATTTCTATTCCAGGGCCTCCCCACCCTCACAGGGAAGAATTTCTTCCCAATATCCCATCTAAATCTACCCTTCTTCAACCTAAAGCCATTCCTTCTAGTCCTGTCCCTCCATCCCTTGTCCCAAGCCCCTCTCCAGCTCTCTTGGAGCCCCTTTAGGCTCTGGAAGGGGCTCTGAGGTCTCCTTGGAGCCTTCTCTTCTCCAGGTTGAGCAATTGGGAAGAATTTCTAAATTTCTAAGGATCTAAATCCTACCTCTTTTAGTTTAAAACCATCCCCTCCTTGTCCTATCCCTGCCCATGTAAAGTCACCTCCCTCCTTTTTTTAACCCCCCCTTTAACAAATCCCAAGGAAATCTTGTTCAAAAGATGTGGATGGAAATCAAACTGGCAACTGGAAAGTGATTTAGTTCAAAGGGATCCAGACCTTCCAAATTAGGTGAAATTCCAGAACTTGCTGATTTTTTTCCTGTTCTAAAATTGAACATCCCCTGAAATGCTGAAAACTTCAAACAAACACATCAGAACAGAAAACTTCAGCTGAAAGGAAGGTTTGGTTCAGTCCATCAGAACACAATGTTTTGCTTTTTGAGGTTTATTTCTGTGTTGAGTGTTGGGTTTGGTTTGTGGGTTTTTTTTCAGTTCTTAAAATAAATTTCTCAGATAAAAGGATGGCACAAGTTCCAAACAGGCAATTTCAGATGAAGTGCTGAAACATTCTGTCCTTCTCAACATTGTAAAGACACTTTTGAATACCTAACATTTGCTGCTGAAAACTGGTGTTCCCTCAGTTATTTGGCTTAAAGTGGAGCAGAATTTCACTTCTCCTTGAAGTCTGATGGAGAATTTTTGCACCACTGTAGAATCATTAAATTTTTTGGGTTGGAAGGGACCTTCAAGATCATCTTGTTCCAACTCCCTGCCATGGCAGGGAATCTTCCACTATCCCAGGTTGCTCAGAGCCCCTGGGTGGTTTTGCCTTTCTTGGTTTGTTTGGTTTTTCCGCCCTTTCAGCTTCCCAGGGGTCTGCTCCAGGGAAGGAAAGGGGGGAAAAAATTCCTCAGGAGGGATGGGATGTGGGGCACCCACATCTTGCATTGGAACAGCACATCCTAAGAAAACTGATGAAGGAGAACCTGCATAAAACATGATATTTGAGTCTGTCTGATGTTCATGGTGGGATTCCTGGTCCTATCCTGTCCTGTGCAGAGCCAGGAGCTGGATTTGGATGATCCTTGTGTGTCTCTTCCAGCTCAGGATATTCCATGATTCTATGAAAGCCTCAGTTTGCACAGGTTGATGTCCAAACACCTCCAGGCAAATCCACCCAGTGATGAGCTACAGACAAAGTATGGGAATATTTTCCCTCCTTGAGGGCTCTGGTTCTTCAAAACCCTTGGCAGGCATCTGAGTTCCTGTGGTTAAAGGTCATGGAATCATAGAATGCTTTGGCTGGAAGGGACCTTAAAGATCATCTCATCCCAACCCCCTGCTATGGCAGAGCCAGGAGTTGGACTTCCATGATCCTTGTGGGTCCTTTCCAACTCAGGATACCGTTTGATTCCATCAGCTGCTGGGAATGCATCAAAATAAGGCTGTGCAGTGATGGTTTGCAGTGATGGTTTGCAGTAATTGTTCATCTGCCTTACCCTTTCCAATTTCCCATGACCTACAGTTAAATATTCCAGCACCTCGAGCTCATTAAAGCTTTCCTGCTAATTATATCTCCTTGCAAACCTCCTCCCAGCCAAATCTCATGAGCCAGAAGCTCTCAAATGTGTGTTGTTTTGTTTTGTTTTTTTTTTTTCCATCTTACCTTTCTTTGGATTTCCTCTGATATTTTCTTTTTGCTTCTGTGCACAAGCCCTTAAAGTAGTTCCCACGCTCCAAAGTCTGACTTCCACTTCTCTCCTCCACCCGGATTCAAAGTTTTCTCTTCTCTCTTTTTCCAGCAAGTTCTCATTGAACTCAGTGTTGGAGTCAGTTCGTGCTGGGCCCTGATGACTCTGAAGGAGAAGGGAAAGAAAGAGGAAGAGAAGAGAGGAGGGAAAAGACAAGAAAAAAAAACCTCGAAAAGATTAGTTTCTCGAGGGGGAACTAAAAACAAAAAAAAGCCCTCAGTCTGGAGGGAAAGTTTAATTAAAAAGAGCAGAGTTTTTAATTACCAGGGAAATCTACTTGAATGATTCATTTGCATAATCCCGAGGCAGTGGGAGAACAGGCAGGAACAAGATAAGCTTTTCTTTACAATCCTGCTCTTGCTTTTCCGTATCTCTCCCAAAATGACTCTGATCCTTCACTCCTCCCCTCTCTCTGTTCCCTGTTACATTGTTCTTACATCTGATTGCACCCTTTGGCCTTGGGCTGCCTCTAGTTTGGCTCTTCCTTTGCTTTTTTTGCCAGGCATTTTGGTACAAATCGTGCACCTTTTTTCTTTTGGGGTCCTCCTTTGCCTCTTTCCCTCGTGGGAAAACTCCCAGCTTCTGAGTTGTCCTCGATGGCTGATGAGTGTCATCACTTGGGGACATTCAGAGTGAGAGAGCAGAGAGAAGTTTGTCAGCCAAGAATCCACCCAGGCGGTCAAATCACCTCATCCAACCACCTCATCATAAAATCACTTCATCCAACCACCTCATCATCAAAGCACCTCATCCAACCACCTCATCTTCAAACCAGCTCATCAAACCTCCGGATCTTTGGGGGGTCAGCAGAAAACGACGTATGAAAATTAAACTCTCACGTGTCAAAAGATGGTTCCTATGAAGACTAAGGCAGGGGTGACAAGTTTTCCACGCATTCTTCTTACCCCCATTTCCAAAACTGTCACAACCACCTCTGAAATAGCACAGCAGCCACCATCCCTGGGGATGTGGGGACACCAGCAGAGCAGGATGTGGGAACACCAACAGAACAGGATGTGGGGACACCAACAGAGTGGTGTGGCAGTGGCAGAGGAGGGGAGGGACAATGTGGAGCTGATGGACCCCTCTGCCAGCCTTGTCCTGTAGCTGCTACTTCCTTCCTTATTTTCTTGAATGCTATTTTTCTGCTTTAATGTTGCTGGATTACTGTAGAAGACAACACCCAAAATGGCTCCACACCTGTTCTGCTTTAAAACCAAATCGCTCCAAAATAAACCCTGCACAGATATATTTCCAAACACCCATCATCCAGTGTCCTTCCACTCTAATCCACCCCAAGGCATTAATAACAAAACCCCAGGTTACCTTCCCCTTCTGGGGTGGGTTGTAGCACCTTTTCAGCATCCCAGATGTTGGCCCATGATGGCCCGTGGGTGATGGTGACATTACAGGCAGTCGTAACGTCCCAGGAGGTGTCAGAGACTCCTGACATGTCCCCTGACACCACCCAGTGTAAAACCCCCCACCCCAGGGCAGGGAAAAGGTGTTCCCAGCTGAGCTTGGAGTGTAGAATAACTCAGGGAATCTTTGAGTTTGGGGGGCATCAAGACCATCCCTTGGACAGGACTGTGGCCACCACTTCAACCAACGCACATAGAAGCTGCAACCACTGAGGTTCATTGCTGGATCCAGCAGAAATATATATATATGAATATAGAAAATATATATATGAACATCTATATCTTTCCTTTATTTCTCTTCCTTCCCTTACACATTTTCTGAAGTGTTATTTTTATGCTTTAATGTTGCTGGATTGCTAGAGATGACAACAACCAAAAAGCCTCCACACCCATTTTCCTTTGAAAACAAATTGGTCTAAAATAATATATATAAAATATATATAGTCTATAACATATTATAGATAAATATCTACGAAATATAAAAATATAATATAAATTATACATCTAGATGTAATTATACTATTCATCAGTATTAATGATTATAATAATCACTTATATTGACTATAAATATATGATTATTTTATATTTGATATCTTTATTATATATTATGACTTCTACTATAGTATATTAGCGTAATTATATATGACATCATATATTATATATTATATATATAACAATGTATATTTAGTATATACATGTGTAAAGATTGTCTATATAATTATATTATCATAATAATTTAATATAGTATATATATATAAGATCATATTATATACATATTACTATACGTACTATATACTATAGTACGAGATACGATATACTATATAATATATACTATATAGCTATATAATTATAAATATAGTAATATATAAAATAATATATATATAATATAATAAAATATAAATAGATAAGTATATGACAGTATAAGTAAATATATAAATAAGATATAATATATAAGATGATATATAAAAAGATATTATATATTATTGATATATATGATATGTATGTTTTTATATATATTTACAAACAATATATATATATATTTCCAAACACCCATTATTCAGTGTCCTGTCACTCTAATCCACCCCAAATGGATTTATTAACAAGACCGTGGCTCACCCTCCCCATCTGGGATGGGTGGTAACAAGCACGAGCCCAGAAATCAATACCCAGCAAGGAAAGGTGTTTAACTCTCCTGGATCTCAGCAGGACAGCCCTGGATGACCCTCTTTGTCCCTTCTTCCCTCCCTCCCTCCCCTGCTTTGGGTGGCAGCCGAAATCTTCCCAGGCTTTTCTTCCATGGAGCAATTTATCCTTCCAGCCTCTCAGGATGGAGGGGTGTGGAGTGACAGCTCAGTGACTCTGTCTTTAGACTGAGGGATGAGATGTTAAACATGGATTTTTCTTGTTTAATTGAGCCAAGGGGATGAAAGACACCACAAGGAACCACCAGAAATCTGATTTTTCCTCACATACGTGCCTTCAAAAACATCTTTTTGTGCAGATGCCTGGAGAGCACATTTTGGGGGATCTGCCTGCGTGTTCTCCATGTGCTTCTGCACATAAAACCAGGCAAGGTTTGTGGGAAGAGTTAATGCTACCTCAAAAATTAATGAATATCTAAATTTATATTTTATTTTAGGTGTATTTTAGGTATTCCCAGGCTGCTCCATCCCTGGAAGTGTTCAAGGCCAGGCTGGACAGGACCTGGAGCAACCTGAGCTAGTGGAAGTTTCCCTGCTTATGGCAGGGGGGCGGAACAAGATGCTCTTTAAGGTCTCTTCCAATTCAAACAATTCTATATTTCTATGATTTTCTAATAAATTGTGGATTTTCATATTCTCATACACAGCAAATAGAGTTCTCAGAGACCTGCATTGGTGTGTGTGCAAATCCAGGGCATGTGGATTTATGGACAAGTGTGGATATTTTGAGGAAAAAGGGATATTTCTGTGTGTAAGAAACTGGTGCAAGCACCCGGTGTCTGTGTGTGGGGAAGACCAGTGAGCTAGGAGGAATTTTTCCAGCCTGGTAGTGTCCTGGAAGTGATGAGTGTGTACAGAAACCAGGATTTTCATCCATGCTTGGGAATGTTTCAGGAGTGTGAAAAGCCAACACAGGCTGTGCATGGATTTGTGTGTGGGGATTGATGCCCTCACCAAGACAGTCTCCAGACCTTCACTCCTTCTTGAGAATATTCCTGATAAAGAACAATTAAATCATAGTTTGACCTGCAGGCATTGCTGGAGAAGGGAAAAAAAAGAGAAAACTAGGGAAATTTCAACTTCCTGGAAAATATCAGCTGCCAGAAGTGCAACTGCAGCTGGAAAAGTGGTGCAGAGACATCAGATCCCATGCCCAAAAGCAGCTCCTGGAAGTGAACTGGGATTAATGACACATGGAAAATCAGGGAGGAGAATCCAGAGAGGAGCTGGGGAAGTTGTTCATGGAGTGACCGAGTCCTGCAGGTCCCTCAGCACATTCACTGCCCATCCCCAGAGCTCCACCACAGCTCAAGTTTTTAGTTCTCTGATGCCGTTCCAGAATTTCCCCAGTTCAGGATGATCCAAAACTTGCTTTTATCTATTTTCCTATGCCTTTCTCCATCTTGGAAACTCCTTCCTGCTTTCTGTGTTCTCTTTACCCTCTCCTGCTCTGCTCCCTGCAAAGCAGACCAGGCTCTCCTCTCTCCCACAGGGATTTCACAAAGCAGCTCGGGAATTAAAGGCTTCAAACCTCTTTTCCCAGAATCCCAGAAATTTCTGCTGCCTGGACAACATCAGCTGCCAGAAGTGCAACTGCAGCTGGAAAAGTGGTGCAGGGACATCAGATCCTGTGCCCAAAAGCAGCTCCTGGAAGTGAACTGGGATTAATGACACGTGGAAAATCAGGGAGCAGAATCCAGAGAGGAGCTGGGAAGTTGTTCATGGAGTGACCATGTCCTGCAGGAGGTTCACTGCCCATCATCCCACACACCCAGAGCTACACTTGGGTACCACAGCTCAAGTTTTTAGTTCTCTGATGCCATTCCAGAATTTCCCCAATCCAGGATGATCCAAAATATTCCTTTATCTAAAAAACTCCTTCCTGCTTTCTGTGTTCCCTTCACCCCCTCCTGCTCTGCTCCCTGCAGAGCAGACCAGGCTCTCCTCTCTCCCACAGGGATTTCACAAAGCAGCTCAGGAATTAAAGGCTTCAAACCACTTTTCCCAGAATCCCAGAATGGGTTGGGTTGGAAGGGGACCTTAAAAATCATCTCATTCCAGCCTCTACCATGGGCAGGGACATCTTCCACTAGCCCAGGTTGCTCCAAGCCCCATCCAACCTGGCCTTGGACACTTCCAGGGAAGGAGCATCCACAATTTCTTTGGCCAACCAGTTCCATTGCCTATTTCAGGTCAGTGAAGAAGATAATCAGGCCCTGGGGGACGAGACAAACAGCTCCTGAGGTGTATCCCATGTGTTTGCTTTCCCTGGAAAACCAGGCTGCAAATGCAGCCAGCCATTAGTGCTGCTTTGTAATTATTTGGGTTAATGATTAAACATATAAATCAAAATAAAACAAGATAAAATAACACCCCCCCTCCAGCCTGTTATTGCAGTCCCAGCACTCGGGCCTGCAGATCTGTGGAATTACTGATCTCATTGTTACAGGGTTATGCCCTTCCTGACATCAAACCTCACCTCTGATGCCCAGGAGGTAAACAAATCCCTCCTGCTGAATGAAATGGGATATAATTCAGTGGCCATGTCCTGGCGTGGCCCATTTCCAGTCACGGGCCAGCTGTGCTGGTAACAAACCCCTGCAGAGCATTCCAGCATCTCAGCTGGGTTGTCTCACATCCTTCTGAGCTCAGCTGATACCAAACTGCAGCAGTTTATTAGAGAATCATAGAAAGGCTTGAGTCAGGAGGGATCTTAAAGCCCCAACTCCTTTTCAAAAGGACCAACAAATCCTAAATCCTGATTTTCAGTTAACTTTTCTTCCTATTTCTGTCTCAGAGATTCCAGGGAATGTTGAGTTCACTGCCTCCAGTTTTAAATTACACTGAAATGCAATCTCTGCCACTTTTTAGAAATGCTTATTTCAAGGCTAAATTCAACTGAATTTAGTTTCCAGTTATTTGATTCAGGAATAACTTTCTCTTAGAAAAGCAGAGGAGGGACCACATCTTGCAGTGTGCTGAGTTCTGACCCTTAGATATTCATTTACAACCTATTTACAAGGGAAACCAGAGGGTCCCGTTCCATTTCCCATTCTCCCTGAATTCTTAGAGGTTTGTTCCTTGGGCTCCTCATCTACTTGTGCAGAAAGAGGTTGTGGTGTTCCTGATGGTCCCAGTGGCCTGATGAGATCCTGTTTTCATGGAGATGTTTTGAAACATCTCCAAAAAAAGGTGATGTGGCAATCAGTGCAAGTCATGATCTGCCTGAAAATCAGGAATACCTTGAAGTAGTTTCCAAGGAAGTCATCCAGTTACTAAATCATAGAATTGTGGAATGGTTTGGGTTGGAAGGGACCTTAAAGACCATTTAGTTCCATTGAGAGAGAGAGAAAGAGAGAGAGAAAGAAGGAAAGAAGGAAAAAGAGAAAAAGGGAAGGTAGAAAGGAAAAGAAAGGAAGAAAGAAAGAAAGAAGGAAGGAAAGAAAGAAGGATGGAAGAAAGAAAGAAAGGAAGAAAGAAAGAAAGAAGGAAGGAAAGAAAGAAGGATGGAAGAAAGAAAGAAAGAAAGAACAAAAGAAAGAAAGAAAAAAGAAAGAAGGAAAGAAAGAAAGAAAAAGAAAGAGAGAAAGAGAGAGAAAGAAAGAAAGAGAAAGAAAAAGAAAGAAAAAGGAAGAAAGAAAGAGAAAGAAACAAAAAGAAAGAAAGAAAAAGAAAGAGAGAAAGAAAGAAAGGAAGAAAGAAAAAGAAAGAAAGAAAAAGAAAGAGAGAAAGAGAGAGAAAGAAAGAAAGAAAGAAAAAGAAAAAAGAAAGAGAAAGAGAACGAAAAAGCAAGAGAAAGAAAGAGAGAAAGAAAGAGAGAAAGAAAGAGAGAAAGAAAGCGAGAAAGAAAGAAAAAGAGAGAGAAAGAAAGAGAGAGGGAAAGAAAGAGGGAAAGAAAAAGAGAGAGAAGAGAGAAAGAAAGAAAGAAAAAAGAGAAAGAAAGAAAGAAAAAAGAGAGAAAAAGAAAGAAAAAGAAAAAGAAAGAAAGAAAAAGAAAAAGAAAGAAAGAAAGAAAGAAAGAAAGAAAGAAAGAAAGAGAAAGAAAGAAAAAAGAAAGAAAGAAAAAGAAAGAAAGAAAGAAAGAAAGAAAGAGAAAGAAAGAAAGAAAGAAAGAAAGAAAGAAAGAAAGAAAGAAAGAAAGAAAGAAAGAAAGAAAAAGAAAGAAAGAAAGAAAGAAGGAAAGAAAAAGAAATCTCTCAAAGCCCAAATGTGATGTCATGTGGGACAGGAGAGATGAGCTGGTAATTATCAGCTGGTGATGGCAATTACCAGTTCCTAAGCCTGAACATCAGTTCTATACAAAACAGTGGAAAAAAATTGTTACAAGATGCAATCAATAAAGAAGCAGAGGGTCAGCATACAATTAGTGTCACTCAATGTGCTTGAGGGAAGGGGTCCTTGTCAAGCCAAACTGATTATGTTTGTGATGAGATAACAAGGTTGGTGATACAGGGAACAGCATCAATGGGAGAGTTTTCTGAAGGGTTTGATTCATTTCCAGCAGTCTTATTAAAAAGGAAAAGAAAAAAAAGATAAATATAAATATCAAATCAATTAAAAGCTGGTAAAATGATGGAGCTCAGAAAGGACTTGTCAATGGCAAATCATGACTGATGCAAGAACTATTCAATCATCATCAATGATGGGGGAATAAGGATAAAATCCCTGCTGACAACATCTCTAAAAGGCAATGATTGCCTCTGAGCAGGGCAAAGGGATTCTACAGAGACATCTGAACTGGTTGGGAATGCAAAATTTATAGCCAGAACCAAAAAATGCAGCTCAGCTGATCCAAATCCCTTCCAGCACCTGAAGGGAACCCACAAGAAAGACGTGCAGAGACTATTGACAGGTAGTGACAGGACATGGAGGAATTGCTTCAAACTGACATAAAATAGGTCTAGATTGGATATTGGGAAGAAATTCTTCCCTGGGAGGGTGGGGAGGCCCTGCCACAGGTTGTTCTGTGGCTGTTCCATCCCTGGAAGTGTCCAAGGAAAGCTTGGACGGAGCTCTGAGTAACCTGGGCTAGTGGAAGGTGTCCCTGCCCATGGCAGGGGAGTTGGAACTGGATGGTCCTGCAGGTCCTTTCCAACCCAAACCATTCGATGATTCTCCCAAATCCCAAATGAATTAGGGAAGTTTCCATGAAGACAAGTTTTCATGACAACTCTGCTTCCCCTGCTCTGTTCTTCTCACAGTACAAAACTCACATTTCAACTTGGGAGGGACCAGATCTCAACTCCCTTCGCTTTCAAATCATTGCCAGCCCCTTCTTTTCCATTTTTTTAATCCAAAATCTCCCAGAAGTAGATGCTGAGGACACTTTCCAGTGTGGATCCCTCCATTTCCTCTCTAACAAAAGCCGTTACTTCGCAGGAGGTCCAGCTGGGATGCATCTTCAAAACTTGAGGGTGCAGAAATTAACTGCAAAAAGAGCTTTTTTTTTTGCTCTATTTAGCTTTCAGTTCGATGGTGATGATACCTAAAAGCTCCCTCTTAACTGTCATCTGTAGTTCCTATGCCAAATGCCAGCCAGGAACAGAAATCTTCAGGAAAGGAGGAGACAAACATTGAATTTTATAGCTTAGAAACAGCTGCTCCTGCCTTCAGGCCTCCACACTTAGGACTCACTGACCTGGTTTACCCACTCCTTCTTTTATGCTTTATATCCCCATGTCTGGTGATAACTGATGCATTCTGAACTGTTATTTAAACTCAATTAAAGGGAATATTGGCTATTAATCACCTCTTGCTTTGCTGCAGCTCTTGTATTGCCAGCAGAAATGTCTAAAGTGGAGACGAAGGATGTTAATTCTTTACTGAGAGCGATTAGACAAGGGGGTTGTTTTATCTTTGTTTGATTTTTAGGAGGCTTGTCAGGGGCGTTTTTTGGGGGGTTTGTTGCTTCTTTTGAACTTGCTGAACTTCCAAAACACCAGCTTGGCACGTTTTCTTCAAACAGCTTTGCAAAGGAGGATAAAGATGGCAATAAATAGACATATGGTGCACATGAGCCTAATTCATGCAAAGTTGCTCATCCTGGGCAGATGGAAATGGATGTTTTTGAGTACCTTGGGTAGAAAAGCTGCCTTAAAACTTACCTTGCTTTTCTTTTTGCTGTGTCATCAGCCTGGCTAACGAGCAGCTCCAAGGCAACTTTTCCTGCTGCTCCGACTCGTGTGCAAATTGATTTTGCAGTCTCGTGTCCTCCTTGCCCCTCTTCTCCTGAGTTAAATGAGAGACCCGTTACTTTAATGGCAAAAAATGCAAAATAGGCCCCAAATATTCCCAGTGTTGATGCAGGAGAGGAGAATCTGATCCAGGAGACACAGGGAAAGGGAAAAGAGAGGCATAAATGTGTTAGAGACTTCCCCCCCACCAACAGGTTATTCCTTCAGCTCTTTCTCCACCATCAGTGGATCTGCAAAACTCCCCCATGCTGGAATTTTTTCTCCAGTATATTCTGGATATTCTGTCTGAAAATATGAGGCACAGCTCATGTCAAATTTGCAACTGCCTGGAGTTTGGGGGAGTTTTTAAGAGACTCATCCCTCCTCTTTCTTCTTGTTAATGTTTCCTTTTTCTTTTCTCATCCTCTTTCCACTGATCACTGATCCACCAGACATTGATCTTCACACAAAGGTGCAAAATAAGTCAACAGGCCCTTGGCACTCATTTTATTGAGCAGCTTTCCACTGGGAATTAAAAGAAAAGCCATTGGATAAAGGAGAGTGTTGCCAGTATCCTGGAATACTTACTCCACCAAAACCCTCCTCTGCAAGTGTCCATGAGATTCTGAATTTTCAGACCCCGAAGTAGTTCAAGACTTGACAAGGACCAGGTTGCACCTGGTTATTTAAATCCTTAATGGCTCTAAATTGAAAGAGGAGGGGTTTAGGTGGGATATTGGGAAGAAATTCTTCCCTGTGAGGGTGGGGAGGCCCTGGAACAGAATTCCCAGAGAAGCTGTGGCTGTCCCTGTATCCCTGGAAGTGTCCAAACCAGGTTGGACAGGGTTGCAGCAATGTGAGATAGTGAAAGTTGTCCCTGCTCATGGCAGGGGGTTCAAACAAGATGATCTTGAAGGTCCCTTCCAGCCCAAGCCATTCTATGATTCCATGATGCTTAATCACAGTAACTCAGGTCTCTACCTGGGATTTTGAGGAACCAGAGCCCTCCAGGAGGAAAAATATTCCCATGTTGTGTCTCCAGCTCATCATTGTGTGGATTTTCCCCTGTACAGAGTCCTGGAAGTGTTTGGGCATCAACTTGTGCAAACTGAGCCTTTCAGAGAATCACAGTCATAGAATATCCTGAGCTGGAAGGATCCACAAGGATCATCCAAATCCAGCTCCTGGCCCTGCACAGGACACCTCAAAAATCCCACCATTTCCTGAAAGCATTTTCCAAACCTTTCTCGAGCTCATCTTCCCTCCTGGTGAAAAAAGGTCAAATTATCACCAAATCAATAAATGAGCTTGTGGAATGAAATATATTCAATGGAATATTAGAACAGACAAAGACCAAACCCGGATCATTCAGTGGAAAAGTCCCAACATTCACCTCAAATCCCAGCACTGTTTCCATCTTTTGTCCTGCACACAGATGTCCTCACTCCAAAGCAGCTTGGATTTACTGATGGGATTGAGGGATTCTTTCTTTTCTTGTTTTTTTTTTTTTTTTTTTTTTGTCTTTAAAGTTCAGAGGAAAAGCAATTCCTGTCAGAATTTGAGGAATGGGAGCACAGCTGGAATTTCCACCACAAGCTGGAACAAACAAAGGAGCTTCTAGAGAGGAGTGGGTGTTTATGCAAGGAAAATCCCCTGGGAATGAGCTGGAGGAGATGAATTCATCAGTATTAATGGCCTTATCTTCCCAAACTACCAAACCATGAGTCTCCTGCAGATCCCTTTCCACTGCTGGCAGCACTGGAGTTTGGAAAATATGGAAAACAGCAGCAGCCCCTTGAATATCCTTCAGGACACGGATTTTTTGCAACCATAGTTGTCATCTACACTTGGGGGAGAAGGTGATGGGTTTGTCCATCAGCTTAATGACTTTAATGCTCAAAATATAAATATAAAGGGGAAAAAAGAGCTGGTTTAGGAGTTGTTTTTTTCCAATGTGCCTTTGCCATTTTCCCGAGGTTCTTGGTGACGGCCTTTTGCTGAAATTCCCCCCAGATGTGGTGTTTTGCATGGACTTCTCTGTACCACAGGGAATTGTTAAAGTTGGAAAAGACCTTTAAGATCATCCAGTCCAACCATGAACACACCACCACCATGTTCACCACTCCGCCACGCCCTCATCTGCCGTATCCACAGGTTTTTGGAAGACTTCCAGGGCACTGCAATATTTTCCCTCACAGTGTCTCCCAATATGAATCTTTATATCACTCAAACCCATTAAATATGTTGAATTTGCCCTGTATTTCCTTTTTTCCTCTTTTTTTTTTTAATTTTACCCTCCAAATCCTTTATGTCCTCACCTGGAAGAACGATTTGCAGCCCTGCCAGGAGAGCAGAGTGAGGACTTGGGGAACCTGCTGAGCACTTCGCTGAGGTGTTTTATGATCTCCCAAACCAGCCCTGCTCCTGATGAGCTCCAGTGCTCTCCATGTGGAATGTCAGCCCTCCTTTCAGGGAATCAGGCTGTCCCGAATGGGCAGTACGTGAGGAGCAGGCACCAAGAGAAGAAGGGACAGCAGAGATGAAACGGGGGAGGTAAACTCGAAAAACCTCATTAAATGTAGGGGCAGCCCAAGGAGAGAAGGTTTCTGACCATCTCTGCTGTTTCTCCAAGTTGTATCATCTCTCAAAAGGAAATTTCAAGCCACCCACATATGCCCAGATTTTGCGAGAAAAGCTTTTTTTTTTTCTTTTAAATAGGAATATTTGTTCAGCTATAAAAAAAAAGGAATATTTTATAGCCTTTATTAATAAAAAGGCTGCACTGGAGATAAAAGCCAGGACAGCAGCACATGCCAAATGTGCTTGGCAAGCCCTGAAGCAGTTCCAGGTCTGGTCACAGCGACACTTAACTAAATTGAGCAAGGGAAAGTTTTAACTTTGCAGTTTTTCCTGCTGCAGGTAAAGATTTACTGGGTGTTAAATATCTGCTCCAGATCGTGGATCATTTTGGTCCAGAGCCATTCAGGCTTTTATATGCCAGAGGAAGGAGAGGGATGGTTCTGCTTCACCCTTTCCTTGCTGGATTTCAGTGTTCCATCATCTCATTCCAATCTCCTGCCATGGACAGGGGCACTTCCACTAGCCCAGGTTGCTCCAAGCCCTGTCCAACCTGGCCTTGGACACTTCCAGGGATCCAGGGGCAGCCACAGCTTCTCCAGGAAATCCATTCCAGCCCCTCACCACCCTCCCAGGGAAAAATTTCTTCCTTATAATAAATCTAAATAACTCCTTTTTTACTTTAAACCTGTTCCATGAACTTTCTGTCCGAGACAACCTAAAAAGACTGAGGAAAAATCAAGCATTTAGGGTGGTATCTCTGCCTCATGTGCACTCTATAAAAGTCTGTCCTTCCTGTTTTCCCCTTTCCTCAGGTGTTTTTCCCTGTGCAGAAGCAGAATTTCACAAACCTTTCTCTCCTCAACTGGTTTTAGATGGTGCAAACTGTACATTATTCTCCAAGTCTAAACCTTCCTGCTGGGATTTTGTGCCCAGTTGTAAATTGAGTGCAGGGTTTCCACAAGCTAAATATTTCTATGTGGGTATTTTTGGGTGCTTTTGGGTGGGTTTTTTTGTTGTTGATTCAGGTTGTTTTTTGTGGGGTTTTTTTGTTTGGTTGGTTGGGTTTTTTTTTAATGTTATCAGTGGTTTGGAATTTTTTCCTTGTCTGTTGGTTTTATGTTAATTTTTGATATACAAGTTAAAAATCCAGTGCTTACATGAGAAGAAAACTAAAACCAAAAAGTAAAACTGCTGGTTTTGTTGGAGTCATTACCAGGCAACATCTTCACTTCCACTCATGGTCCCAATGCTTCCAAGGGTTTTATTCTGATCCTCTCTGTGTCCATCCCTCTGCTGAGAGGGAATACCTTTCCATTCCTCCAATTCCAGGGTTAATTTTGATTCCCAAGCTTTGGCTCTCCCTCCACCATTCCTGGTTCTCCAGTGAGATATAAATTCTCTAAAGCCATTTCCTTCCCTTCCTCATATTTTATATATATATATTTTATTTTTATATATGTGTATATATATATATATAATGTTTTATATCTATTTTAATATATATATTCTATTTCTTTCTGCTTCATCTACACCAAAGAACTTTTATACTCAGGAACCAGACCAAAGAATCACATTGTGGAGTCATTGTCTTCCCTTCTTAATACTTTTACTTCCTGTGTTATCCAAGGTGGTTCCAAACCCTATTCCACTTTCTATTTTTACTCTTTTTTCCCTTTATTTATGTATTTAGGGGTAATCTGATTAATAAAGTTACACATTCAGTCTGGAACCACAACCAAGGGGGTTTTAGCCCTTGGGTGACTTCTCTCGTTCGAAGATTCGTGGAAGGGATTGGCCTGTGCTTGTGCTCCTGAATTCTCCCACAACACAAAAAACCCCCTCCTCATTGCTTTCTCCCAAAGCTTTTCATCCAGAATTAACCCCAAGATTCATGGGATGTCTCTGGGCAGACACAAAATCCATCACTAAATGTGGTTTGTAGCATTTTTCACTGCAAAGGGAAGTTAAACACATTGAGTTCTTTTAAACACTTTGAAATAAAACCCCGTGTGTGTGTCCACTAAACTGCCCAAAATCATTGGAGATGTGGTTAAAAGTGAAGCAGTGCTGGTGGAGCAGCATAAAAGCCAGATTTGGAGGCTTCAGGACATAATTGGCCATGTAAGGCTGGTTTTGGGAGGATGGGGGTTGCCAGGGCACCACTTGAGCTCCGTAAATGGATCCAAGTCACGCTTAGAGAAGGGACAAGAAGTGACATTAGAGCTGTGACTGGGCATCTGCACAACCTGAAGGCTCTTCCTGGCTCTTTACCCTCCTTGACAGAAAGAAATGGTCTCAGTTGTGAATTGTCACTTCACATTAAAGCAAATTCCTTCCGCTTCTCTGAGTGCCAGAGACAGGAACAACCACCGAAAAACCTCGGAGAATTGTCTGAACAAGCCTCTGGGTCACTGGTAACAACTTTTCATTAGCAAGGGCCAGCTGGGTGGCAAATAAACCCCTTCCCATGGACATCTGGAGGAGAGCAGGGTCATTTGTCACAGCTCTTTCCAGTGCACTGGGTCCCCCTGTAAGAGGCTGGAGGCAGGAAGGTGCTGGATAAACGTGTTTTGATGCAGCTTCCCTGTGGATTTCCCATGGATCCCGTGTTTGCAGCACTCCTGGCAGTTTGACATCCAGCTGAAATTCCTGCTGTGCAGTGTGGGCACAGCTGTCCCAGGGCACTGAGCTTGAAAGAACTTGGAGGTTGGAATCCCAACTGCAAACCCTCAGCTGGGGTTGCTCTCATCCTTATTCAGCTGATCAGTCCTATGGAACAGAAAGTGTGGCTCCTGCTGTGCCAGGATTTCAGTTTTCCAGGGTGTTTCAAATATGTTGTTAAGGCCAGGCTTTACTGGAGAATCAATTTATAAATGAAAAGCTTCTCCTGGTTTGATTTTTTTTTATACACACAGAGCCAGATGTGGCCAGGCTGAATTAGAAATAGAGTTTATAATTTCGTATCAATACATTTTATAATATAAAACCTCCTGTTTTGCCCAGCTCTGGGCCTTCTGTCCCAAAATGGAGGGGGAATCCAATCATAGAATCATGGAATGGTTTGGGTTGGAAAGGACCTTAAAGAACATCCTGTTCCAACCCTTTCAGGGATGGAAGTGTTCCAACACTTCCAGGGATGGGGCATCCACAACTTCTCAGTCTGAGAGGTCTAAGATGGTTCAGGAGGTGTTCAAGGCCAGGTTGGATGGGGCTTGGAGCAACCTGACTTTGGACATTGGGTGGAGGGACAGGACACAGGGAAGGTCTTCCTGCTGCCAGAGTGCGGGGTTAGATGGGATACTGGGAAGGAATTCTTCCCTGGGAGGGTAAGGAGGTCCCGGCACAGGTTGCCCAGAGAAGCTGTGGCTGCCCTGGATCCCTGGAAGTGTCCAAGGCCAGGTTGGATGGGGCTTGGAGCAACCTGGGCTAGTGGAGGGTGTCCCTGCCCATGGCAGGGGGTTGGAACTGGATGATCCTTAAGGTCCCTTCCAACCCAAACCATTCCATGTTTCTATGACCCACTGGCACTTAAATGCTGACTGAACCAAGGCAACTTTGTCTAGAAATTCTTCAAAAATAACAGGCAAAGCCTCTCCCTTTCTGAGCCTCTGTTTTTTCTCCCAGCCTTTCTCATTCTTACCTGAGTTTTCCCATCCCTGGACCATGGACCGGATCATCCCTGCACCTCAGTCATGGACTTTTGTCTGGATCACAATCCCAGCAGCACATTAAGGAATTTCCAACCTTAAATGACAACCATTAGGCCTGGGCATGAGGAGCAAGATGCAAATAAAAGCCAGGTTTTATCGTGCAGAGCGATTTTACCGCACGGAGTGAGTTATTTAATTAATATTTCAGAAACGCCTCAAGACTCCATCAATTAATGCAACGAGGATGTACAAATTACCTATAATTATTATTACCTCCATAAGCAAGGAACAGATTTTCTCTCTCTTTCCCAGACATTTGGGTAACGAGCTAATGAGGGGATTCCACTTCAGTAGGTGAGCTGAGCTTTAACACTCAATTTTGCTGGGTGAGTGATAAAGGGCTTTGAATTATTCCTTTCTCTCTTGGCCATAAACCTTTTAACAGCTTCAATTTTTTACAAACCATAGCCCCTGCATTACAGCCACCACTCCAGTCAGCTTAACTCCTTGTGCTGCTTAATACACTATAAAACCTCTCTCCTAAAGAACATTTCCATGGAAACAGTCCATTAAAAATGAATTTTATAGCTTATGTTTTCTATAAATGGACAGCTCACTTAATGGCCTTTTACTATTCCACTTTGCCAGAGAGGCTTGAAATTTAACTGTATTTAATTATTTTATAATTTGAGACAGCACTTTTTTTTTTATTACTTTTTATTTTTTTTTTAATTTTATGGCCATTACAAAATCTCAGCCTGGTTCATTGGGCTCTGGGAATGAAAATTAAGAATCATGTCCCACACACAAACTGTCTAAACACACCTGTAATAAAGTGGTTTAAGCACTTCAAGATGTCCAAATTTTATTAATTTTTTCCCAAATCCACCATGGTTCTTATTCCACCTAAAAAGTGTAAAAATACACTGTTTAAGAGAAGAGTAGGACAGATCAGCCTGAGAACACATTTTTGGTGTCATTTTTGCCTTTATCTAAATCTCTTGATGCCCTCCTGAAATAAAGAGGGGGCGTATTTGCAAGGAAAACCAGAATTTTCTTTCAGTTGAAGGAAAAAAAAGTAGTGTCAGCACTTTGCTGTTATCTGGACTCCTCAGGAACACAATCAATTTTGGCTGGATTGTCCAATTTATCAGGGCTCTCCCAAGGGAATTCTTGCCTGGGGTTCCATTTCCAGGGAGTTCAGGAGCTTCAGGAAGTTCCTTCACCGTCACTTTTTGTTCATCAGCCAACATCTAACATTAATATCAGTACCCATCAACTACCAACCAACACCATCATCTTAAGGGAACTGCTCCTTGAGGTTCTTTATCAAAATCTACCCAGAATTTGTTGCCTTTTTCCAACTAAAAGCCGTTTTCTCCCAGGCTCGGCCTGAGGATTTTGTATTTGTGTTGGGAAGTCCGTGATGTCCATGTGGGAATCTTCCCTGTGTCCATTTTCATGAGGGTCACTCATGTCATTCCATGCCCAGTCCCTCTGGTGTTTTCCAGAACAGCAACTCTGAGTGTCCGGAGGCACAAGGGAGACAACTCTGGGCCCTTGAAGTTCAGCTCCAGAAGAACCATTGACTCAAAGAATGATTTGGGTTGGAAGGGACCTTAAAGATCATCCCGTTCCACCCCTTGCCATGGGCAGGGACACCTTCCACTAGCCCAGGTTGCTCCAAGCCCCATCCAACCTGGCCTTGGACACTTCCAGGGATGAGGTAGGCACAGCTTCTCTGGGAATTCTATTCCAGGGCCTCCCCACCCTTACAGGGAAGACTTTTTTCTCCTTAATATCCCATCTTCTTCTTCCTAATATCTAATATAAATCTACCCTCCGTCAGTTTGAAGCCATTCCCTGTATCCTATCCCTCCATCCCTTGTCCCAAATCCCTCTCCAGCTCTCTTGGAGCCCCTTTAGGCCCTGGAAGGGGCTCCAAGGTCTCCCTGGAGCCTTCCCTTCTCCAGGTGAACCCCCCCCAGCTCTCCCAGCCCGGCTCCAGAGCAGAATCCTGGCTCCAGCCCTTGGAGCATCTCCGTGGCCTCCTCTGGACCCATTCCAACAGATCCATGCCTGGATCCCTTTTCCTTGCTCCCTCACCAGTTTGGTGGCCTCTGTGGGACTTTTTCCAGTCTGTCATGGGGTTTCCCCCCCGAAAATGAAGGAAAACTGGTGAATCCCTGGATAATCCCCAATGCTCAGAGCTGCTCAGGAGTTCCCTCTGTGCTCCTGTTTCCTTTCCGGTGTCCTTTTCCAGCAGGGTTTGGATTTCTGTTGGAAAACACTGTCAAAAAGCTGAATGTGGCTTTATCCTCAGCAGTGCAGCCCCAATCTCATGTGGTTTGCAGCCATTCTCTGAGGGACAGTGATAAATGGGCTGCCAGAGATCTGAATTCCCATAAAAAATTTCCTTGGGAATCAGGAGCAGGCATTACTTCTTTCCTTTTCATTTTTATTTATTTTATTTTATTTTATTTATTTTATTTTATTTTTTATTTAATTTAATTTTATTTTGTTTTGTTTTATTTTACTTTACTTTATTTTATTTTATTTTATTTTATTTTACTTTATTTTTATTTTTTCCCTTCCTTTTTCCCCCTATATTCTTATTTTTCTCTGCCTTTTCCCTCCTTAATTTTCATTTTTTTCTCCTCCTTTTTTCTCTTTTTTTTTCCTTACTTTTCCCCCTTTATTTTTATTTTTTCCCTTCCTTTTCCCCCCTTTTTTTTTATTTTTCCTCTTCCTTTTTTTTACTTTTATATTTTTATTCTCAGATGACTCAGCACAGGCCACGATCACCCACTCAGAGCAAGGAACTCCAGGAGGGAAAGACAGTAATCTCTTCTTTTTCCAGTCAGATTTTTTTCCCCGAATACAAGGGATATATCCTGCTGGACATGTCTGTCTGACCAGCTGCTGAAATTAAAAAGCTTTCAGAGACTTAACAGCTGACCAGGACTAAATTTTGCTTCCTTTTAAGCATGAGAACAGCAATGGAGCCTGACTAACAAGGGCCAATTCCCTGGAAAACAATCTGAGTTAGAAAAAATGCTGTGATGAGCAGCTATAACAATATTCTCCATAATACCCTAAATTAATATTCCTTCACGCTTATTAAATGCCTAAACATTCCCCTCTGTCCCTCAACTTGCAGATCAAAGCATTTTTGTTGTCACCAACTAATATTAAAGTATTTGGGAGAGTCAGTCACAACCTCTGTATGATTCAATGAGTGTTGGAACACATAAGTTGGAATAGCAAAAATTTTATATACATATATTTATATGCAGACATATTTATATACATATATACACATATATAAATACATATATACATATATATTATAATATATAATATATGTGTATACACATAAAACATGTATACACATAATATATATGTATATACATATATATGTATATATATGTGTATACACATACATACACATAATACATATATACTATATATATATATTTATATATATTTAGCTATATAAAACTCCCCCCCTGAGTCTTTCAGTGTTGGCTCCAGAAGGTCTTCCCAGTTTCCCTGTCTGATGTCCTGGATAGATTTTTTCACCTGTGTTGAAATAGGGTTTTGGTTTTGCCCTCTGTGTCTGTTCTTGCCATGCAAAGGAAAATCAAGCTCACACTGGAGACACTGTCACATCCAGGAGGTTTCCTCATCCTTATTCTCTGTCTGAGTGTCTCAGTTTCCACTTTAAAAAAGCAGAAAGGAATTTTATAGGATCATGGAATGAAGAGGAAGGTCCCCCCTGAGCCTCCTTTTGTCCAGGCTGAGCCCCCCCAACTCCCTCAGCTGCTCCTGGTGCTCCAGACCCTTCTCAGCTCTATTCCCTTCCATTCCCTGGGCATTTTCCATCACCTCCAATATTTTCCTTGCCATGAGGGACCCCAAAACAGACCCCAGAATTTGAGGTGTGGGGAAAATAAGTGCCTTGGGTGTGAAGAAAGACACATTAAAGAGGAGAGAATGTGATAATCAACTGAGCAAAGAAGGAGAAACAGCCTAAGAAGAAATCCCGTTATATGGACACTTCATTAATACTAAAACAAATCCATCTATCAAATTCCATCCCATGGATCACATGCCTCATCCGTGGAAGTGTTCAAGGTCAGGTTGGACAGGGCTTGGAGCAACCTGGGCTAGTGGAAGTTGTCCCTGCCCATGGCAGAGGGTGGAACAACATGAACTTTAAGTCCCTTCCAACCCAAATCACTCTGTGATTCCATGATCCCTAAAGGAAACTTTCTGCCCCATGACCAGGAGCACTGGCTGGTGATGATGTAAAATGGGAAGGTAGATTCCAGCCTCTCCAGCTCCCCACTAAATCCACCCTTGATGCCAACTAATCATTTAGTTTCCTTGTCATCCTGAATGGTCTCCAACTCCTTGCCGTTTTCCCTGGGAAGTTCTGAGGGAATATTGACCTCCCTATAATTGCACTCCTTGAGTCCTCAGGGCCTCAGCTGCCTCAGGAGCTGCAGGTCATTCTCCTGGTGTTCTGCTGCCTTGGTATCGTTTCAAAGTTGGCACTGGAATGTCAGTGCTCTTTGGTTATCGATTGCAAAGTGGGTTTGAGCACAATTTTTGCACCAGGGGAAGTTCAGGTCGGACATCAGGAAGAATTTCTTCATGGAAAGGGTTGTGAGGCACTGGAAGGGGCTGCCCAGGGAGGTGGTGGAGTTCCCATCCCTGGAGGTGTCCGAGGAAGGACTGGACGTGGCACTCAGTGCTCTGGGCTGGGGGACAAGGTGGGAATCAGGCACAGGTTGGACTCGATGGCCTTGGAGATCTTTTCCAACCTCGGTGATTCTGGGATTCTAAAGTGAAATGTAAGAGGAAACGACTTTTGTGAGGAAGCCTGGAGGGAACCTGCTGCAGGTCACATCTCACAGTGGATCCTGGTCTCAGGTTAAGCAGAAGGCTTTGCTTTTGGGTGGTTCACACTGAACTCATCTGGGAATTTGGATATTTCACAATAGTGAGGTGACTGAAGCCCAGACAGAGAGTTGGGCTGTTCATCCTGGAGAAGAGAAGGCTTCAGGGAGACCTCAGAGCCCCTTCCAGTGTTTAAAGGGGCTCCAGGAGAGCTGGAGAGGGACTTGGGACAAGGGATGGAGGGACAGGACAAAGGGGAATGGCTTTAAAGGCAGGATTAAATTGGACATTGGGAAGGAATTCTTCCCTGGGAGGGTGGGGAGGCCCTGGAATAGAAATCCCAGAGAAGATGTAGTTGCCCCTGGATCCCTGGAAGTGTCCAAGGCCAGGTTGGATGGGGCTTGGAAAAACCTGGGCTAGTGGAAGGTGTCCCTGCCCATGGCAGGGGGTTGGAACTGGATGATCCTGAAGGTCTCTTGCAAACCAAACCATTCCGTAATTCCCTGATTCTGTGATAGATCATTACTGATGATCAAGCTCATCTTTGTGCATAAATCCTGTCTGAACAAACATTTTCTATCTCATTTTTAGAACAGCAAATAAGAACAAAAGCTGAACATTTTAAAACCTTTTAAAGAGATTTCTGCACTGAAATTTTCTTTCTTCCTCTGGCAGGTTGATCTGACAGTTAATTATGGGATCTGTAAAAGGTTTTCACTTTGTTTCTGCTCTTGTTTCTACTTCCAACCACTTCTTGAATTTCTCATGAATATCATCTCCTTCACATAAGTACTTGAACACTTTATGTTTGGAGAGAAATTTGGTTGCCTGATCAGGGACTTTTAGACCTCAAGATGTCCCTCAGACCTTCACCTGCTGGTCCAGAAGGGGAGGTTGGTTTTATCCAACCCACCCTTGGATAATCCTGGCTAAATGGTCATGGAAACAACCTTGTGGACACTCCAGCTGACCTGAGGGGTGGGAATTTGAGCTCAAATCCAAACTCCAGGCTCTTGGGGCCATGTTTCATGGAGAAAACTTCTGCAATTGATTCCAAAGACATGGAGATCACTGGGATTTGTTAATTGAAAGAAGATTGACACAGGAAATCCAGCAGCATTTGAATAATTAGTGTTGAAAAAGCAGAGGGAAGAAGGAAATAATCTTAACTGAGAGAGGGAAAAACTCCCTTAGGACTGGAGGTTACAAGGTTGTATCATCCCAACTCCTCAGGTTTCTTTCATCCACACATCCAACTATTTTCCTGATCACCACAGTGACCAAGGACTTCCCAGAGATATTGGACTCACAGGGGGATAGTATTTGTGAGACCTGTGTTTGTTCACTCAGAGAAAAAAAATGAAACAGCAGAAAAAAATAGGTATTTAATATCTGGAGATATTCAAAATATGACTGGACAAGTGCCTGCACAACATTTTGAGTTTGGATCTTGCTGCAAAGTCAGTCCTGCTCTGAGGAAGGGTTTTGAGCAGACACCTCAGAAGTCCCTCCTGGACCTCAACAGTTTTGTGACTCCTCCACAAAGAATTTCCAGAGTCTCACTGAGTTTGTGTCAGCAAGGTCTGTGCTCCAAAGCTGATCCAGGGGATGGGAATTTGAGCTCAAATCCAAGCTCAAGGCTCTTGGGGCCATGTTTCATGGAGAAAACTTCTGCAATTGATTCCGAAGACATGGAGATCACTGGGATTTGTTAACTGAAAGAAGATTGACACAGCTCGGGGTGGGCACTCAAAATCCATGGTCTAGGATGTTACAGGAAATCCAGCAGCATTTGAATAGTTAATGTTGAACAAGTAGAGGAAAGAAGGGAATAATCTTCATTGGGAGATGAAAAAACTCCCTTAGGACTGGAGGTTACAGGGTTGTATCATCCCAACTCCTCGGGTTTCTTTCATCCACACATCCAACTATTTTCCTGATCACCACAGTGACCAAGGACTTCCCAGAGATATTGGACTCACAGGGGGATAGTATTTGTGAGACCTGTGTTTGTTCACTCAGAGAAAAAAAATGAAACAGCAGAAAAAAATAGGTATTTAATATCTGGAGATATTCAAAATATGACTGGACAAGTGCCTGCACAACATTTTGAGTTTGGATCTTGCTGCAAAGTCAGTCCTGCTCTGAGGAAGGGTTTTGAGCAGACACCTCAGAAGTCCCTCCTGTGACCTCAACAGTTTTGTGACTCCTCCACAACGAATTTCCAGACTCTCACTGGGTTTCTGTGAGCAAGGTCTGTGCTCCACAGGTCTCATGGCACTCTTTGCTCCTGACTCTCTGCTCCCTCCAACCTGGTGGAGCTTCATCTTTGCTGAGAAAAGCACTGGGGGTACAATAGTGGTGGTAAAATGAAGAACTCAGGGTGCTGTGGAATTATTTTCTATCTTTCCTTTCCTCTCCTCTTCCTTTCTAACCTTCCTGATCCTTCCCCTCATGTTTTATTCCCTCTAATCATTGCTGGTGAGGCTTCAATGCAGCCAATCCTTGTCGCTATGGGTTTCCAAATCGTTGTATTTTAGGGAAATAAAATGCAGGAGGGTGATTTGAACGCTAATGATGTGAGATACAGCTTTTTTTATATATAAAATCCATCCCTGCTTAATGACCTGAGTCACTGCAGACTCCTGGTTAAGGCAGGTAAGGGCATGTGGCCCTCTCAGAACAACAGGGGACTAAGTGACACCTTAATTAACAGTTCTCTCAAGTCTATGTGGTGAGGAATAACAGAGGAGCTGTGCAATGAGTTAGCAAGACACCAGAAGAGTTTAGGGCTTCTCAACCTTCTGCTTTTCATACCTACTCATCTGGAAAAAGCCTCCCATGACAGGGGTGAGGGAAGATGGATCATACAAGCTGAGGGCTGGATGGAATCCTAGTTAAGCCTGTCTTTGCTCATCCACTTTGGTAGGAGGGAAACAATACTGCATGTCTCCAGGTCCATATTTCTAGTTTTATGTGGATTTTGGGGGTTCTCCTGCCTTGCAGTGCTGAATGGTGCAGTTAAACAGTGACTCTGACTCACTCCTAGGATTGTGTCCATCCCTGGGATACTCAAAGAACAGCATGCAGAACCATGGCAGGTGTTTGAAAGTCGTTATAAAAGTCAGCAGATTCAGTGAAAAACAAGGTCACAATGTGTAGGAATTATATCTGGAGTGAAACAGAACAAGGCCACGTGTCCTCTGTGGTCTGCAAGGACTATTATGGTCTGGAATTGGTTTATTTTATATAGTTTAAATAGATATTAGGAAGATTTACTGTGAGGGTGGAACAGGTTACCCAGAGAGGTTGTGGACACCCCATCCCTGGAAGTGTCCAAGGCCATGTTGGACGGGGCTTGGAGCAATCTGGGATAGTGGAAGGGTTCCCTGCCCATGGCAGGGGGTTGGAATTGGATGAGCTTTAATGTCCCTTCCAACCCAAACCATTCCATGATTTGATGGAATAAGAGTTGAGTGGACAATTTCCTTTGGGTCTCCTTGGATTTGTCCCCTTGCAAACCACACCCACATTCCTTCCAGCTCACAGTTGGCTCAGACCCATCCAGGGTCTTGAGCAGTTGGCAAAGTCATTCCCAATCTATTGTCCAAAAGTGCTTTTTTAGCAGGTCAGGGGGGGTCCTGTGTGTTGAGCTGGGAAGGGAAGGTGGAGATAATGGAGATGGGCACAAACCCCTCTTATTCCAAAGTAAAGTCATGGAATCACAAAATCATTAAGGCTGGAAAAGACCCCCAAGACTGTCAAGTCCAACTTTTGACCAAACCTTTCCCCACTGAACCATGTCATGAAGTGCCACATCTACTCATTTTTTTAACACTTCAGGGATGGTGATTCCATTACTTTCCTGGGAAGCTTATTCCAGTGCCTAAACACTCTTTCAGTGAAGGATTTTTTCCCCAATATCCAACCTGGACCACTCCTGGTGCAACTTGAGGCCGTTTTACCTTGTCCTACCCACGTGTGTGTACAGGAACTATGACATTTACCTCCCATCCAGGGTTACTGTAGATTTTACTCTACATTGATTTACACAAAGAAACTCCCATGAGCAGCTTCACAAATACCAGCAGAGTTGGATGAGCCCAAAACCACAGAAAATTGGCATTAACGCGTTAAAAAAATAAATGTGTTTAAGTATTTTTGCTCTTCAGAACTGTCGAATCGAAACAATTCAGCTCCATTTAACAGCTGAATTCCTCAGCTGAAAAGAAGGATTTCTACAGCGATGAGATACTTTGTCTTTCCTCCCAGGCAATATTTAATTTAGAAATTTAGCCCCAAACAAGAGACACGTGAAGGGGCACAAAAAGCTTTTGATCCAGGTTGAATAATTGCTTCGCTCAACCCAAGCTGAAGGTTTATTTCCACGGAAGGAGTTGATTGTTTTTGGGTTCATTAAACCCAAGAGAGGGTTTTTTCTGCCTCCATTACTCCGGTTTATCACCTGAACGAGAGCAAAGAAAGAAGCAAGAAAACTATTGGTGCACCTCTTATATACAAGCCCTAATTTGTAAAACAAGCTGAAGTTTGATCTCTCACTGCCCCAGGTCTTACCTGCAATCAGCAGAATGTCTTCTCAAAGACATGTGGCTGTTCCTTGCCTCGTTTTTGATGACTCCAGCAAGGATCAGCACCCTTTGTTACCCTAAATCGAGCTGAGGGCTCAGTACCCCAACAAAGTGCTCCCGTTTCCCTCCTCACTTTGCTCCATCACATCAACAGCACAGACATAAAAAATTCGGAACCATTAATGACCTGCTCTGCCCCAGCTTTATTATCTAATTTGGGAGTCATCTCTTTTATTTGACTTTTTAATGGTCTTGGTTTTAACAAAGTGGGACAGGTAGAGGCGAAGCAGCAAACCCATAAAACAGGATTTTAATGGAGAAATTATTAAACTGATTTTAACTCAACCCCCGGGTTTTCTCACTTTTACCCTTTGGATTCTCTCCTCCATTCCCTGAGCAGGGAGTGACTGAGTACGTGTGGTGCAGTTTATCTGTTGTATTCTTGATACCAGCCTTGAATGTGAGGTTCATTTACTTCTGCTTAATTAGCTGTTGTTAGTAAACCGATCTAAGAATCACGGAATGGTTCAGTTGGAAGGGACTTCAAAGAACATCTTGTTCCAAACACCTGCCCACCTTCCACTAGAGCAGGTTGTTCCTGCACTTCTTCAATTTGGAGTGAGTTTAATGTGAACTGAACAGTTTCTCCCCTGTCACAGGTACTTTCCAAGGCTAATTATGGACTCAAAGGACATTTGAATACTCTCCTGGTGCCATCATTCCTGGTGTGACAGGCTGAGAGAGCTGGGCCAGTTCAGCCTGAAGAAAAGAAGGTTTCAGGGAGACCTTGAAACCCCTTCCAGTACCCAAAGTGGGGCTACAAGGAGGTTAGAGAGGGACTTTTTACAAGAACATGCAGTGACAGGAACAGGGGGAATGGCTTTAACTTGAAAGTAAATAGATTTAGATTAGATATTAAGACAAAATTCTTCCCTGTGAGGGTGGGGAGGCCCTGGCACAGGTTGCCCAGAGAAGCTGTGGCACCTCAGGGCTTTCTTGTCCCTTTGTGGTGCCTTTATTTTGCAATCTGGACACGTGACCTTGTTATCTTTGTGTCCCATTTCACACAAGGGACACATGGCCTCAGTATCTCGATGCCACATCTCCAGCAGCTAGGTTGGATTGATTGCAATTAAAACCACTTCTATATCTCACAGCATCTTGTGTTTTCTTTTGAATAGATTTAAAAAAAAGAAACAAACAAAACCAAACCACTAATTTACAAGTCAACTAATTAAAATACAGTTCTACAATCAGGAACCAAAAAAAAAAAAGAAAGTTCTATGGTCCATGAGAGAGAGAAATCTCTCTCTTTGGCTTCACAAACCTGTTTATAGACATCTGTCAAGAGGAAGAGCTTTTTAAGGTTGAGAGAATTTTAACTGACTGAGACAGACCTTGTTCACTTACATCTGCCCACATCTTAGTTTGTAAATTTGGACACTCTGGCCTTTCCTTGTCTTTTAGTTTTGATACATTTTTGCACAGACAGGTCACATTGGGGGAACTGTCTTGGCAACTATGTGAGGTTTTTATGAAAATACAAAAGTTGTGATTATCACAAAATAGCACAGGACCAAGCTCAAGAGCTTTAAGGACAGTACCAGTCATCAGGAGGCTCTAAGTAAAAGCAGGAGAGCTGGTAATACCCTAATGTTAATTAAATACTACCAGAAAGCAGAGCTTGGCCAGGAATTTATTTCAAAATATGCAGACACTCAGAGTGTAGGAGCTCAAGACACTCATGTTTCCTCCTTGTTTCATGGTACTTCATAATGGAGCTGGAAATAGGATCCCAGAATGGTTTGGGTTGGAAGGGACCAAGAGATCATCCAGTTCCACCCCCTGCCATGGGCAGGGACACCTTCTACTAGCCCAGGTTGCTCCAAGCCCTGTCCAACCTGGCCTTGGACACTTCCAGGCAGCCACAGCTTCTCTGGGCAACCTGGTCCAGGGCCTCCCCACCCTCACAGGGAAGAATTTCTTCACAATATCCCATCTAAACTTACCCTTTCTGTTTGCAGCCGTTCCCACTCACCCTGTCACTGCGTGTCCTTGCAAACAGTTCCCCAGTCAAGAGACCAATGTTAAACTATTCAGATTTTTGTTTCACCGTTTCCTTTTCTCCAGCCCTCTTTGAGGTAGATGGAGTCATGGAATCAAAGAATATCCACAAGGATCATCCAGTCCATACCCTGACCCAGCACAGAACAACTCCAACAATCCCACCCTGTCCCTGAGAGCATTGTCCAAAGGCTCCCTGAGCTCTGGCAGCCTTGGTGATGCGCCCACTGCCCTGGGGAGCCTGGGCAGTGCCCAACCACCCTCTGGGGGAAGAACCTTTTCCTGAGATCCATCCTAACCCTGCCCTGACACAGCTCCAACCGTTCCCAGGTTGCCCAGAGTTGATGTCACTCCAGAGGGTTGGGTGGCCAAGCCTGGAATGTCCTCCCAGACTTTAGTGCTGGCTCAAGGACACAGTGAAATTCCTCCTGGAATGAACTGAAGTCAGACCCTTCTGTTGGAGGAGCCTTGAGGTCCAAGACATCGGTGTTTCCTCCACCAGGACACCCTGCAAGGCCTTTCCTGCTCCTGATCTTGCTGTTGGCACCACAAAGAGATCCCACAAAAATGAATAAGTCTGTTACTTTCAGGAATTCTTTGGCTCCCACCTGCCTTGGGAAAATTAATGTCCATCCTGAGAATGGATTTCACTGTGGTGTTTACGAAGAGAATTAAAAAAAAAAAAGAAATTTAGAAGAACAAAAGCCCTTACAAGCCTTTAGCTCAGTTGAACTGCTTTATGACACTAACAATAGAAAAATAAGGATTGATAGCTTGGAATAAAGCACGTGGCCAAAAATAAACCACAAACCAGAGTGTGGTTTGGTTCTTTGCAAAGTAAATTTCCCTGGACACATGTAGAGCCCTGATACACAGGTATTAATCTCCAGCTTCAAGAAAGAAGAGTTTTCTTAGGAAAACAAAAGGAGTTGCACAAAACCATTGTAAACAATTCCTGCAGCATTGGAAATGTCAGCTATTATACAGTCAGCACTCCCACGGGCAATTCCCATGACTGATGTTTCCCATGGCTGAACAAAATGCTCCAGCTCGTTATTCCCAGGGTTTTACTTCAGTGTTTTTCTCCTCCAAGCTTTGGGAACAGGTGACTTCTTGCTCTCATGTTGTGACTCACGTGGAACAGGAGGGATAAAATGGATTAAAACCCACCTAACACCCAGCTCTCAAGGAGCTGCTGATGGATAATCATTAATGGAAAAGCAAAAAACATTCCCAGGATGATGTGCAAAGATTGCTCCAAACAGGCCGTGGTTTTCAGCAGGTTCCTCGAGGTTTTATACCTTTTCTAGCACAGATGAGAGGAAATGGTCTCCAGTTGTGCCAGGGGAGGTTTAGGTTGGATATCAGGAAGGATTTCATCACTTAAGGGGTTGTCAAGGGATGGAACAGGCTGGGCAGGAAAGTGGTGGAGCCACAATCCCTGGAATGAGCTGGGTGTTAGGTGGGTTTTAATCCATTTTATCCCTCCTGTTCCACGTGAGTCACAACACGAGAGCAGGAAGTCACCTGTTCCCAAAGCTTAGAAGAGATTGTTTGAGAAAAATACTGAAGTAAAACCCCTGCATAATGGGTTGGAACGTTTTATTCAGCCATGGGAAACATCAGTTGTAGGAAATGCTTGAAAAAAAAAGTTCCAACCTGTTATCCAGGGGATTTTGCTTGAGGCAAATGTGAATTTATGGGAGGTGAAATGTGTGAGTGATGCAAATACTGAGGAGGTGGTTGAGGCCTGTTCCAGGAGAAGCTTGAGGAGCTAAAGGAAAAATGTGGGCCTGTGGAAGAAAAGGATCACCCAATTATGGAATCATGAAGGTTGGAGAAGACCTCTATGGTCATGGAGTCCAACCATTAACCCAGCACTTGCTGGGCCACCACTAACCCGTGTCCCCAGGTGTCACATCCACATGTTTTTTGAACTCTTCCAGGGATGGTGCTTCCAACACTTCCCTGGGCAGTCTGTTCCACTGCCTGGCCACTCTTTCAGTGAAGCAATTTTCCCAACATCCAAACTAAACCTCCCCTGGCACAACTGGAGGCTGTTCCTTTTTTGTCCTGTCACTTGTTCCCTGGGAGCAGAGCCCGACCTCCACCTGGCTCCACAAGCCCCTGCCACGGGCAGGGACACCCCCCACTATTCCAGGTTGCTCCAAGCCCTGTCCAGCCTGACCTTGGACACTTCCAAGGATCCAGGGGCAGCCACAGCTTCTCTGGGCAACCTGTGCCAGGGCCTCCCGACCCTCCCAGGGAAGGATTCCTTCCCAATATCCAATCTAAACATAACCTCTTTCAGCTTAAAGCCATTCCCTGTGTCCTGTCCCTCCATCCCTTGTTCCCATGTCCTCTCCAGCTCTCCTGGAGCCCCTTTAGGCCCTGGAAGGGGCTCTCAGGTCTCCCTGGAGCCTTCTCTTCTCCAGGTGACCCCCCTCAGCTCTCCCAGCCTGGCTCCAGAGCTGAGGGGCTCCAGGAGGGTTTATCTCCATTTTCTAAACCCATCAATCAAACAATAACAGCCCAAATTAATTTTTATGCATATTCCATCTTCCCCATCAAAGCCCAAAGCACATGTTTCAGTGGGAAATGAGTCTTCTTGGATTATTATCACATGACATGAAGGGACAGTGTGACATGACAGCATTTCTTCGGGTATTTCATTTTATTTTTGAGGTGAAAAATTATTACTGAGAATCACACGACGACTCTCTTTCCTTTAAACCCAAACCTCCTAAAACTTAAATCATATATTGGAAAAAATGTGAAAATGAAGCATGTTAATGATATTGTTTCTGACTTGTCATCCTTTAGCAGGCAATTAAGTGCAATGTGGCATTTCCTTGACAAAACAGCTCTGTACAGCTGTGTCTTTCTCCAGACAAAATATAAAGCAAATTGGAATGTGTGCATCCATAAATCTCCATGGCTGCAGCTGGAGCTGGAATGGGAAGAGCGGGAGGAGGGAGGGATGATGAGTGGAGCCCTTTAGTGAAAATCAGTATCATCTCCACCTTCATTTTCTTTTTGCTTTGTTTTCTTTCATTACCCTAGATTTAAAAATTCCAGGCATAACGTTGCCCACTAGAATAGTCTGGTTTAGGATTTCAGCACATGGAATTTGGGCATCCCACAGCTCCCTGGGTTTGGTGGCAGCCACTGATCCTTGATAGGAAACTGGTGGGCAAAGGGAGACCCTCATAAATGAAGCAATTTTTCTTAAATTAAAATTAAAATTAGGTCAAATCAGGATCAAATTAGGTTAAAATTAGAATTGTGGTGCCCAAAACCACACGAAGACACCTCAAGTACATCCTGCTGCCCCAAGGCAACTAAACCTTAATCCCTCTCTAGGACAACCCAGGTTTGTGTATCCGAGTCCAGCTGATTAATTCCAAATCCATCCTTCCCACCTGCTCCAGATGAATGTGTTGCATATTTTCCATTCACACATTATCCTGCCAAGCCCAGACTTTTTGTGCTAAATTGAATTTTCCCCAGTCCAGGTGCAGTCACTCCCTGGACTGAATTGTTTGCAAACCTTAAAGATGGAAGAGGAGATTCCAGGCCTCCCCTGGGTGTGTTTTCCTGGAGAAAAGGCCATGAGCCATTTCCCTGTGCTGCTGGCAAAGCCTCTCCCTGCTGGATTTCCATAAATCCCAACAAACCTCACTGAGGCACCGAGCCACGTGCAACCAGAAATCACAGCCAGATGCTCCTGAAGACACTCATTCAGTCACCAGCTCCCACAATCCCAGATTTGCTGCTGGTAAATTTGGGATAATGGAGCCCAGGAGATGTGGGGACCGAGGTCTGAGGATTTGCAGCTGAATTGCATCCATAATTCCAGGACAGGGAGCTCTTGGAGCAGTAATATTTTCTGAAATGCAACTATTTCTCACTTGTACTGCGGGTATTTGGAGTTTGTCTTATGAAAAGTCCTAGGCGGAGTATTTTTCCAACAGTTCACCAGTAAAATGACTTAAAAGTACTTTAAAATTAGGATTAGTAGAGAGTCAAAGCACCAACTGATGAGAGGGGAGGGAAGGCAAGGGAAGGGAAAAGGGAAGGGGAAAAGGGAAGGGTAAGGAAAGGGAAAAGGAAAAGAAAAAGGGGAAGGAAAGGGAAAAAAAGGGAAGGGAAGAGGAAAGAAAAAGGGAAGGGAAGGGGAAAGAAATAGGGTAAGGAAAAGAAAAAGAAAAAGGGGAAGGGAAGGGGAAAGAAAAAGAAAAAGGGGAAGAGAAGGGGAAAGAAAAAGAAAAAGGGGAAGAGAAGGGGAAAGATAAAGGGGAAGGGAAAAGAAAAAGGGGAAGGAAAAAGAAAAAGAAAAAGAAAAAGAAAAAGGGGAAGGGAAGGGAAAAGAGAGGAAGGAAAGGGAAAAAAGAAAAGAAAAAGTGGAGGGGAAGGAAAAAGAAAAAGAAAAAGAAAAAGAAAAAGAAAAAGAAAAAGAAAAAGAAAAAGAAAAAGAAAAAGAAAAAGAAAAAGAAAAAGAAAAAGAAAAA
>NW_021939396.1:747337-820435 GCF_001715985.3 Manacus vitellinus | reverse complement strand
GTAGTGGATCAAGGGTTGGACTTGATGATCTCAGAGGTCCCTTCCAACCCAGCTGATTCTATGATTCTATGATTCTATGATTCTATGATTCTATGATTCTATGATTCTATGAGCTGAGCTCTGCTCATCCCTCCGCCATGATTGCAGTTCCCATTCCGTACCATCCTCGTGTTCTCTGTCAGCTTGGCGAGGAAAACTAGAAAATCACACTGGTTTGCTGTTTATTTTTGAACAAATCCATTGGTTCCAGCACAGGAAAGTAGTAGAAAATACATGTGTTGCTTTGCGGTTCTAATCCAAATTATTAAACAGCAAACTTCACGGCGGTTTGGGCGGTGGGATGTGGAAAACAGAAGCCCTTCCCAACCATTGGAAATCCTTTGGGAATCCTCTGTGACATCAACTATCAAAAGCAAATTCTTTTGTCACTGAAGCCTGAGCTGCAAACACAGCGGGGACGCCTTTTCTCCAACCTCTGGGTTGTGATGGGAAAAATCACTTTGCTGTGGGAATCAAAGTGGGAGTGAACATTTCATGGCCCTCAGGGTTTACCTTCTCTGCTTTTCATTTTGTTTTTTATCTGCTTTATTGAATTTTATTTATAATTTTATTTTATCTTTCGTTTTTCTTGCTCCCAGCAGTGATCCCAGTGTTTTTCCCATTTTATAATTTCAGTCCTTGTTGAGTTTGAACCAAGTTTAGTCAGAAGGGATCTTTTCTCCTGGCTCAGACTACTGGGAATGTTTCATTCCTCCCTGTTTCAGAGTCAAATGCTTTTCCTGGGGTCACCAGGAGTCAGGTTTAACAACTCCTTTGCTCAGCTCTAACGATGTGAGCAGTGGTTTCCCTCCCTCTGCTCTCCCTGTGACTCATCAGAGCTGTGATTTGATGTGGGTTTCTTTATAACCACTATAATTGTCAGAGTGACCTGTGATCCCTGAGGTGGGGAAATGTGGATTTTTGGCCCTTCCTGGTCTGAATGTCATTGCAGAAAAGCTGATTGCACATGGCCCAGCCAGGTGTCCTCTTTGAGACAAGGGACACAACAAACTGGGATGAAGCAACACTCCCAGTGCCAGAACAGCCCACAAGCCACCAGCCCTTCCTTCACTCTTCCACAACTCTTTCCAAACCAGGTAAGTCCAATTTGTGCTTCCTAAAGTTACAGAGGGTGGGTTTTCATGACAATAAATGACCTTTTTGTTGTGTGGGATGAAGATGAGCATGAACTCAGTGATACAGATGCAGAGCAGCTCCGAGGGAGAGAAGAGCTTACTGCTCAGTTCAAGCAGTTCAAGAAGTGACCTTTGGGTTTGTCCTGGGCAGGGCCTCCATGATCCTTGTTGGTCCCTTCCAACTCAGGATATTTGATGATTCTGTGGTTCCATTTGGAGTCGTTAATGATGTCCTAGGAGGATTCCCAAGTGCCATTCCAGAGGGACGTGGATGTCCCTGAGCCCTGCACAGACGATGTAGATTCCCTCATGTCCCACACCCATGTGGACCACCTTGAGTGGGTTCATCTGTTTATCCAGTATCCAGCTCCTACAAAGCACAATCAGAGCTATAAAATCCAACCAGACACTCTTATCTCTGTGTTTTCCCTTCCCTCACAAACCAGAGAGATCTTGATCCTTAACACAATCCCTCCTTCCCTCAGATCCATAAGGGGCTTATGAAGAACACGGAATTCCTCCACAGGAACTCTGGGTTCTTTGATCTCTTCTCAACGTGGTTTAATCTTTAATTTTTCATCGATGGTAACTGATCTCTTTGAGGATTCCATTTTTTCCTTCTTATTAAAAAAGGAAGCAAAGCTGAAATTCCAGCGATTTCTTGCTTGGAGATGGGAAGTGGAGAGGATAATTCTCAGATGGTGCACAAAGGGTGGTTTTGAGATTTCACTTTTTATCCGCAGACCTGCCAAGCCACAGCATCAAGTCTCTATTCCTTCGTGCCTCAGTTTCCCTCCTTGGGATTATATCCTTGTGTTACCAGGGCCTGGAGCAACAGGATAAGGGGGAATGGCTTCAGACTGTCAGAGAATAGGTTTAGGTGGGATATTGGGAAGAAATTCTTCCCTGGGAGGGTGGGGAGGCCCTGGCACAGGTTGCCCAGAGAAGCTGTGGCTGCCCTTGGATCCCTGGAAGTGTCCAAGGCCAGGTTGGACAGGACTTGGAGCAACCTGGGCTAGTGGAAGGTGTCCCTGCCCATGGCAGGGGAGTGGAACTAAATGATCCTTAAGGTCCCTCCCAACCCAAACCATTTCATGTTTCAATGATATGTAAGGTCTATAAATCTCTGTCTTCTTCTCAGGGATGATCAGCAGCACCTGAATCAAGGATTTCACTCCAAAAATCCCCAGAATCCAGCTCACCTGAGGGAAGGAGATCTTCACTCCCTGTTTTCTCCAGCCAGTTTGTCCACGCCCTTATGAACATTCCCAATGCACTTCCAAAGTGTAAAACACTAGAGATTTTCCATCTCTCAATTTTCCATATCTCGATTTTCCATCTCTCAGTTTTCCATCCATCCATTTTCCATCCATCCATTTTCCCTGCTCTTCAATCACATTTGTTTCAGATGCATCTTTGTCCAGTTTGACGTTCAAATCGATATAAATGCAAAAGTGATAAATCTGAGGGCTGACAACTTCTTTTCACGTGCTAATGATGTGAGAGAGGGTTTTTTACACAGTACCTTCGGTGTTGCCTTTCCATCATTTATTTGAAAGGAGAAAAAGAGGAAAAAAAAAGAGAAGAAAATGACTTTCATGTGACCCCCGTGGTGATAAATTTGAATATATAAAGCTGGAGGAAGAGAAAACATATAAGCAAACAAAATGCTTTTGAACTTACCCAGGAGTTTATTTTCTGTGGATGTGTGGATCAAAAATACCAATAAATTTCAATTTCAAGGGTTTTTGGAGTTTCTGTTCCAAAAACTACAGGTTGGGTTTGGGTTTTGGGGTTGTTTGTTTTGGTGACTTCATTGTAAATAATCATAGTTGATGACCAAACTATGGGTTTTTTTGATGACTTAAATACAAATAGTTATAATTATAAACCAACAAAATTTTGGTTGTAATGAAAAAAAATTGAAAATCAAACAAAACCCCATTAAAATCGACAAAAATAGGCATTGGATTTAAAAAAAAAATATGTGCAGTGAATTTGAGGCCTTTTTTTCCTCAGCAATACATTCCCAATAACCCACAGAGAGAAATCCCACACTCAACAATTATTTCTACAAAGTGATGAAAACTTGGAGTGAGAAACCACAGGAGCTGTGTGGGATTCCCTAAAGCACATCCAAAGGCTCCAGGTAGGTTTGTGAGGGCATAAAATCCATATATTCCATCACATCAACTCTCCCTATCTTGGCAGCTTTGGCTGGAAGCCTTTCCCTCAGAAAGCTAAAACCAGGAGAGCTAAATCCTAATTATCCTGCCCTTGTTCCTCCCTTAATTTTGCCATCTACATCCTTATGTAATAATAACCTTTTCAGGGGCTTTTTGGCCCACTGCTACACTTTCATTATGGCAACAGTTCCCTTCAGCTGCTGCATTTCTTTTCCTTTTAACACGAAAATATTCATCACTTCACTGTGATTATTTGTAAAAAAAAGAAAATAATATGGGAGATTTGAGTTTCTCAGAGCTGGTGGCATTAAACATAATCAGGCAAGTTTGTCCAGCCCCACACTATGTGAAGTGAGAACATTTCACTGTTATCAGACAGGTTGCTAAATGACCTTTAAGTTCTTTTTTTTATTTTTTTTTCCCCTAGCAAAGCATTTTTAACTTTGCATAGTCTCCTGAATAAAAAATATCTTTAATAATTACATTCTCCTGTCCCTAGATGACTCCTAAGTAAAGCTTTTTAACTGCAGGAAAGCCTGGTTGGATAAAGCCACTGACTTGGAGAAAAGCAGATTCCTCACTGGAGGTGAGCAATGACCTGAGGGCATTGGCTCTCCAGCAGAGCAGAGCACACAATTGTTTTTTCCACAATCCCATTATTGTCCTTTCCTGTTTGCTTCCAGCTCTGGCTGTTCCCATAACCTCAACCTTTTTCCCTCATTTTCCATGACAGTCACCTCCAAATCTACGTAGGATTCCTCCAGTTATTTTGGCAGGAGTTGCGGTAACCCAGTGAACTTTCATTGTCCCATTTCCAAGGATAAAACACATAAAATAGTTTTATTTTAAGACCTAAAGCTCTTAAAGTTGGTGTGAGAGAGAAGTTCCCAGCATTGCCCAGCCCCATCCCTTGTTACACCTGGAGTTATAGGGTTCCAACAGCTTTGTGACATCCATGGAATAAATTTAGATGAAAATTTTAAGTATATCCCCAGCCATCACCGTTTCTTCTGTTCTTGTTGCCATTTTCTCTTGATCTGCTCATCCCAAGTGGATTTTGCAAAGAGGGGAGTGACCCTACATGGATTTATGGGATCAAGGAATGTTTCAGCATACAGAGAGCTGGATCTCCTGCCACAACCCTTCATCCACAAGCCATGGAAAAAGCTCCACTGGTGAACTGCAGGATGCCATGGGTTGTCCAAGTGAGGGTTCATCTCCATAAACACACCATAAATGCTCAGGAAGGTCAGAGGATGAAAATAGATGGAGAAATCCCAGTAGATTGATCAGCTCAAAGGGAACATCCTGAACTGCTTATCTCTAAAGGGAACAATTAGAGCATCTTCCCAAATGGAAAATCCGATGACTTGCAGACTAAAACGGAATAAAGACCGTAGCACTCATTATGGGATGCAGGCAGAAGAGAATTGGGACTTTATAAACCTATTCTGAGGTGGTTTTAAAGGTTTTGTGGGAATACACAAGGCCTCCTCAGGGTTGTTTGGGAAAAGGGGGTCAGGCTCGTGTCTCAGGCAACAAGTGACAGGACAAGGGGAAATGACCTCAAGTTGTACCAGGGGAGGTTCAGGTTGGATATTAGGAAAGATTTCTCCCAGAGAATTGGTGAAGCATTGGAACAGGCTGCCCAGGGAGGTGGTGGAGTCATCACCCCTGGAAGAGTTCAAAAAATAAGTGGAAGTGGCTCTTCATGATACAGTTTAGTGGGAATGGGGGTGTTGGGTCAAAGGTTGGACTTGGTGATTTTGGAGGTCTTTTCCTACCTCAATGATTCTGGGATTGTCTAAGGGCCAAAAATATGAGAAGTGAGAAAGCAACATGAATTGGGAAGAAGAAAACAAGGGAAATGAGAGGAGAGGGGGGACAACAGGGGTTGCACTTGGGTAAAGAGGTTACTGGGCAGTGTGGGTTGATCTAGTCAACTCCCACCCCAAAATCTGCTCTATGGTGACCAGTGACCTGAGGGAATGTCATGAACCTGTGTCAGGGGAGGTTTAGGTTGGATATTAGGATAAGGTTCTTCCCCCAGAGGATGGTTGGGCACTGAACAGGCTCCCCAGGGCAGTGGGCACAGCCCCAAGGCTACCAGAGCTCAAGAAGAATTTGGACAACGCTCTCAGGCATGTGGTGGGATTCTTGGGATGTCCTGTGCGGGGTCAGGAGTGGATGATCCTTGTAGGATCCTTCCAACTTAGGATACTCTATGATTCCCTGAAACATCAGGGCTCAAATATGCAGGTAGCAGCAACTGAGAAGACCTGGGGACTTGAGGACCAGCTGCTGCACAGTCCATCCAAGTCGAGTCACAGGAGAAATCCATGAGAATTCCTGCAGCAACTTCAGTCCTGTTTGGCTGGAAAGGAAGAACAGGTTCAGTCCATCAATGTTGTTCATGTTTCTGGGAGGGCTGTGTATTTAAATGGATGGATTTTAAATGGATTCAATTGTTTTGTGTTTTCTTTCTGTATTGATCTGTGCCATGCATATTCATATATGTATATATGTATATATTCATATATACATATATATATATATATTCATATATATATATATATAAAATAACACATACTGGGACGCATCCTGCTGGAAAATGTGCTCAGTTTTACCACTGGCTGTACCTGGGGAACTACAGCAGCTTCTCATATATTGGGTTATTGGATTTAACAACCTCTAACAGGACCAGAACAGACATCAGGGACAGTAAAAGTGCAAAATAGAACAAACCAACAAAACAAAACAAAAAAAATCCCAAAACCAGTTAAGTACAATCACAAAATGCTTGGGCAATAGTCAAACAACTTCTCATGGCCTGGGATTGTTTCTTCTGGTTGCTCTTGTTCTCTTGGCTCCAGCTGGGAGGTTGTTCCACTCTCTCCCTGTTCTTATTATTTCTTAAATTTATGCCTGATTATTTTTATTTTTGTTCTTTTTATTCTTCCCTTTTTCTCCCATTTTCTGTCTGTGTGGCACATGGTGAGATTCTTGGCGTTGTCCTGTGCAGGGCCAGGAGTTGGGCTCGACGATCCTTATAGGTCCCTCCCAGCTCAGGATATTCTATTATTCCGTGTTAAATCAATGACTTTCAACCCATTTTCTGCCTCCTTTACCCAGAGATTCTATCTAAAAAAAAAAAAAAAAGGCCAGTTGATTAAAAATTGTGCTGCAATGGGTTTTAAAGTAATTTTAAAACTGTATTCAAGAAAAGCAATGTCCTCTTATCCCATACTTTTCTAACCTGCCCAAGGTCTCCTCATCAAAGAGGTTCCCCCCATGGCTTTGCTCTGCTCACTGAAGTGCTGAGTTTGTTCTTCCTGAGCTCACACAATTAAGCCAGGTGGGATCTTATCAGTCCAAAAGCAGGAATATCTCCTGTTTTCTTCTCTAAATACCTCAGCAAACCCTCTGCAGGGCTGTGCTCACATCTCATTTGCTCTGTGGTTCTGGTGAACGAGCCCTGACGTTGGAGGACAAGTTCTGTTGGTTGTTATTCCCTCTCAGCTCCGTTACCTCCCCTCTCCTGGTGATGACTGTATTTTGCAAGGTGGCAAAACTCCTCTGGGGTGATATTTTCACCCTCTCTGAACTAACATTTCAAGCTTTAGCACAAAGACTGGCTCTGTTACCAGCAGGTTCCTGAATCCTTCTGTTCCTTATTTAACAAATGAGGAGCCTAATGAGGCTGGAGCTGCTTCCTCAATAAATTGTCAGGTCTTCAAAGCAAACTCCATCTTTCCCCAGGTGAATATTCACTGCTTAAAACACTGCAGCCTTGATTAAATTGGTCCTCTGGATGGTGTTTTCATTCCAATTTAGAGGGAACAGTAGAAAACATTCCTGTGCTAGGAAGGGCTTCCAAGAGATTTCAGGGAAAACAGGAGTTCTGTGGATTTATGTCCCAGGAGAAAGGCAGGGACACATCTCTGGAGTTCACAGAAAAGTTCAAAAAGGGTGGAAAAGACACCAATTCAGCCAGCATCTACCAGGGGAGGTTTAGATGGGATACTGGGATGAAATCCTTCCCTGTGAGGGTGGGGAGGCCCTGGCACAGGTTTCCCAGAGAAGCTGTGGATGCCCCATTCCTGGAAGGATGGGTCTTCCCCCTGGAAGCGTTCAAGGCCAGGGTTCTGAGCAAACTGCTCTAGTGGAAGATGACCTTGCTCACTGCAGAGGGGTTGGATTAGATGACCTTTAAAGGTCCTTCCCAACCCAAACCATTCCATGATTTTATAATCTCCAGGCCAAATATGAAGTAAGAATCGAGGGCAGCACAAAGGCGAAGATCCATCTGACATTCCCTGCTGCATCCTGGGAATCCCTGTCCGCTTCCCTTTCTCCTCTTGCCTCTCTCATGTTGTTCCCCACATTCCAGGCCTCTTGCAAGGGAAATCACTCCATTTTTCCTGCAGCACTGGAGCAATTCCCACCTCGGTGTCCCTCCTTCAATCCCTCCCTCCTCCCTGCCCTGTTCCCAGTGACATTTTCCAGCACAGCGACTGCTTGGAGTTGTTTTATTGAGACAGAGCTGATTTTTAGAGCACTGACCCCCCCTCCTGGCGGCAAAGCTGAGAGGAAAAATCCTGGATATCAATAATCATGAGCTTGTTTCCAAAAAGGCAGCCAGGCATGTGATGATCATGGCAAAGTAGCTCTCAGAGAACGCATCAGGAGAACATCCCCAGCTTTCAGGAGAGGTGCTGGCACAAAAAGGAATTGCTTAATGCAGCAAGGAAACCACTCAGACATAAAGGCAGTTTATCCTTTGGATATTTCATTTTTATTTATTCATTTTGTAGGGCTGCCTTAAAGAAAAAAAAAAGGAATGACGGAGAGAGAAAACAGTAATAATGGCTTTACATGAAAGGGGAACGGATCAGAACAGGCTGATCCATCAGCTGTGCTGACAAAACACAAGATGACAGCAATGTGGAGACAAGGAAATGTGTGTTGAACATTTTGATCTAATAGGAAGATGTCACCCCGCTAATGAGACACATGAAGGAAAACCAACACTCAGAATTAACATCTACAAGCCAGAGAAAAATAAAGGAAATTCTGCTTTCAGGTGCAGGATTGGGGATTTTTGTTATTCGTGGTGAATCAGAGAATCACAGAGTCAGAGAATCACAGAATGGTTTGAGTTGGAAGGGACTTTCAAGATCATATCATTCCAACCCCCTGCCATGGAAGGGACACCTTCCACTAGACCAGGTTGCTCAGAGCCTTATCCAACCTGGTCTTAATATATATGTTATATACTGTATATTGTCTATTGTGATGAGAAATTAAAGGTTGCTCTGGATGTGCTGTTCCTGCCTGAGCACTGAGGGCCATCCAAAATGATGTGAGAAGTGACCCTTCCTTCAGTGATAGGACATGAAACTTGAGTGGCCACAGGTCCCTGGAACTCCACATCTCCTTTAAGAAGCCAAAGGAGGGCTGGGAGGGTGGGGAAGGGCCTGGAGGTGAAGCCACATGAGGAGAGGCTGAGGGCACTTGGTTTGCTCAGCTGGAGAAGAGGACACTGAGGGGAGACTTCCTCATGGTCTGCAGCTTCCTCAGGAGGGGCAGAGGAGGGGCAGGCACTGATCCCTTCCCTCTGTGACCAGTCACAGGACCTCAGGGAATGGCCTGGAGTTGTGTCAGGTCAGGGTTAGGTTGGATCTCAGGAAACCCCCCCCCAGAGGGTGGTTGGGCACTGCCCAGGCTCCCCAGGGCAGTGGGCACAGCACCAAGGCTGCCAGAGCTCCAGGAGTGTTTGGACAACGCTCTCAGGGACAGGGTGGGATTGTTGGAGTTGTTCTGTGCAGGGCCAGGAGCTGGACTGGATGATCCTTGTGGGTCCCTCCCAACTCAGGATATTCTGTGAGACCCCTTAGAATGTTCTTCCTGCTTCCAATGACCTGTGTGTGAGAAGATCCCGATCCAGGCATCTTATCTTTGAACTTTAAAAACCCAATTTATTTTCCTGCCATGGAGCTGTCCCACTGCTTTGGGAGCTCCTCTAAGTGCATCATCCCCAGCCCTCTGCAGCAAAGAGCTCCACAAGGCTTTGTGAAGACCCAAAGTGTTTTCTTTGTTCTGAATTTGTCGCCTTTGAGCCTCCAATTGTTGAACTGGGAGAGAAATTTTTCTCATCTGTTTTCTCCAGGTAAATAAACAGCTTTATAAACTTATTTAATACCCTCTCTTAATTGTCCTTTTTTCTGTGCTGAAGAACCTTGAGCTGATGCACCATGGCATGCCCTGAGAGGAGTCCTTTGCCTGTTATCTCTGACAAGAAACTGTCCATTTTCTCTTTTTTTCCTGGGAATGGGAGGTGATGGAGCTGCCACCGCTGCTGAAAAGGGAGTGGGAGGCACAAAACAAATCTGCAGATATGAAAAATTTAGTGTTCAGGTTCCTCCTCCCCTGTTCAAATCGGGGAAGAACCATCATGTTCCTTCTTCCCTGTTCAAATCAGCAAGCAAACATCTGGTTTTTTGCAGTAGGTGGGGAAGAGACAGCAAATATTCCCACTTGGACTTAGGATTGACATACATTTCCAATTCACATACCCCATTCCTCCAACTCTGAGAGGACCAACTGGGGTGTCCCCAAAATTTGGGGGCTTCTGAGGGGTCCTGGAGGGGATTTAGGGGGTTTAAAGTGAGATTTTGGGGGGCTACAGGAGGCTTCAGGACCCAGCCTGGCACCACACGCCCCACCCCTCCAACTGTGAGAGGACAGATGGGGGGCCCCGAAATTTGGGATATGGGGGGGTCCTGGAATTTTGGGGATTTAAAATGAGATTTGGGGGGGGTTAAAGGGGGATTTGGGGGGGTACAAGAGGCTGCAGACCCAGCCTGGCACCACACGCCCCACCCTCTCAGAGGATCAGGTGGGGGGAGCCAAAATCTGGGGAGGCCTGGGGGTCCTGGAGTGGATTTAGGAGGTTTAAAGTGAGATTTGAGGGGGATTACAGGGGGATTTGGAGGAGTTACAGGAGGCTGCAGGACATGATCTGGCACCACATGTCTCACCCCTCCAAATGTGAGAGGATCAGGTGGGCGATTCCCAAATTTGGGGTGGCTCTGGCTTAGATGGCTTGAAATTGCTCCCAGATTTTCACACAGACACCCACTGTAGCTGCTTGGGATGAAATATCCTTGGGATAATATTGGGTGCAGTTCCTGCTGGGGTCCTGGCACAGCGAATTATTTGCCTGTTGTCTTCAGAGCACAAAACATTCCACCCAAGGAACACAAAGCTGCTTGTTTTAGCAACAAAATGACTCCGTGAGAGACACTCTCTGCAATCCCTGTTCCCACAGCTCCCCAGCCTGGGAGATGCTGCATTTGCTGGTGAGAAGAGTTGCCCAGAAATCAGGAAATTTGTCCTCTGAATCATAGAATTATTGAATCAGAGAATCAGAGAATCAGAGAATCAGAATCATAGAATCATGGAATCAGAGAATCTGAGAATCAGAATCATAGAATCAGCTGGGTTGGAAGGGACCTCTGAGATCATCAAGTCCAACCCTTGATCCAACCCCGCCGTGGTTCCCCGTGGTTCCCAGCCCATGGCACTGATGCCACATCCAGTCTCACCTTAAACACCTCCAGGGACAGAGAATCCACCACTTCCCTGGGCAGCCCATTCCAAGGTCTGATCTCTCTCTCTGGAAAAAATTCCACAATCTACTGCTTCCATCATGACTTTCTTTCCCTGGCCTTTGGGCTGAGCCTTTTAGATCAGATTTTCAACTTTAATCACTACAGTGTTGCCCCCTGCTTGTCTTAAACCAAACCTGGGTTGTTACCTGTTTCTGCTGTTCAATAACCCTTTCATGAACTGCTCCCGAATTCCATCAGCTGCTCCTCGGTTCCACCATCCTCTCCAGTGTCTTTGGATCTGATGAGGAAGTTCATGGAATCCCAGAGTCACAGAGTCATTGAACTGTTTGGGTTGGAAGGGACCTGCTCCCAGGAAGCAGCAGTAGGACATGAGGGCACAGCCCTGAGCTGTGCCAGGGGAGGTTTAGGTTGGACATTGGGAAGAAGTTCTTCCCAGAGAGAGGGATCAGCCCTTGGAATGGGCTGCCCAGGGAGGGCATGGAGTCCCTGGGGGTGTTGAAGCAGAGCCTGGACGTGGCACTCGGTGCCGTGGGCTGGGTGCCAAGGTGGGGCTGGGGACACGGGTTGTACTGGATGCTCTCAGGGGTCTTTCCAACCCAGCTGATTCTGTGATCACATCTTACCTTGGCTGCCCTGTTTTCTTTCCTCTCTTTGGGAACTTTCTCCAACAAAACCCCGGGATTTGCCCTGGGTGATGAACGGCTCAGAGACATTTAAATCTCCACTTGTGTTTGGGGTCATAAAACACAATGAACATGGTTTTAAGTAGCCTTTTCACAGGCAAATGTTTTTGTAAATAGTCCAACCAGGCTGAGTGATTGGAGCTATTCATCAGCAGGAGCTTCTGTATGGCTTTCTGTTAAAATGCCTCTATATTCACATGCAGGGTTGAAAATGTATTTCCATATTAATCCCCCTCCTGTTTTCCTCAAGGTTAACAGACAAAACAAAGCAACAAAACAATCAGATCAGTCGTGGTGCCAGTTGTTTGTTTTATTAAAATTCATGTCCCACCTTATCATTTTTGTTAAGCAACAAAGCTCTGTTAAAACTGTCAGTTCTATCAAAGGCAGATAAAATTCAAAGAATGGGAGTTTTAATCTTTATTTCCTTTCTTTTTCTACTGAACTGGTGGCAAAATGACACAGATCTCCTTTTCCTCTCTTCCTTCCATCTTGCACGTGTTTTATCTTCAACAACAACCCCTCGTTGATTTTGAGAGCAGAGCACCCAACTACTCTGCCCACCTGCCTCATCCAGGGCAGAGATATCCACCAGCAACTCCCTGAACTAAAAAGAGACAATGAAGAATTAAAGTCTTGTTCTAGATGTGTCCAAGGCCAAGTTGGATGGAGCTCTGAGCAACCTGGGCTAGTGGAAGTTGTTCCTGCCCATGGCAGGGGCTTGGAACCGGGTGATCTATAAGATGCCTTCCAACCCAGTCCATCCTATGGTTCTGTGGTTCTGTGTCATGTTTTTTCCTCACTCCTTTGGATATTTCAAGGCTGGATTTCCTGGAGGAAATTGGAACTGAAAGCTGATCTCCTCTGTTTTTCCCCATCTCTTTGAGGTCAGCAATCAGCACAATCTCAGTCTAGGCTGATGGTCTCCTTCTCTCAGCTTGCTCCAGTATGGTCCATGGCTTTAAAGACTCTGGGGAAACGTTCATGGGGACAAAATTGGGATCACCAGGATAGGTTGGTAACAGGCAGAATCAAGGAAATACAGAAATGGCTCCAGGTTTTAAGGCCTTTATTCACAGAATCACAGAATGGTTTGGATTGGAAGGGACCTTAAAGAACATCCAGTTCCACCCCCTTGCCATGGGCAGGGACACTTTCCACTAGCCCAGGTTGCTCCAAGCCCTGTCCAGCCTGGCCTTGGACACTTCCAGGGATACAGGGGCAGCCACAGCTTCTCTGGGCAACCTGTGCCAGGGCCTCACCACCCTCACAGGGAATAATTTCCTCCCAATATCCCATCTAAACTTACACTCTTTCATCTTAAAACCACTCCCTTTGTCCTGTCACTCCAGGTCCTTGGAAATATTCTCTCTACATCTTTCTTGTAGCTCCTTTCAGGTCCTGGAAGGCCACAATCAAGTCACCCCAAAGCTTCTCTTCTCCAGGCTGAACAATCCCAACTCTCCCAGCCTTTCCTCCTGCAGAGCTGCTCCAGCCCTCTGATCATCCTGGTGCCTCCTCTAGAATTGCTCCAACAGCTCCATGTCCTTCCTGTGCTGGGATCCCAGTGCTGGAAGCAGCACTCAAGGTGAGTTTTCTCAATACAACCTCACCACCTGTCACCCTAAAGACAACTTCAATTCAGCTGGAGTCTGGTTTCCTCTCAAGCCAGTGACATTCCTGTGGAATTCAGGACTCAGAGAGGTTTCCAGCACATTCCTTGATCTCCAGCCTGTGCCTGCAGGGAATGCACGAGCACCAGCAGGACGTTTCCAGCTGTCACCATCTCCAGGGAGGATCTTGCTGCCCTGCTCCCGTTGGCCGATGATTTATTAAGAGCTATTTATGCCTGAGCCAATATTTCCCTCTGTTCTCCCATCTATTTGAGGTGTCCTCTGCAGCTCCACTGCACTGTTTTGATTTATGATTCATGTTATTTTCTTCAGAGTTCTGTTATATTTATTTATGTTGCCCCGAAGAGCTGATTTTTTCAAATGGACCAGTCCCAGCAACTTCAGGCCAGCCCCCCCCCCTCCCTGCCTGCACACAAATATCATCTCCTCCTTTTGAATAAGTCATTGTTTTTAGAGACAGGAATAAATTCTCATCTGAATTTTTCGTATCAGACCCAGTGTGAGGGTCGTTAAACATCTCCCACCCGTTAATGGGGGTGATTTGAATTTCTATGGGGTTTCTGTTAAGAGAGAAAGGTTTAAGACACTCATAAAAAATAAGTTGTTGTAATTAATGTCCTTTAGTGGGGGAGGGGAATATGTTGTTATGTAATTTTATTAGACTAAAATACATTTATAGACTTTGAAAAAAAAAAAAAGCCCTTGTTTCTGTTGTCTCCCAGAATATGCAAAATTCCTTGTTTTCTGAGCTGGAAAGAAATTCTAGGACGCTGAGACCTGAGAGGCAGCAAAGACTCATTCCCTGCAGCCATTTCCCAGTAAATAGCTGGACTATTTTGAATATTCTGAGCCACAGCACCCCTTTCCCTCCCTTTCCTTCAGCCTTGGGGGTATTTCCACTCTGACTCCATCTGTCTCCTTTCCTTTTACTCCAATTAAGGGCTGCTCCCCAGTTCCATCACCTTCTCCAGTGTCTTTGGCTCTGATAAGTCATAGAATCATAAATTCTAGGGTTGGAAGGGACCTTAAAGATCATCTAATTCCAACCCCCTGCCAGGGGCAGGGAGAAATCCTTGTTATCCTATGCCAGGAAGGAAAACCAGGACATTGAACATCTGCTGGATATGACCATTATTTGTCTTGTATTCCCATGGCTCTCCCTGGACTCAAAATACACTCCTGGAATGACCCTGAGGAGACAGGACATGGAGGAGTGACTTTAAACTTAAAGACACCAGGATTAGATGGGATATTGGGAAGGAATTGTTCCCTGGGAGGGTGGGGAGGCCCTGGCACAGGTTGCCCAGAGAAGCTTTGGCTGCCCCATCCCTGGAAGTGTCCAAAGCCAGGTTGGATTGGGCTTGGAGCAACCTGGGATAGCAGGTGGCATCCCTTTCCATGATGGGGGCATTGGATATCCAAGGATTAGTGGTGAGGGACGGACTGGCCTGTCCCTGTCAAGCGTGGAGCAGCTGAGGGGGGAGAAGAGGGAGAAAAAAGGAGGGAGAAACAGCCTTTCCCCCAAAATGGATGATTCCAATGAAAACCAGCCACTAAGTGGGCTTAGACCCTTCCCAGTCACCATCTCAGATCAGTCCTTATATCCCAAGAGGAGATTTGTAATCCACCCTCTGTGGGAATGCAGGAATTTGGAGTTTTCCCTGCCTCCAGCAGGGCTGGATGAGGAACAAGCTTCCAGCTTTGAAGGTGGGGCCAATCCACCTCTTTGCCAGGGTTTTGCAAGGAGAACTGAGGAAAGCCACGGGCTGGCAGTGACATTAATGCCTCTGAGTCTCATGAGTACAGAATCCCTCTCCTGATCCACTATCCCTGCCCAGAGGCCTTGGAACTGAAGGGTCTTTATGATCCTTTCCAACCCAAACCATTCCACAATTCCAAGTATTTACACCATAGATCAGCCCCACACCTGAAGCTGATTGTCCCTCCCTACCCTACATTTACAGACATCTCATGACTCACCTGGACCACGAATTCCCACTGCTCTGTCCTGCTTTTCCCATTCCCAGCAGCCCAAATAAACTTCCTGCTGCCACTGTGGCTCGGACTGACTTTGCCCCCTGAGCAGCTCCAAATCTCCATCCACCTCCTCACAAACCCTTCCTTGCTCATTCCCCTCCCCTCCAGCACATGACAAATGATTGTGTCATCCTTCCACTGCAGGATCCTGCTCTGGGTGACAAAGAGTTTCTGCTCTCACCCCATTGTTCATCTCCTGCTCTCCTCAATCTCAATCAGCTCCGTGTGTCAACAGCACTTGCTCAAAATCACTTATCCCCACGAAATTTATTTGGAATTAATCAGAGACAATTTGAGAGGTTTATTAAAGCAGCAGCAACCTCAGCTTGACCTTGCTGTGGGATTTCTGTTGCAAAGAAACAACTTTTCCCTCTTTTTTTTCTTTTTTTTTTGGGGGGGGGAGTTCTTACCTGAGAAACTTTCAGTAAGGAACTAAGGAAGGTGAAACAGCAGCTGCACTTCCAGAAGTTACCAGAGACAAATTCTACTCCACAGATTTGACATTTTCTCTGTTTTTTTTAATTTGTCTGAGAGAAAAGCACAAAAACTTTGCAGGAATCATCTATTCGAGTCCTGTCTAAGCTGAGAAAGGGTCTTACTGTGCTGCTTCCCTCCTCGAACCTCATCCCCTCAGGCAGAAATGGCAAGACCAAGGTCAAACAGAAATGTTGTTTTATTTCTCCTTCCTGGCTAAATCATTTGCAACTCAGAGCAAAACATGGTTTACTCTCTGGTACTGAAGAAAGTCTCTCTGGTACCGACTGGGATGGTTAATTAAACAGAGATGGTGTGATTAATTAAACTGGGATGATTTTACCAAGGGAAATATTCAGTTCTCCTGGGAGCAGAGACTCAGATTTTCTGGATCTTCATCCTCAGGTGAATGTTTACCACTCAAACTAAAACAAAACAAATTTAAAAGGGATTCCATATGACAATTCAGTAATTAGGGAATAGTTGCCACCTGCTGAGAAAGCCTTGAACCCAACTCTGCACTAAGTCTTGCTGCAGAGGTTGGACCCCTCAACTCAGTAGTCACTGAGAGGTTTGACTGTCAGTGTTTATTTTCCCCTCCTTTATTTACCTCATCCTAAACAAATCAGAGCTGTTACAGGTTTGAATGACCCCACATATTAATTCTGATTAATTCTGACCCAATAATTTGTGGAGCTGCTCTATGGACACGAGGTGGATGTTGTGGAAGGGAATTGCTGATCTGGCCTGTTGGCTCTGCTGGGAATGACCGAGTGCTCCTTTCCAAAGCTCAGCATCTGCAAAGACCTGTCTTTGTGGGAGTGCAGGAAGGTTTTGCCAAGCTGCCAAGACACTTGGCAGCTCCCTGTCAGGCAGAGGCATTAAACATCTCCTGTTAACAGCTCTGTGCTGCTGTGAGAGCCCCAGAGCCGCCCTGTCTCTAAATGAAGCAGCAGCTTGGTCAGAGCCACTGACCTCGTGCTTCCAAACCCATTTCTCCTTTAATCAGCCTTGTCAAAGCCTGCCTCTCCCAGGGAGATATCTCTCACTCCCCATCTCTCCACCTCCTCCATCCCAGGGCTCATCCCTTCCTGTATCCAGGGCCGTGTTCATCAATCAAGGGGATGAGATGTGCAAGCTCCTGATTATTACTCAATAGGCAGAAAATTATTAACTCCCAGCAAATCACTGCCCCACAGGGTGATCAATCAAACCCTACAGAAACTCTCTTTTGACCTCCTAGCAGAGGGTTTTCCAAACTCAGAGACATCAGACCTTCATAATAAAATATAATTCTTCCAAATAGAAGAATTTTCCTCTGTTTCCTCTCTGCCCACCTGACCTACAGCACCAGTTGTGGAGAGTAAAGTGAAGGCATTTGTTCCCTTGTTTTAAGAAATCTGTCTCCAAATACTTCTTTTATCTCCAAGTTCCCAAGAAGTTTCAGGATAAATGAGCAGATTTGGGCTAAGTAAATAATTTGCTAGGGAAAAATTCTTCTGGTGATTTTTGGGGTGGGCTTGTGCAGGGCCAGGATTTTCATCCCTGTCGGTCCCTTCCAACTCAGGGTGTTTAATCATTCCATTAAATAGTTTCCTGGCTCTTTCTTTGTGCATATTTAGCCTTTCCATGCATCTTTTTATCTTCAAGTGGCAAGAAATTCCATGTTTAAAGTTCTGTTCTAGGAGAGAAAAAACTACAAAGCGGGAAAGTGTCGAAGAAGGGGAAAAGAAATTTGTAACACCCACTTAAAAGTTTCAACCTGGGACAAAGAAGTCCGGGATGGTTCCTTCAAACCCAGTAATAAACTGCTGAAATCCATGAGCGTGGTCTCCATAACACCATAAACATCATAATTAAAGCAGGTAAAACATGAGGAGAGTGACCCTGAAAACACATTTCACGCTCCAGCAGCCGGAAAATGAGCCCAGGGATGTCTGAACCAGTGGGTCCATCATGTTCCCCATCAAATGATGTGCCAAGAAAGATCCTGGGGAGCTCAGGGAGCATCCCAAGCTCTCTGCCCCCTGAACACTGATTATGCAGCAGAGATTTAAGAATTAAACCAGGAGCAGCTTTTATTTGCCCAAAAATATCGCGCCGGACGGCGGAAATCCAAAGTTTCTGTACGTGTGGAGTTATCTCAGTTGGAATTAGACTTCAACAATCTTCATTTGCATAAGTCAGAGATTGTAATGACTTACTCATCTAAGCATAGCCGTGCAGTTAATTACTTTTTTCCAAATGAAATGCCAAAATTAGTTCCCAGCAGAGGAAGGCGGTCGCTCGCCCTGAGAAGCACAGGACGCTGTCGGGTTTAAAACAATTAATGTGAAATTATTTTGTACAGGCCACTGAACCACAGTTAGGGAGCAATGCAAAGGCTGATGTGACCAAGTACAGCAGCTCAACTGGCGAGTCCATTCCAAGGAATTCTGGGATGAGGAAATGCATGGAGCACCTTAGACTTTAGGAAACAGCAACCCTGAGCATGTGAGAAGGAAAAGCAGAGCTCCTGAGAGAGCAGAAGTTATCTTTGAAAGCTTGAAAATGGGCAGATAAGGGGAGATTCTTCCTGTCCCCACCTCAGATTTCCGCTTCCAACTGAGAAAGTTTGAAGGGCTTGGGGAAGATAAAGTAAAGATAAAAAACTGTTCTGGTAGGTCAGGTCCAGGCTGGATGGGGGTCTGAGCAACCTGGGCTAGTGGAAGGTGTCCCTGCCCATGGCAGGGGGCTGGAATGAGATGATCCTGAAGGTCCCTTCCAACCCAAACCAGTCCATGATTGCATGAACAGCTGAGATAAAATAATGCCCCCAGCAAAGGGGGTGACATGGCACTGCCAGTCTGGGACTGTGCTGGTAAATTTGGGACATGGACCCCCCATGATTTATTAACTGAGATTTAGCTGCAGTTTGACCTGAGCTGAGTTGGTTCAGAATATCCTGGTGAGATCTCTGGGTGGGAATGGGGGTGGGGGGGGAGGAGAAGATGCCCATGGCTTTGGTGTGAGAAAGTATCATTTAGAGAAAGCAGATTATAATAATTCACTGGCACAGCCCTTCACTGCCCTGCCATCCACACTGTGTGCCAGCCCTTCCATGCTCCACAGATTTTGGACAGGAATGACACAATGGGTGGGTATCTCCTGGTCTTCCAGTCCAGGGATCACAGGAAACTTGTCAGGATCTTGTTGCAAAGGAGTGTTTTAAGGCCTCTCATCACTTCTGACAGAGTTACACCAACATTGGAGATTTTTCTCTTTCCATCTTGGATCAAATGGGTTTTAAAGATGCTAAATCTGCTCTCAACAGGTTGATTTTTCTCTCTCTTACTCAAGCTCAGTTTGGACAGGGCTTTGATCAGCCTGGTCTAGTTGAAGGTGTCCCTGCCCATGGCAGAGGGTTGGAACTAGAAGATCTAGAAGGTTTCTTCCAACCCAAAGCACTCTATGACTCCATGAAATCTTATTATTTGGAACTACTGCAGATCCTGTGTCATCCCTGCAGCCTTTTTCTGTGGTTGCCTCGACCAGAACACATTTAAACTGGATAAAATATCAGCTTGTGCCCTGCAGACACTCAGACACTCTTGAGAGGAGTTTAAAACAACAAGGTAAGTTTTCAACAGTGAATCCAATTCCAGCGGGATATCAGAAAGGCCTTTGGACTGGGGGGTTGCACAGAGTACAGTGATCCATGTAAATCCATAACTACAGCCCCAGTACACTCAAACCAGGCTGCAAACCCTGGAACAGGAGGGAGTGAGTTTATTCTGATCTCTGTTGGCATAAATTTGTATTGCTGGATGTCTCTGTGTGGACAAAGTGGGGATGAAACCAATATTTCAGACAGAGAACAGGGTGTTGCTCTTTGATGTGAAGGTCTTGAAGGTCCACTGCCCCCAAATGTCAATAACTCATAGCTCAGAGACGTGGGGCTGTGATTTCCCCTTCAGAAAGCTCTTCTCGAGCAGCCTGGTTTGCTTTGCCTTTAATACATGGATTATCAGCTTCATTTCCACGAGGTTTTTAATCAGAAATTGAATTTGGAAGATTTTGTCGAGTGATTGTCGCAATTTGTTCTGCTGGGTGCTCTCAGAGGAACTTCTGCCTTCCCAAAATACCTCTCTAGGCTTTTATCACAGAACTCAGAAAGATTCTTGTTCCACCAAACACTTCAGATCTCAGAGAGCTGCAAAGGGCCCCTTTTCTCCTTTCCTTTCTGTGGTAAGAGGACTCCAGAGCAAGTTGAGAGGGCTTTTCCCAACCAGGATGTGGGAATGGCATTGAGGCCAAGATACAAGGCTGTAAAGCAAGGGAATGGCTGTGGAAATCATTCCAACTCACTGCACAATGCCCAGAGGAGAGTGTGACAGACAGGCTGGACAAATCAAAGGTCAGTCTGGTTTTAGTAGGTTTAGATTAGATATCAGGGAGAAGTTCTTTATCATAAGGGTGGTGAGGCCCTGGCATAAGTTGCCCAGAGAGGTTGTGGAATCCTTATCCATGGAAATGCTTAAAGTCAGGCTGGATGCGGCTCTGAGTAATAGAAGGTGTCCCTGACCATTGTAGGGGGTTGGAACTGGATGGTCTTGAAGATCCTTTCCAACCCAAACCATTATAGGATTCTATGATCTGGGCCTGCATCCCATTCCTGATGGTGATCAGGATCAGTGTAAGGAAAGGTGAACATCAGGTATGTTAGGAGTGATCTGTGGGAGCCCAAACCCAGCTCTCAGCAAAAGAAAGCTCGGTAAATTTGAATCATAAACCTTGAAAAACAAGAGCTGACAAACATCTTGTGACCTGAAGAAATTTGGACCCTTGTCCTGAGACCTGTTGATGTGCAACCTTGAGATTTAAACCTGGCTCCAGGCAGAATTAAGAAAGGACTTTTTAAGGTGATTATTAAAACCATGTCTAAACCCCTGTAATCCCTCTATCCCCCACGTAATCCTGCTTGAAGAAAAATTAACTATTTGGAAATTGCAGTAAAAAACTTGTGTAACTCCCTAATTAACATAGGTTGTCCCCTTCATTAGCATGTCCAGCCTTCTAAGCCTTTAAAATTGTGTTATCACGTTCAATAAAGCATTCCAGTTTTCCCCATGCTGGAATCATGTTTAGTTTTTATTTTTCAGACTGCCACTGTGATCCAGTGGGGCAATATGACACAGAGAGCCTTCTTTGGGACCTAAAAGGAACCCTAAATCCCTCTCTGACATTAGTTAGGCACTGATTCGTTCACACCCAGTTCCCTGCAGAGGGAAGAGCTTTCTGAGGCACCAAAATATTGATGGTTCTCAGCATAGACTGAAGAACTGGCAAGTCCAGCTGGGTTTTGTGGCACTCAAGGCACAGCCTGGTGTGGGTGGGATGTTATTCTGGCACAACAGAAGCAAATACAACCCCCCCTCTCTGCTTTCCCTCCTCTTCTCCTCCATCAGGTACACCTCAAAACTCATTCCGTACCCCAGCTCTTCTGCCAAAATCATCTTCTGTCCTGATTTTCTACTTCCCTTTCCTGTTGCAGGATCAACTCAGCCCTGAGGTCACACCAATCCCTCAGCTGGGTGATCTCAGAATCCTGGCATGGTTTGGGTTGGAAGGGACCTTCAAGATCCCCTTGTTCCAACCCCCTGCCATGGACAGGAACCTTCCACTAGACCAGGTTGCTCAAATCCTCATCCAACCTGGCCTTGAAATTTTGATGCATTGAACTTTTCAGGCGTATGAAAAGTTAAATGCACCCTTTTGTTCACATTGGATATCTCATCTTTTTCATTTACTACTCATCTGTTAGAGAAAAAGACCCAATCACAGGCAGTTTGAGCCATAACAGGATGTTTCCTTCCCCATTAAACTGAAAACTGAGACGCACTTAGAACAAAAAACTGCAAGTGCAGAGCTGCAACTTCTCCCATCCTTTCCACAAGAAAAGCACCTGGAGGCACTTCCACGAGTCTCTGAACACTGTCTTAAGTCAGCAGAAGTTTCAGGGGACTGAATGTGCTGCCCTTACCTTTCCTGGAGCAAGATTTACCCTTATTAAATCTCCCTTATTTGAGGGGATTTGAGGGGCATGAGGGAACGTGAGCTGCTGGAAGAAGCTGCTTTAAAAAATCAGATCATCCACAAAGGCTGGGATTTGGGAATGTCCAATATGCTGTATCCTTCATCTTCTGAGTGTAGGAATTGCTGGTCACCAATTTGGGCGTGAACAACATTCACGGAGCAGGAGATGAGCTGAGAGATGAGCTCTGAGATGTGGATTTGGTGCCACAACTCCTGAGCCCTGAGGACTCCACTTGCATTGGCTTTAATGTCAAATAAAGAGACAAACTCCTTGGCACTGCCCTGATTCCCAACCAGCTCAGTCGGCAGCTCTCTGTGGATCCCTGTGGATTATGGGTTTGGAATCCTATTCCCACAGCTCTTAATGCCTTTTAGGCATTTGACCTTTCTAGGAACTGGGTTGGTCAATATTTGCTGTCCCATATAAAATTTTGTCTCTTCTTGCCTGATGTTTCTATTCCCAAAGTTATCACTGAAGGAAACAATTCCAGAGTCTGAGCTTCCTTTTGCTGCAGGAATTCAGGTCACTGGATTTATTTCAAGCCAATCAAACAGTCCATTTTGTTCCTGGGAACTGCTCTTTCCTAAAATTATCATGGACTCATAGAATGGTTTGGGTTGGAAAGGACCTTCAAGATCATCCAGTTCCAATTCCTTGTCATGGGCGGGGACACCTTCCACTAGACCAGGTTGCTCAGAGACTCATCCAACTTTTCCAGGCTGAACAATCCCAATTCTCCCAGCTTTTCCTCATAGCAGAGGTTCTCCATCCCTCTGATCATCTTGGTACCTCTTCTGGACTCGCCCCAACAGCTCCGTGTCCTTCCTGTGCTGGGATTCCAGAGCAGGATGGAGCTCTCAAGGGTCTCACCAGAGAGGAGCAGAGAGGTAGAATCACCTCCTTTGATCTGCTCTTGACACAGCCCAGGACAAAATTTGCATTCTGGGCAGCAAAATTATTCAGGAACAACCCAAAATCCAGCAGGAAGGATCAAATTTCCTATTACCAGCACTTGATAAGTGCTCTGGAAGAAAAAAAATCCATCATGAGCTGAAAGGTTGTCCCTTTAAAACCCTTAATGATTCCTGAATTCATCTGAACTGAAAACGGAAAAGTAATGCTTCATTTTGCAAACAACACACAAATTAATTTCCCAAGCCATTACCAAGGAGTCATTAAGTTGTTATATCATAATTAAAGCACATTGTGGATTTCAGGCTTGGTGGGTTGGTTGGTTTAGTTGGTTGATTTGGTTTTTTTTTTTTACATTTTTCCTGCTATTGGCCCCTGGGGAAAACCCTGGAAGAAAAACTGAAAGAGGGTAGGTTTAGATTGGGAAGAAATTCTTCCCTGGGTGGGTGGGGAGGCCCCAGAATAGAATTCCCAGAGAAGCTGTGGCTTCCCCATCCCTGGAAGTGTCCAAGACCAGGTTGGACAGGGCTTGGAGCAACCTGGGATGGTGGAAGGTGTCCCTGCCCATGGCAGGGGGGTGGAACTGGATGATCCTGAAGGTCCCTTCCATCCCAAACCGTTCCATGATTCCATGAGTTTGGAAGGTCTCAGATGAGCCCTCAGTTGGAATCATGAAATTGTAGATTGGCCTGAATTGGAAGGGACCTCCAAGATTTCCCATTCCAACCCCTGCCACGGACAGGAACAATTCCACTATCCCAGGTTGCTCCAAGCCCTGTCCAACCCAGTCTCAAACATTTCCAGGGATGGAGCAGCCACAGCTTCTCTGGACAAACTGTTCCAGTGCCCCACCACCCTCACAGGGACTAACTTTTTCCTGATATCTGATGCCAAGTCAGTGTTGAAACCATCCAGAGTTGGATATTCAGAGGCACCATTCCCAGACCAAGTCAATTCTACTCAGCCCTCAGATATCCCAAGCAACCAGAACCAAATTTTCCCTGGCTATGGAAGCAGGAAAAACCCCTGGCAGATGCTGCAGCAGCACGGTGTGGACTCAGGAGGAACATCTTTCATCCAGGCACCTCTGAAGCCTGAAACTTCTTATTCTGCTCAGTCTGCAGAGCAAAAAATGCTCTCCTTGAAGTGGAAGTTGGGAGAAGTTGGCAGCCTCAGAAAAATACATATTTTAAGTACAGCATGTTGAATATGTTGTATATTTAATATCCAGAACTTCTGAGAAAGAGAGAACACGTTGAGTCTCTTCAGGACCTTACACCCAAATTGGGTCTAAAATACAAAATAATGAAAATTCCTGTGCATCATTAAACCCTCCAGAGCTTCACAAACGGGTAAGATCAAACTGAATTTTCATTTTAACTACTGGTTTTCCATCTCAGCCCATAAGAAACCTTTTTATTCTTTTTATATGTACTTTTTTCCTTCTTTTTTCTCGATCCCTTGACAAACCACGTGGGGATTTCAGCCCTGTAAATGGAGTTTGGGTAGTTTTTTTCTCTGGTCACAGCTCCACCGGGTGTTGCAGCACTTCAAAAATAGTCTTACCCCACATTTTTAAAAGTGAAAAAACTGCCTTTTTCCCCACCTGCCACTTCACTGCTGACAGATCAACACGTTTTCCTGCTCAAACAGGTTCTGCCTGGGGTTACTCCACCCATCCCAAAGCCAGGAATTTTCACAGCTCTGTAAGACAAACACAGACGGGGAAGAAAATCTCTATTCCTTGTGCTGCAACAAATCCTCAGGTTGATATATTTAATGCAGTTTGGCCTGAAAATTCCTACATTGCTACTTATGTGGATGATAAAATTCTCTGTGTTGTGTTAATTAGGGTTTCATGGAATGAAGTCATGCGACAACCTGGAAGAGCTGGTGGGAACATTTATCACCTGTGATCGATGTGCTGAGCAAGGCAGAGATTTCCTGGAGTTTCATGGCAACATCTCTCTCTTTTTAAGGAGAAATATTATCTCAAACTACATATAGATCCAACCAGTTAATTCTGCCTCCAATGAAAGGCAGCAGCTCTTAAAAATTAATCCATCCAGCATTTTAATTTCGGCTGCAGATGCAAATGAGGCTTTAATTGCTCACCAGCTAAAGTGATCATTGAGATACCCATCAAAGTGGATGTACCAGGGAGGTACAAATGATTACACAGTAGATCTGGGCCTCGTTTCTGTTAACAGCAGATGAAATATTGTCCAACAAAGTCATTCCTTGCCCATCATTCCCCTGCAGGGCTCTGGCTGAGTCCTGCTCATTAAGGCTCTTCCAATTAACTCTTTTGATTCCCGGTGCAGGTTTTCTGGTTGTAGGTGATCATCAAACCTCAAACAGATCTATTCTTCTTGGTTATAAAATCATGGAATGGTTTGGGTTTGAAGGGATTTTAAAGATCATCTCATTCCAACCCCCCTGCCACGGGCAGGGACACCATCCACTAGGTGAGGTTGCTCAGAACTCCAGCCTGGATTACGGGGGTCGTAAAATAAGACACAGCTCTGACTTAGCTTAAAACATATTCCCAAGAATATTTCCCAAGAAATATTCCCAAGAAAACATCCAGGGAGACCAGGGGGATTTAATGTGTGACAGAACAACATCCCCTGTGTGGTGGCCGTGGCCAGTGGAACTCATGGAATCAAATATCCCTCTCAGCCTTTGACCTCTATTTCCACTTGAAGCTCATCCAAGGGAGAAATTCCACGGTGAGAGGAGCACAGAGGCAACACAAGGACAGGGGAGAGCAGCCTAAAAACTCAATTATCTGCTTATTATCCCTGAGAGTTGATGAAGTTGTTACGATATCAACCCCAACATCGACCGGACTTTTTTGAAGCTGCCAAAATTTGGAATGGGGGGGATGGGATGGGGTGGGGAGGGGGAAGCTGCTGCCCGGAGTTGAAAGCAAATGGATTGCAGAGCTGACATAAATGAGCAGTGACAGCCTGCAGCCAGGTACTGCCTTTCATCACAGCTTTCAAAGCAATCAGCAAAGCGTGGCGAGGGAACTGCAAAGGCAAAGCCCAGGAGGGGTGAAATGGTTGTGTGGAAGTCACAGCTCACTTCAGGAGCAGAGGAAAAAGTGGAATACACCTTTGCTGACTAATATCAGAGATTTATTGCCATTTTTCACCTCCCTTAATCAACCACGGGGCAAAGCTCTACAAAATGGCTCAGGATCAATGCAGATTTCTCAGCATCACTTTGACACACACATTCTTCCAGGGCACAGTTCCTGGCTTCATGAGCACGTAAAACAGAGGTTTCACTGCCTGGATGAACTTCCCAGAAGTTTGGGAATTGCTGCAAGAAGTGGAGAATGGCATCTCACTTCTTTCTGGAGGAAGATATACTGGAGCATGTCCAGAGAAGGGCAAAGGATCTGGGAAGGGGCTGGAGCAGCAGGAGCTGCTGAGGGAGCTGTGGGGGCTCAGCCTGGAGAAAAGGAGGCTCAAGGGGGACTTTCTCACTCTCCATAACTCCCTGAAAAGAGGTTGTAATCAGGTGGGATTTGGTCTCCTCTCTCAGGGAACAAGTGACAGGACAAGAGGAAACATCATCAAGTTGTGGTAGGAAAGGTTTAGGTTGGATATAAGGAAAGATTTCTTCACTGGAAGGTTGTCAAGGTGGAATCACCATCCCTGGAAGTGTTCAAAAAACCTGTAGATGTGGCACTTGGGGACATTGTTTAATGGTGACCTTGGCAGTGCTGGGTTAATGGTTGGACTTGATGTTTTTAGAGGTCTTTTCCAACCTTAGTAATTGTCTGATTTCAAGATTTTACCAATAATTTAGTTAAATTCCTGATCAAATCCTGTTTAATCCCCAGGTAGCTCTCTTTCACCACCACCAAGGGGCAGGAGCATTTCTAAAACTGGAAGGGAAATCAGGGAACTGGTGACAGAAAGGACGTTGAACTTTAAAATATCCAAGACAGAAATTTTGAACCAGAATAAAAACTAAGTTCCCTTATGTCAGATTCTGAGAAAAGCCAAGGAGATGAAACCCCTTCAGAAATGCTGTAGCATATCCTGGTTCATCAGCTCGTTTGGGGTGAAAAGCTGCACCCTCTGGGGCACAATTTTATAATATAAAGTATTTTGTTGCTTTTCCCCCAGAAAACTTAAAGTTTTGTAAACTTTTGTAACTCTGGTGTCTATTTTGGGTCTTCTCTGAGTTTTACCTTTAGCCTTTGGCCAGATTTAAAGTCATTAAAAGGCCACTGACACCAAAGTGCCGCCTTGATGAGCCGGTTCTAAAAGTCAGCGGCTGGGAATGACTCAGTCTGGGAATGACTCAGAGGGAAATGAGGTGCCCTGGAGACATCTCCTGTCCTCCAGGCACCAAACAAAAGAATCATCTGACTCATCTCACCTTAACCTGCGTCTCCTGCGCTCCTGGGCGTCCAAACTGGGATTTGGGAACCAGTTTTCCAACAAATCCCTCCATATTCCTCACAGGCATTACTGAGTAGATCTGTAATATTCCCACCAGTAGAGAAGGTGGGAATCCAGATGAAATAAGAGTTTTCTGGGATGCAATTTCACCCAGAAAAATCTCTGGTATTAGAAGCAATATTTGGTTCTGCCCAAATATCCCTCTAACCTGGGGATGCTGGAGGGGTTTCCAGCAAATTCTTTTTCTATAGAATCCTTTGCACTCAGGAAATCAGAGCAAGGAAAGGCCATGGAAATTATTCCACTGGTTTCTCACTCTCCCTCCACCAAATATTAAGTCCTTTTTCTCCTGTGATCCAAACAGAAAAGGGGATTTGTTAATATTACCCATCCACAAAGTTTCAGAGCAGAGAGAGGAGCTGGAGGTGAGACTTTGGGAACAGTGAATGATTGGGGCAGATGAAGGTCTGAGCAGTGGGTGGAAAATGAATCATTCAAAGTCATGTTCATCCACAGTGACCTGGAGGAGTTGGGAGCCAACACTCCTGGCAGGAGTGTGGGTTGAATCTCAGAATTGGGATGGACAGTTCCGTGGCCAAAAGAGAAAAAGGATTTCTCTAAATTGTTTAGAAATAAAATGATTAAATCAGGTAGTTGACAGGTTTGTTTTGCACTGGTTTTGGGCAATAACAACCATGGCAAATTTTCCAGGCAGGAAGGTGCCAGAACCATTTGCATCTGGCTAAAAGACAAACTCTTGTGTTGCAATCCTGTGTTTCAGTGTCACAGAAAGAGGTACCAAAACCAGATGAGATTCCAGAATGATCTGGGTTGGAAGGAACCTTAAAGATCATCTTGTTCCATGGGCAGGGACACCTTCCACTATCCCAGGTTGCTCCAAGCCCCGTCCAACCTGGCCTTGAACACTTCCAAGGATGGGGCAGCCACAGCTCCTCTGGGCAACCTGTGCTGGGGCCTCCCCACCCTCACAGGGAAGAATTTCACAGAATTCCAGATTCATTTGGTTTGGAAAAGACCTCCAAGGTCATCAAGTCCAACCTTTGCCCCACTCCCACCTTGTCCCCCAGCCCAGAGCACTGAGTGCCACGTCCAGGCCTTCCTTGGACACCTACAGAGATGGGGACTCCAAACCTCCCTGGGCAGCCCCTTCTAATGCTTGGCAACCCTTTCCATGAAGAAATTCCTCCTGATGTCCAAGTTAAACCTCCCCTGGCGCAGCTTGAGGCTGTTTCCTCTCCTCCTGTCCCTTGTTCCCTGGGAGTGATTCCGATCCCTCCCAGCTCCCCACTCCTGTCAGGGAGTTGCAGAGAGTCAGAAGGTCCCTCCTGAACCTCCTTTTCCCTTTTTCCTTTTCTCCTTTAGCCCAAAACTGTCCCCACAATAATTCAAGTATTTGATTTTCATGCTGCATTTATTTGTGTCCAGAGCATGGCCAAAGTATGGTCAGCACAGAACCTCAGCTTCCAAAATCTACCTGTGATTATCCACCAGCCAGTTCCTCCTGCTCCCCTGGTTCTGCTCCCGAGGGTGGGATTATTTTCCTCCCTCTGATCCCACCAAGAGGAATGATGGCAGTAAAACCGATCCTGTCCCATTTTGCCAAGGCCTCTTTCCACATTTCCCAGAGAAAAACAAAACACCAATTAAAAAATATTTAAAGCCCTGTTAAGGGCAACTTCCCAGCTTGCTGAGGGATAAAATCCAACCCTGGATGTATCTCATGGCCTGTGAAATGTGCACCACTGTCCAGTGGGCACTCGAGCTCCTGTTTGGAATGAATCCCCACCTGGTGCTGGAGATGATGGTGGTTAATTAACCCCCCTTGACGTGAAGCAGAGCAGTTGTTGCAATTTTATGAGCCACAAACTGCTCTGGTAAAGTAATAATTCTGCCTCTAAGGCTTCAGTTTATATCTTAATTGGAGGGAATTCAATAGAGAGGCGTGGTAGGATGGGTGGGAGAAGAGATGGGGGGGAAATAGAGACCCATAAAATCTTCCACAAAATCCTTAGGGTGCCTGAGGTCCAAAATGCAACAGGAAGAGCAGAAATCCTCTGAAAGAAGGAGTAAAACTTAGTGTCTAATGTACCAGATATGGACTTTAAACAGTAAAAATGAATCTGGATATTCATTTATCTGCATTCAAGGATCTGGGTGAGGATTGTACTCACCATAAGCTGTTTCTCTGCACAGAGAAATGACCATCTAAGGATCTACTTTGTCTCTTAAAGTTCAAATCACTCCCTGGAGCTACTCCTGGTTATCAGCAGGAGTAACTAGATCTCATTGGAATGCCCTGAAAAGGTGCATGAAATCCTAGAGGGTGAAACTGGTCTGGAAATTGAGGTACAGATTTCTCATCACGTCGTTGCCTGAATGTTTTTCCATCTCTACCCTTCTGTGCTCTGCCCCATCACGGCCCCTTGTCCATCTCACCCTCCCAAATGTCACCATAAATGTCTCACAGGTGGGTGCCAGGGGGATGGTGCCATGGCAGGTTCTCCAGAGTGAACTCTCTGCAGCGGGAGAAAAACCCTTATGTACAAATTCCAGGAGTTCTAAGCTGGTGCCACTGGATCCTCGAGAGCTTCAGGCAAGAAAACATTTCAAAAAATGTCAGGTGAGGCTTGTGGAAGTGCAGAAATCAGGGAAAAATAGTCTTCTATTCAACTCAGCCTTACTGGACTGTCCTTCCATGTTTATCCCATGCTCACCCGAAAACATTTTTGCTCATCTGGTACAAGTCAATCACACTTTGTGTCCCTGGTTCTACTTCACCAAAATATTAATTTCTCATGGGATTTGGCTCCTGATAAAAGGTAAAGTCAAAGGTGAAAGTCAAAGATTTGTATTTAAGCAGCAGCAGGTCCATGATGTGGGTCTGGGCACCCAAATTGGTTGCTGTGCAAAGGCAGAATTAAGCCTAAAAAGTCAAGAGTGGAGGGCAATAAAGGAATGGTGAGGGCAATAAAGGAATGGACAGGACAAAAACAACACAAGGAAATGCCAGACAGAACAATTTGAGGAGCATTTGGTGTAAGATGCCAGTGAATCCAGGAATGGATTAATTGGTGCCCTTAAGGTGCCCCAAAACGACAAAGAGGAGGTCCTTCACAAATTCAAACATCAACAAAGAGAGGTTAAAATGCCCCTCACCACTGAAGGGAAATGTTCAAAAACAAAGCCAAAATTCAACATTTCTAATCCAGGAGAAATTCCATTTTTCTTAGGAAGGAAAAATCATTTCAGAGGGAAAAGTAGAATTTTTCAGAGCTGCTGTCAGGAGGGACAACTCCATTTCCTGTCCCAGCCGACTCTTCCCTGATGAATTTTCAAACCTGAGCATCACAATCAGAACCTTCCCAAGACCTCCAATCTCTTCAGTGCTTCCCAGAGCCCTCATGTAAATTCCTTGGATATTAAGGGTCAAACTCTCCAGCTTCCATCTTTCATTACAGTGTCCACAAATCGAAAGCCTCCAATGCAAGTACTCAAAGAGCAAGACTTTACCAAGCAGTGAAAAGGTTTGATTTTTGCATTTATTCCATGGGAATTGTAACTGGACCCTCATTCCAATCTCTGCTAAGTATTTCCTGCAGCCAGGATTTTGTTTGAACCTCTTGTAAAACCGAATTCACCCCAGGGTTTGTATATTAATGTTGTTCAGGCCTCTCAAAGGGTGGCATTTCCCTTCAGAATGCTCTTGGCAACTTTATCATCCCCTTAACAGAATATTTGAATGCCATGAAAAGGCAACATTCATTCAGGTTTGCAGTGAGAGCTGAGAAGGGAAATGTTCATATGTGGCCTCCTACAAAGAAGAGCAGAACAAAAGAAATTGCTCTGTTTGACTTTGATTCAACCCTAAATCATAAATAAGCCACAAATAGGGATAGTCAAATATGGCTTTTGTTACCAGGCAGGACATGGAGAAGCTTTAAAAAATTCTTCTTCCAGAGTTTAGTAGGTGTTTTTTGTGCTTTCCTTTCATCCAATATTTAGTTTTGTTGCCAGACATGATGCAGAACAGGCCTCTCCCTCGAGTTAAAGAACTGAAACCTGAGCTCAAGGTTTGCAAGAGGATTTAACGGCACTAAAATTTGGGGGGATCAAATATTCTTGATGTTGCCTGTTTTGGCCAGATTCCCTTGGGCACAGCATGTCTTCATCCAGGACTTTAAATGAATATTTCATGCCTGGCTGACACATTTTCAGAGAGTTTTGCCCAAAAATCTTTCTCCTGTGTTGTTGTAAAGTACATGTTTGGGGGTTTTTTGTGTCCTACATGGTGTCAGAAAGGTACCAGGATTAACTTTCATGTTTTATTAAAACTGTCTCCTGGTACATGTCAGAGGGAAAATGTGATACAGGAAGAGAGGTGTTGATGGAGATTTGTGGGTTTTCTAGTTGGAATTTGTTGCTGTTGTTGTTTTGTAGGCTAAGACAGGCCTACTGGTGAAGGTGGAACTCATCTCTTTCTAAATCACGTAGAAAATGAAGAATTCTGTCAATTCTAGGTTAATAATGTCAGTCATCAAAAATATAATTGAAAGTTCACCTCACTGAACTGGCAATGGATGGAATCTTATTGTCCTAAATCTGGAGAAAATGAGAAATGGAGGAGTGGCCTTCACAGGAAGCAACAGACCTTCAAGAAAGATCAAAGAATCATGGAATGATTAAGGTTGGAAAGACCTTTGAGATCACCAAGTTCAACCACCAACGCAGCACCACCGCCATGTCCACCTCTAAATCACATCCTCAGGGGCCACACCTACACACCTTTGAAATCCCTCCAGGAATAGGGACTCCCACCACTGCCCTGGGCACCCATTCCAGTGCTTGAGGGCCCTTCAATTGAAGAAATTCTTCCTGATATCCAAGTTAAACCTCCCTTGCTGCAACCTGAGGCCATTTCTTCTCATCCTGTCCCTTGTTCCCTGGGAGCAGAGCTCAACCTCCTCCCGGCTCCCCTCTCCTATCAAGTAGTTGTGGAGAGTAAGAAGGTCTCCCCTGAGCGTCCTCCTCTCCAGGATGAGCCCCCCCAGCTCCCTCAGCTGCTCCTGGTGATCCACACCCTTCCCAGCTCCATTTCCTTCCCTGGACATGCTCCAGCCCCTCAATGTCTTTATTTTTATGAGGGGCCCAAAACTGACCCCAGGATTTGAGGTGTGGCCTCACCAGTGCCCAGCACAGGGGGACAATCCCTGCCCTCATCCTGCTGGCATGGAGTGTGGCAATATCCATGGAATACAGGCATCCCACCACAATCTTTGACAATTCCATCCGTTACAGGGTGACAGCAGTTCCTTCCCAACCCACAGCTGTCTTTTCCCCCTGAACCTGCCTTTCCTGATCTTTCACTTCCACATCCTCTCCATTCTTCCCAGTTTATTAATGTCTTTGTCAGGCAGGGTGATTCATCCCAAAGGAAGGAATCAGTCTGGGAATACAGAGATCAGAACACAGTGCCAGCTGTGTAGCACTGGATGAACAGTGAGTGGAACAAGAGCCGAGTTAAAAAATCAATAGGTTATTGAAATTGTAATTGGAGGGACTTATTTGTTTGTAATAATAATGGTATCAATCCAAAGACCCAGCCTGAGGGAGGGGTATCAGACAGGAAGAAAAGAGGGAAAATCAATGATTGGTGTGCCTTGGTTCTTCAGTCAGACATGACTGAGGTTCAGTCATAATCCTTTCCTCATAAATTAGGGATTTTATCTCTTCCCAAGAGTGTGAGGGATGAACTGGGTGGAGAGAGAGTCACAGCAGTGATGGAGCAGGGATTTATGGATGAGATGGAGTAATATTGCCTGGTTTGGTCGGAAAAGGGAAGGAGGCTGCCTCTGCTAAAGGATAATGATCCCTTTGGGCCCTAAGGGGGCATTTCCCTTCAGATTGTGGGTGGGTTGGCCATGAGCTGGTGTTGAACCATCCACGGCAGACAGAGGCAGAGGGAGGCTGTGGGAATTCAGAGGTTATTCTACAGGTTGGGACAGAGTGTCTGGAGAGCAGCCAGGCAGGAAGAGACCTGGGAGTTTGGATGGACAGGAAGCTGAACAGGAGCCAGAGTGTGCCCAGGTGGGCAAGAAGGCCAATGGATCCTGGCCTGGATCAGGAACAGTGTGGCCAACAGGTCCAGGGAAGTGATTCTGCCCCTGGACTCAGCGCTGGTGAGGCCTCCCCTGGAGTGCTGTGTCCAGCTCTGGGCCCTCAGCTCAGGAAGGACATTGAGGGGCTGGAGCAGGTGCAGAGAGAGCAACGAGGCTGGGGAAGGGTCTGGAGCACAATTGCCATGAGGAGAGGCTGAGGGAGCTGGGGGGGCTCAACCTGGAGAGGAGGAGGCTCAGGGGAGACCTCCTCACTCTCTGCAACTCCCTGACAGGAGGGGGGAGCCGGGTGGGGGTTGGTCTCTTCTCCCAGGCAGGGATCAGTGAGACAAGAGGGCTCGGTCTCCAGTTGTGCCAGGGGAGGTTTAGGTTGGACATTAGGAAGAAATTCTTTCCAGAGAGGGTAATCATCTTTTTTAGTTGCAAAAAACAACATCCCCAGGGCAAATTGCACCCCAAAATTTTTACTTTTCTAACTCCTTAATAAAGAAATTAGAAGGAAAAAAAAGGTTCTTTTTTAATTGCTAAAATTTCACTCCTTGGAAAGCATCCCCAGGGAAGTGGTCCCAGCACCAAGTCTGCCAGAATTCGAGGAGAATTTGGATAATTCTCTCAGGAATATGAAGGGATTTGGGGAGTTGTCCCCTGCAGGGCCAGGAGTCGGACTCAATGATCCACGTGTGTCCCTTCCAGCTCGGGATATTTGGAATTCTAAGGATTCTTTGGGGATAAAAGCATCTAAAGATGCTTCCAGTGCACCTGTTGTTGTTGACATGAGCCCCACACTCAATAACTGGCTCAGATGTTGATATCGGATCCACAGGTCAAAATATGGCCATTTATGGGGTCCAGTGCAATTTCTAAAATCCATTTTCTTGCTCTAATTCACCAGACAGGCAGAGATGCAGTTGAATTAATTATCTCCCTAAAATCAGGCAATTAGCAGCTCGTTTGCTTTCAGGGTTAATCTCTCAGTCCTCCTTTGTTTTTTATGCCCAGCTCAGGGGTTTGTGTAGGACCTATTCAATTAAAGACCTGCTCAGAGAGGAGGATGGTTCTTTAAATTTCCAGAAAAAAAGAGTCTTTCAGGAAGGAAAAAAGGGAGAGAATCAGTTTGGGTTGGAAAGGACCTTAAAGATGGGTAGAGACACCTTCCACTAGACCAGGTTTTACCAAGCCCAGCCCAACCCGGCCTTGGATCCAGACACACTTAAGAACAGGATAATTTATCTTTTTTATAATAAAATCCCTTGCTTGGAGTTAGAAAAAGCTGATTCACCCTCCAATTTTATACTAATTCCATAAGAACCTTCTCCCCTCTCATGTATTTTTATCACGTTTCATGATTTTATCGTGAATCTCGCACTATTTACCATTTTTTTTCTTAAATTTCCACCTCCAGAATTTGAGATGAACGTTTGTTTAATACCCACTGTGAGATTTCCTGTCTGTGTCTTGAAAATACAAGGCCTGCAAAGCTGGATGAGAGATAAAAAAATCACTCTGAGGCTATTCTGTTGTTATTACTTTTATTTATTTCTTCTCCACCGTGATTTTCCAGCCTGACCGAGGAGTTAGGAGCGTTTTTCAGCTTGGGTGTGACAGCAGGTTGTGTTCAGGCTTCAGGGAGTTTAGAAAATCAGGTGGAGTTTAAACACCCCCTCATCCTCAGCAGGAAAGGAGAGGTGGTGAATAATAATAATAATAATAATAAACTGGGGAAAAAAACCCACACAGAGAGATATTTTCCAGCGAGAAAAAGAGATTCCCAGTGATTCTGGGCAAACAAAATTCCCTTTGCTGGGTTCTGGTAAAAAGAACGTCAAATAAAGAGAGGAAAAAAGAGGATTATTGCTATACAATATAAAAGCTAAAACTACCAGTGGTATAGCACAAGACAGGACAGTGCACTATATTTAAGCAATTCTTGAAGAAATCATATGAAAAGTGGCAAAAAGAAATAGTTATTAAGTAAGAATTCGATGTAACTCACCCAGATTCTCAAGGTTACTGTAATATTGTTATGACCCACCTCAGAAGGGGAAGGTAACCCAGGGTATTGTTATTAATCCCTTGGGGTGGATTAGGGTGAAAGGACACTGGATGATGGGTGTTTGGAAATATATTTTTGTAGGGTTTATGTTAGAACAATTTGGTTTTAAAGGAAAACAGGTGTGGAGATATTTTGGGTGTTGTCTTCTACAGTAATCCAGCAACATAAAAATAACACTTCAGGAAATGAATAAGGAAAGGAAGAGAAAGAAAGACATATATATTCATATATACTTTTTCTACATTTGTATATATATTTTTATGCTGGATCCAGCCATGAACCTCTCCCTCCCAGGGCAAGGGATTTGTGTGACCTGGGCACCAACACAGCTCCAAACTATTGATAGGTAAAGTCCCAAGAGGAGAGGAATGAGTTAATCCTGAAGTTGATACTTAGCTCTTCAGAAGGGAATTCCTGATTGGATTGAAAGGAGTGGTAAAAATCCCAACATTTTTTGCAAGGCCATAAATTCCAAGCTGGTTTTCAATCACGTCACGTGTGCGGGTTTGAATTTTTAGTACCTAAAAGAGTGTGCAGAGGAATGACAGTTGTGGGCACAGAGATATTTATGTGTGCATAAATAAATAGAAGGTTTATGCTGGTGCATATTAGAAAGACTTTTATACCAAAAACCAAGAGATTTTTATACCTCTTGGAAAGATAAAAAATTGCATTTCTTTCTTTTATTTTATTATTATTTTTATTCGTTTTGCTGCACAACAAACCTCAGGAACCACCCAGGATATCCTAATGCCATTATCTCTCCAAACACAATCCCAGGGAGGTTCTTTCTCCAGGATACAACTAATTTTAAAGATTTATTTATATCTCATGGGAAACAAGAACTCTTAAAACAGAGCATGATCCAGATCTGTTATTCAGGAATCTGGTCTGGAAAGATCTGGCTCCTCTCTGAAGTGAGTGGAGGATATTTTGGTGCAGAAATGAAAATCTCATTTCACCGTAGAGGACAAAATAACTTGAGGCTGAATGTGGGAACAGCCAGAAATCCTGACCAGCATTGATGAAACATCAGGAATATCCTCCCAATGAACCACAGACTCAAAGGCTGCAGGAGCTGTTGTTATTTTTCGGTTGTGCAAATGAGAAGAAAAAGCATTTCCAGCTAATGGCTCCATTCACACAAGGCCAAATGTTCAACTCAGAGCTGCAGCAAGCAGAATCTGCAGAATATTTTCCTGGAATCCTGATTTATGATGTTTCCCAGGGAAGGAGCCGCGATGGCACTCGGTTAATGGCAGTGATGACACTCAGTGCAGGTGTTTCTACTTAAATACTCATTAACACTCGAATTTTCCTCTTTTGGCATCAACAATATTTCTACCCTGTCATGGCATCTCCTCTGGAAGAGAAGGAATTGATTATTCCATTGTGGTTTCCAATCCAATTGAGGAGAAACTGGACTTTCCTGCTCTTTGGAACCTGAGATAAAAACGATGCTCCAGAACTGGAGGATCCTGAATTCCATTAATTATTTTGCAGCCAGGGTTTCAAGTGAATAAAGACCATGGGGTGTCTGCACAAAGCCTGACTGAGGAGAGACCTTCTGCCTCTCCTCAACTCCCTGGCAGGAGGTTGGATCCAGGTGGGAATCAGTTTATTCTCCCAAGTAACAAGAGACAAGATGAGACAAAACATCCTGAAGTTGTGGCAGGGGAGGTTTAGGTTGGATATTAGGGTTATTAGGTTGGATATTAGGGAAATTAGGTTGGTTATTAGGGAAAATTCATCATGGAAAGGGTTGTAAAGGATTGGAATGGGCTGCCCAGAGAAATGGTGGAGTCACCATCCCTGGAAGTGCTCAAAAAACCTGTGGATGTAGCACCTGAGGACTTGGATTAGTGGAGAATTGGGTGGTGGGTTGATGGTTGGACTTGATGATCTTCAAGAGTTTTTCCAGCCTTAAAGATCTGATGATTCTTCCCTTGGATGAGGTGAGGAACCAAAATCTGAGCAGAGGGTAAATCCTAGAACAGAAATGTTTCCTTTTCTGCAGGAGGAGATGATTTGAACACGAGATACCTGAGATGACCCTTCACAGTACCAATGTCTCTTCCCAAACATGCCATGCCCATGGTAGGGGGTTGGAAAGAAAGAAAGAGAGAAGGAAAGAAAGAGAGAAAGAGAAAGAGAGAAGGAAAGAAAGAGAGAAAGAGAAAGAGAGAAAGAAAGAAAGAAAGAAGAAAAGAGGGAAGGAAGAAAGGAAGGAAAGAAAGAAAGGAAAGAAAGAAAGAAAGAATGAGGTGGAGTTTGTATTTACTGCAATCCATCAGCTTCAAGTCCATGAAAGCAAATTCATCTTGAGCACATTAAAATAACATTTCAGAGTGTTGGAAAATAGTATTTTCAACATGTTTCCAGTCTGTGTGTTTATTTGGACCCTTGTTCAGGGCTGCCCAGTCCCCAAAACAGCAGAGTCAACAACAGAATGATCCCACCCCTTGTTCCAATCCAGGATTTTCCTGCTCTTGTATCTGCTGGGGCACAGATTTTTCCCTAATTTGAGATTCCCGGTGACTCCTTTCCCTGCTCATTCCGCATTCAGCCGGAGTTGCTTCCTTTCAAAACTCATTAGTGGCATTTATCCTCATTTAAATGAGGAGAAACCACATAGGTATGATCTACAGATGGCACATTGTCTGTGGAGAATCGTTAAAACTTGGAGGAGATAAAACAAAACAAAAAAAACCCCAAGAAAGATATTTTACTGAGGAGATAAAAAACTCCCCCGGCAAATTATCTGTGGGAGAAAGGAAGGCAAAGTTCTGCTGGAAGGCAGGGCTGGCTCTTGGGAAGGAGTCAGGCAACCTCTGAAGGAGCACAGGGGGAATGTGGAGAGAGAATTTCACCTCTCAAAATGACAAGAAGAGGAAAAAGCCAAACTTTAAAGGGATTAAAAAGGTAGAAAGGCAAAAGTTGAGCTGAGGAGCCAGGGAACAGGAGATCTGTGGGAAAGGAAGTGGTGCTCAAATAGCAAAGTTATTTCTAAATGTGGGATCTAAAAGTGTCCCCAGAGCTCAGATCCTGCAGTTTTGGCCACATCCTGGATCAATGTCCAAGCAAAACCAGGAGATGCACCAGCACATTCCCTTCTTCAGGCAGGGCCAAGGATTCCGGATCATTCTCCAAGGAATGTTGTTCCATGACCAGAGACCTTCTAATTTTCAGCATAAATACATTCCTGACACATTTCTACCCATTTCTAGTGTCATTTTTGCCTTTCACGCTGATGTTATTTTGCCTTTTTGGGTGTTTAACCCCTTGGCTCTCCCCAAAGTTTATAAAGTGAATTAGTGATTAATTCCCACCAGCGAAGAAGCACCAATGAGTTTCACTGCAAGATTACCCAGAACAACTTTTTCAGCCCTAAAATGTGGGTGTTTGTACCCTGTGGGCTCCAAGGGAGCCATGGCAATATCCTGGCTGGAGATCAGCTCCCACAGGGGTCCTGAAAGGGTTTGAGAATCTCTCCAAGGGGCAGCCAAGAATGTCCTGTAACATCCATATCATTTAGGATTTCCCATTATCCGAATCATCCCACAGATTTTTGCCTGTTTTCCCATGGATATTTATTTTGCCCTTAGATTCAAGGCCACAAAACGTACCTGTGGTATCTTGGAATCTCTAATTTGTACAACTTAAACATTCAACCCAAACCCAGAACTGCACCAGCTCTACTCAGAAGAAAATTCACTTTATTCCAGCTGAAAGCAGGACAACTTGCTCCCTGTTTGAATTTTCAGGGAGTTTGCCAGGAAGTCAATTTATTGAGTTAATTTGGGTCCAGTTGTGGCAAAACAAACTAATTTAATAGAATTTTAGAATCCAAGAGTCATAGAATGGTTTGAGTTAGAAGGGACCTTCAGGATCATCCAGTTCCAACCCCCTGCCACGGGCAGGGACACCTCCCACTAGACCAGGTTGCTCAAAACTCCATCAAAGTTGACCTTGAACGCTTCCAAAGGGGGTAGTTTTAGGTGAGATATAAGAAATTCTTGACTCTGAGAGTGATGAAGCACTGGAAAAGCATTCCCAGAGAAGCTGTAGATTCCTCCATCCTCTAGGCTCAAGTAACTCAGAGACACTGAATCCCTGCCACCACTTTCCCCTGTGGTGAGCAGAACTTCTCAGTTTGGCAGTAGAGCTGAGGCTGCTGCAGCTTTTCCTCTAGAAATGGTCACTTTTCAAAGCCTTAAAAAAGTACAGGAGCATTTACAGCAACCTGGAATAAAACAGAAAAATACTGCTCAGCTTTATGGTGTCCTCCAGGGCAGAGAAGGCAAAGAAAAGCATCTTGCAGTTCAAAGGGATCTGTAAAATGAGTTCTTGAGCCAAACAATGGCTGTCCTCTGTCAGGAACTGATAAAACCCTTCTGTTCTCACCTCAGTGATTCGTTTAGAAAGACAAGGAGACACTGGAGAGGGTCCAGCAGAGGCCACAAAGATGATGAGGGGTCTGGAGCTTCTCTCTGATGAGGAGAGACTGCAGGAGATGGACCTGGTTAGGCTGGAGAAGACTGGGAGGGGATCTCATCAATCCACCCAAATATATCCAAGAGGTGGCAAGAGGATGGTGCCAGACCATTTTTGGTGGTGCTCAGGGGCAGGACAAGGAGTAATGACCATAAAGTAAAGCACAAGAAGTTCCACCTCAACATGAGGAAGAAGTTCTCTCCATGGAGGGAGGCAGAGCACTGGGACAGCTGCCCAGGGAGGGTGTGGATTCTCCCTCTCTGGAAATATTCCAAACCCACCTGGACACATTCCTGTGTCACCTGCTCTGGGTGACCCTTTTTTGGTAGAGGGGTTAGACTGGATGATCTCCAGAGGTCCCTTCCAACCTAAATATCCTGGGATTCTGTGGTTCCAGTCAACCTGACAAATGCACTGGGTACTATTCAACTCCTCTGGGATTCTGCTTGTGCTTTAATTCCCAGGTTTTCCTGGAGAAGCCTCCTCACATCAACCCCTGGATGCCAGCAATTCCTTGGTATTCCTGTCTGCTCTCCATGATTTATTCCCTGTGATTTATATTCTCCCCCTGTTCAGCTGCAAGTCCCTGTTATCTTTTCCATTGTTTTCAAGAACACTTTTTCCATGCAGAATAAGCACAGGATCATCTTCCACTACAGTGGAACCATTCCAGCTGGACTCATTCCAGGCTGGATGGGGCTCTGAGCAAACTGGAAGTGGAAGGTGTCCCTAGTGGAAGTTGTGGAACAAGATGATCTTTAAGGTGTCTTCCAACCCAAACCATTCTATGTATCCATGATTCCAACATCAGACATATTCCCATTCCCAACATCTGCCTGAGGAAGCTGGGAAGTGTGAGTAGAAGCTGCCCTCTCACCCTAATTTAAAGGAAACTGCAATATTTCTGTATTAATGGATGTATTTTTCCTGATTCCAGGTGAGCAGTGGTGCAGGAACACCCAGTTGGAGCAGCAGGAATTACAGACTGAAGAGCTGTTGCATCCTGGTTATTCATTGTCCAGTGAACATTGTTAAGCATTTCCCAAATTCCTGCAGTTCATTAGTTGGTTATTTTTAAGTCTCCCACATTTTTATAGGGATAAATGAGAAAACTGAGGCAGAGGGAGATTTAGAAAAGGCTTCAAAAGTGATACATGGAAAAATAAAGAAAAAATCAATTGTTCTGACCCATTCTGCTACTGCAGGAAAAAGAGCATTTTTCTGTTTGATTTTGTGAGCTTACAGATTCCTTCCCTTTCTCATTCTGGGATTTCCATCAGGTTTTCCAGTTCTGGAATCCCTGACTGTGGCAGCTCCTACCTCAGCCATGAGGCTGCTTTGAAACCCAAGGGATGTTCCTGCTACTGCTCCTCAGACTGATCATCCAGGCAGCCTCTTTATCTCATTCTGCTTCATTTGGCTACACATTTTCCATCTATTTTCTCCAGACATCCTTTAAACCCCCCCAGATTTTTGAGTAATCCTGCATCTCCAACAATTAGAACTTCTAAAATATCCGTGTGGATCCCCTGGGGCTGGCAATAAACAGGTATAAAACCCATCTGAACAGACACCAGAGCACATGGAGTGGCAGAGAAAGGAGGGCTTGTGTCCAGGGAAATCTGGTTATCAGGGAAATTTTCATGACATGAAGAAAGGCCAAAGAGAAAGACAAGATCTCTCCACGCCTTGTGAGGTAATTTTTTTGCAGTAGAATTCTGAGAAAGAAGGTTTCTGTGCAGTGAAGTAATTTTACTCTCTTTTGTAACTAATAATCAGCTGTAACCAGCAATCAGCCTCCTCATCCTCTGCCACTCACTCTGCCCACATCCAGCTGGAACATTAACTCCAGCTTCCAGCTTTTTAGAGAGGTGAAAGCAGCCAGAGAGAATCTGGGAAGAAACTCTAGAAGAGGTTTTATAATTAGGGGAGAGAAGTTCTCAGTGTTAGAAACAGGATGCACCTTTCAAATCTGTTCATAATTAAGTTGTTAAAGTATGAAATGTATGTTGTGATAGGAAAAGCTTCACCCAGATGTTTGCAAAACCGGGCACTGGGAATTACCAGCCACAAACATTCAAAAATCGGGAGCTAAGGGCTAAAAATGACAGGAATTAAAAATGCAGTATGAATTCATTTATAAAGGATTGTAGGAAATGCTGTTTTCATGGAATTCTGTGCTTGGAGGACACCAAGGGAAGGCCTGTCAAGTAGTTCTTCCTTCAGTCCCCAAATACTTTCATTTGGGGCTGTCACTGATGTGGCAAAAGGTCTGACAGCAAAAATCACAGCCCTCGGGATACAATGGCAAAAGCCAGGCCTGTGATCCCACAAATTGCAATTAGATCCCGACCATGGAAGGATCTCAAAGCTAAAATATATCTTAGGTGCCATTTTTAGGAAAAATTAGTAACCAGTTCAACTTTTCCAGAGAATTCCTAAGCCCTTTAGAGCACCCAAGGTAACCTGAGAAAATATTCCAGTGGAGATTCAGAATGTGAGAGAATATTTTCCCTCAGAGATTCAGATTTAGGAATCTCTATTTAGGTAAAATCATATTGATAATTTGTGATTTAAAGGTTACAAATGGAATCACACAATGGTTTGGGTTGGAAGGGACCTTGAAGGTCAAGTAGTTCCTCACCCTGCCATGGGCAGGGACACCTCCCACTAGGCCAGGATGTCAGATCCCCATCCAGCTCCAACCTGGAATAATAATTGTATTTCCTGCCTTGCTGCTGCAGGAACAAAGCAAGTTTAATCAAAGATTATGGCCACTTTTATTGAAAATTCGTTCCACTCAATTCCATCTGTAATTAGTGAGATAAGGGAGATGGGATTTGGCAGGGAGACACAAAATCTCAGTCCAATAACTCTGCCACTCAGGGGGAGGAGATGCCGTCACCTCCTTGGCTAAGAACTGAGTCTCACTGTGAGCCATTTTTAGACTTGGCTTTAAGGATTCCTGTGCTGCCCTAAAGCCACTGGGAGAGGCTGAAAGGCAGAATGTTCATCCCCCATCTCCCATCCAGCACTGCTGTGAGATTTTGATAAGGAAATTTACTGGAGAGGAAATAAAACCATCCGGTTCTCCCTTTTTCCCATTCCTCACGTCCAGGAGACACAATTTCATTTACAAACCAGGACTAAGTACTTCCAGATTTCCAACTAAACCTTTCCACTGCTGGGAACACTCAGGGTGGAGTCTCTTGAAAGGCTCCATCTTATGAAACTTTCCCTTCTCCAATAAAATATTTATCCAGGCACTGTTTCCTCACTGGCCAAAATGTGCTTTACACTTCTGGGGCTGCAGAAGTCAACTGAGGCCCCCAAGGACTGGACAGTGTAGTTTGGGGTGTTCAGTGGGGTTGCTGACAAGGTTGGTATTGGAAGGAAAGGCATCTGATGGCCAGGGTTGTGTCTTGGGCACTGGGATGGTTCAAGCCCACCTGTCTTGTCCTGACAACTCAAAGGCAGCAACAAACCACAAATGCCACCAATGTTTCCTGTGAGACACCACCTGGAGCACCAAATGCAGTTCTGGGGTCACCAGAGTGAGAAGGGTGTGGAGCTGCTGGACAAGTCCAGAGGAGGCCACGAAGATGCTCCAAGGGCTGGAGCCCCTCAGCTCTGGAGTCAGGCTGGGAGAGCTGAGGGGGTTCACCTGGAGAAGAGAAGGTTCCAGGGAGACCTTGGAGCCCCTTCCAGGGCCTAAAAGGGCTCCAGGAGAGCTGGAGAGGGACTGGGAACAAGGGATGGAGGGACAGGACAAGGGAGAATGGCTTCCCACTGCCAGAGGGCAGGGTTGGATGGGATATTGGGAAGGAATTCTTTGCTGTGAGGATGATGAAACCCTGGCACAGGTTGCCCAGAGAAGCTGTGGCTACCCCTGGATCCCTGGAAGTGTCCAAGGCCAGGTTGGGCAGAGCAGTCTGGGTTGGTGGAAGGTGTCCCTGCCCATGACAGGAGTTGGAACTGGATGATCTTTCATATCCCTTCCAAACCAAACCATACTTTGTTCCTATAATTCCGTAATTCCCTGGTGGGGGCCACCACTGCACACTCTCAATTCTGGAGTAAAAATAATCTTCATCCCAAACCCTCACTGCTGCCAAACCTTCCATGGGTGGAGGTGCTGGTCAGACAAACCTTCCCATCAGCACCTGGTGTTAAAAACATCACCCAGGCCTGAAGAACCTTTGTTGGTGGTTGGGATTTGCTGCTGGTGGTGCCTACAGGCAACAACAAACCCAAAGATGGTCCAGGCCCCATCCACAGAAAAATATTTTCCACCCTGGCAAAATGACAGCATTTAGGTAGATTTTTTTATCTGTTTTGTTTTTTTGTTGTTTTTTTTTGTGTGTGTGCAGTCCTTGAAAGAACTTTCTGGGCCTGTTCAGCTCTTCCCAGCAGCTGTATCAGGGCATAACCCTTTGGAATTTATCCTTTGTTTGCACAATGTCCCACCAGCACCTGAGCTGAGCAGGATGTCAGAGAGGTAACACAACACCACCCCCTGCTCTGCCTTGTCTCAGCCTTGTCTGAGCTGGCAAATTTGCAATAAAGCTCCTGGATTATCCGATTTTAAGTGTATTTGCAGAGGCACCTTCAGCTCAAAGATCTTGGCACAGCTCCTGAATCCAGGCTTCCTTGAGGAACATCAAATTATTGACTAAGCATAAAAGCTGTTAAACCTTTCAGACCCTGTTTGGTTGTTGACTTGATGTTCTCCTGTAATTTGGTTTTTATGGGCAAATGCACAGGCAGAGTAAGCTCCTGGTGATAATTCCAAGTGGGAAAACAGACTGAGATGGACTCGGAGTGTTTCATAAAAGGAAGTGTGTGGAAATGGGACATCATTTGCTGACTGCACAAGTAATTAAATACCCAGAAAAGATGGAACTCTCTCCAACACTGATCACAATTATCCATTGTTCTGTTTGATGAGTGTTTAGACTAAAAGCCTGTCTGAGGTTTTAACTGGAGTGCTGTGAGTGACAGCCAGGTAATGAAAGGCAGTGATTTAATATCCTCCAAGTTCCTGTTCCCAGAACGAGCCCAAAAGTGTTCTGTGTTTTTTACAGCCCTGAACAATGGAATCCAAAATATTGGGTTACCCCTTTATTCCTCTCTCTTTCGTTCCTCTGCCTTAATGAACTCTGAAGTCATGATCAGGCTTGGCCAGGAAGGTAAATGCTCATTTTGGGATATCGGAGAAAATCCTTTGTCTCTTGAAAGGCTCCATCTTATGAAGCTTTCCCCTCTCAAATAAGATATTTAATTTCATATATTTGTGAGGTCTCAATGTTTAAAGCAAAGTTACAAAACCCTTCAGAGGAGAATTCATCCCTGTACCTTAAATGCCAAGTCTATAAGATAAATCACCCTCTGGAAGTGCCTGTTTCTCCCCACCAATTACAAGAGGGGACTAAAAGTTTATTTAGGCCAAGTCATTTATTTAAAGTTATTAATTTAACCAAGGTGATGTAATTTTTGCTGCCCTGAAAGATGGAATCCAAAATATTGGGTTTCCCTTTATTGGGTTAGAAGAGACCTTAAAGACCATCTCATTCCACCCCCTGCCATGGGCAGGGACACCTTCCACTATCCCAAGTTGCTCCAAGCCCCATCCAACCTGACCTTGAACAATTCCAGGCACCTCCTTTGATTTAAACACGTGTAGAAAAATCCCCTATTTTTTTCTGAGAATCTTTTCTTTCTATAAACCCCATCATTTTACCCACATTTTAAACGTTTATCCTGTTTGATATTGGAGTTTTTCTAACCTTGTTTCCAGCCCTTGGCTGTTGTTCCACGTCTCTCTCTGCTGGATTAAAGAGCTGTTAGCAATTGTTTTGGTGGGGTTTTTTTGTTCCTTTTGAAAGGTTTTATTCACCTAATCAAATCACTCTCACTTATTTTGTTCAGCTAAACAGATGGAACAGGCTCTGCATAAAATCAGGAATAAACAGGAACGGCAACTTGAAAGCAAAGCAAATTTCCCCCAGTTTTGAGAGAGCAGCTTTAGATGATATAAAGTTCTGCATTTTCTCCCTATTCTCCCAATAAATGGGGGTTCTGGAATAAAAATATGGGGTTCTGGAAGGATCTGAGTGTTGGTAGGATGTCTTTCTACTTGTTTTCTTAAAGTTGCAGTTGCTGGAAATGGATCAAGCAATAAGGAAAAATATTGGAAAAAAAAATCCCAGTCTAACAATTCATGTCATGGGTTTTTTAATGAAAACCAACAATAATAATAATAATGATAATAATGATAATAAACCAGTAACAACCAGTTGGTCCTTGGGCTGTGAGATCATGACAGGAGGTGTGGAAGGAGTTGAATCCCAGGCTGAGATTTTCAGGTTTCATCAAGTGCAGGACAAGTAATGATTTATACACTGATAAAGCTCTTCCCAGGAGATGTGCAGCTCAGTCAGGAAAAAATTCCCAAAGACAATTTAGGAACAGCTTGATTTCCTTGGTCTTTCTTCCCAAATTTCATCCTTCAAAGTTCCATCTTCAGTAACTCTGTATGTCCGAATATTCCTTAAAAGTTTTGGTGGAGCAGTTCAGGGAAAGAGAATTTTATATTTTTTTTCAGCTAAAATTCCAATATTTAAAATTTCCAAACTTTTCTGAATGTCCAGAAGGAATTTTTTCCCCTTTGAAAATGCCATTGGAAAGAAACACATATTCATTTTATTGCAATGTAGGCAGTTCCAAAATAAAACCGAAAATATAGTTTCCTTTATTCTTAAGCACCATTCCATGGTTCTTCTACCAAGGTAAGATACAAACTGGCCACAAGCGCCTAAAGAGCTTTAGAATATACATCAGGAACATTTTTTTTCATGGAAAGGGTTGTAAAGCCCTGGGACAGGATGTCCAGGGAAGTGATGGAATCACCATCCCTGGAAGTGTTCCCCAAACACGTGGACATGACACTTAAGAACACGGTTCAGTGGTGCTTCTGGGTTGATGGTTGGACTTGACAATCTTAAATGTCTTTTCCAAGCTTAAGGATGTCATGATTCCATGATAAAAAGGATATTTTCCAGGTTTTGGAAGCCACTTTCACATCTGCAGCATCCCTGTTCCATCCTGATGTTGCATCAGCTGCCCTGAAGCCAAATGGTTTTTCCCCGACCTGTGGACTTGTCCACGTGGATTCCTGCCTCTGAATTCCCAGGGTACTTCCTGCCAACTGAATTCCAAGGCAGAAGGATCCAGGAAAGGTCAGGCAGAGCCTCCTGGCACCTGAAACACTTCCCTGGATATCCACATTTGCTCTGCCACCTCCTTGGAGTGCAGGGATTTGAGGAAGGAGCCAGAGGGGCCACATCCAGTGTTTTATGCCTGTCCCTGCTTATCCAGGTACATTCCAGGATTATGGAGCTCTCAGTGATACCTTGTGACATTTATTAAGGGAACTGACATGTAATAAGAGAGTTTAAATATTTCAGCTGTAACAATCTTCTCCTTTCCCTTCTCTCCCTCCAGTCTCCCAGTTACATTTCCCTGTGTTCCTCAGGAAGTTCAGTCTGCTTGTTACAGCTGGAGAATTCTTTTATCACTCCAAAGCTCTCCATTGGATCTCTCTCCCTCTCTCTCTCTCTCTCTCTAGCTCTTCCTCCTCAATCATTCTCACAAAGAATCTCTGTTTTATGACCAGCTGGAGTTTCACCCACCAGACCCTGGAATTCCCAGCAAAGCCCTCTCTCAGGGTCAATCATTCCCCCTCGGAGAGCTGGGAGCCAGAACCAGGAAACAGAGAATAGTTCAGGCTGAAAAAGCCCTCTAAGATCATGGAATCCAACTGTTCTCCCAGAACTGCCAAGGCCACCACCAAACCATGTCCCTGAGTGCCACATCCACATGGCTTTTAAATCCCTTCAGGGTAGTAATTCCACCACTGCCCTGGGTGGCTGAGCCAGTGTCTGACAACCCTGTTGGGGGAACGAATTTGTTCCATGTGTCCAATCTAAACCTATCCTGAGTCCATCTGAAACTGTTTCCTCTTGTCCTGTCATTTGTTACCTGGGAGAAGAGCTTGATCCCCATCTGGTCCCAACCTGTCAGGGAGTTTTAGAGGGTGATAAAATCTCCCCTAAACCTCTTTTCTCCAGGCTAAGAATTCCCAGCTCTCTCAGCCATTCCCCACGAGACTTTTGCTCCAGACTCTTCATCAGTTTTGTCGCCCTTCTCTGGACATGCTCCAGAACCTCCATGTCTTGGATTTTTTAGTGTCTTTAAGTGAAGTTGAATCATAGAATATCCTGACTGGGAAGGGACACACAAGGGCCATCAGGTCCAACTCCTGGCCCTGCACAGGACAACCCCTGAAATCCCACCATGTATCTCAGAGTGTCATCCAAATGCTTCTTGACCTCTGTCAGCCTTGGGAACATGACCACATCCCTGGAGATCCCATTCCAGTGCCCAACCACAAGCATTAAAATCTTGGACTTCACGTGTGAAAGTGGGGGCAGACTGATGGAAGGTGGCTTTGTAAAGCTCAATCCATCGATATTTGGGGAGGTGGTCACGTTGGATAGCCTTTAAGGGCTATTTATGGATGGATGGGTGGATGGATGGGTGGATGGACTCTTTATTCTCAAGTCTGAGGTGTGCAAACAAATATCGACAATATTCCAGCCCTTACCATTCCTTATACCTGACCTGAGGGCAGTGGAAGAGAATGGTTAAGAAGAACATACTGTCCCCTCCCATGGAGTGTTGAGAAAAGCCAATCTCAAGAATTCTGCTTCTGACATTTGCATGCAGAGCACCTGGGTAGAGAACCAGGCTTGCTGAACCTCCTCAAGAAGTTTGAGGCGGCTCCATTAGCCAAGGAATCCAAGGCAAATGACCTTGATCAGCAGCCAAGATCCCAGAGCATTCCCTGCCTTTGAAGATCCTTTCTCCTTGGGCTGCATTCCAGCTGTGATTCCAGCCTGTCATGATAAAACCTGAGCCACAATTAGGTCACCCCAAAGCCTTCTCTTCTCCAGGCTGAACAATCCCAACTCTCCCAGCCTTTCCTCCCAGCAGAGCTGCTCCAGCCTTCTGATCACCTTGGTGCCTCCTCTGGACTCGCTCCAACAACTCCATGTCCTTCCTGTGCTGGAATCCCAGAACCACGTGGAATGTCAGATTGTGTTTGGGAATTGTTCCATCCCAATGGCCCAGGAAGGGGGAGGTCCTTCCCACGAGTGCAGGTTTCATGGAGAACATCAGGACAGACACAGCAGCAAACATCTGCAGCTTGTTCTCACTGTCCCACACTGGAAAGAGATTCAGTCACGACTGCAAAAAGTATCAGGTAAAAAAAAAAATTGACTGGAACTCTTGTCCTGAAAACATTGGATTGACAGGATCGATGCAGAGCAGGAAAGCTTTGAAATAGGGATGGTGAAGGGCTGCAAATTAACTCCATTTTTATGGGACGCAGAACAGGGGGGTAATTTTCTTACCTGTCAATCAGTGTAATCATCTGGAAGACTTGAATAAAACCCCCAAAAACAACTATTCACAAAGATAGAAGACTCCAAATGGTCATTAAGTGACCTGTGTAGGTGCAAGGACAGGAGGAACCTCATGAGGGAAACTTTAAAACAAAGTGGTTTTGATGAGGAGGAGGTATTTGAAGTGAACCACATTTGTTTGTGTTTGGGGGCCTGCACAAGGCACATGTGTTTTTGCAAATTGTCATTTTCCACTTAGCAACAGAAAAGGCTGGAAGAGAAAAGGCTGGAACGTTGTTTTGGTGCCAGGACTCCAGGCTGGTGATTTCTGACAGCTCAATGTTCATTTGGCTGAATCCCTGTAATTGGTGTTTAACAACCCAAATGGTTGTCCTGGGGGAGGAAGTCACCCCATTAACTCAGTGTTTTCCCAAATCACTTGTGCTCATTCGTTCAGGATATGGATTTTGCTCCAGCCCTTCTCCCAGAGCCCTCCAGGCACGTGGGTAAATCAGTTGAGCTTTTACAGAATCCTCCTTGCTTGGAAAACAACCCCCCAGTTACGTCCTCCCAGAGACAGGAACGTTCTTGCCATCAACGTGTTCTGCACCCAAATTTTGTCAGCAGCTGACAGAGAGCCCAAAACACCCTGCAATTAAAATCCTCTGCTTAAAATCTGTTAAAGAATTGCCCCCTTCACAGGAAAATTTGAAATAACAAGGTTGGGAACAGAAAAAGGACCCAAGGCACCTCTCTGACCCCCTCAGCATCAACCCACAAGGATCTACACTTCCCACTCGACCATCCCAGGTCTAGAAGATGATTTTTTTCTCTTTCCCACATCAAAACAGGAGTTTAAATTTCTTTTTTTTTTTTCCAAATGGAAACTTTCAAGTACCTGAGTGTTTTAAACTCAAAGTTTAAAACCAAGGTAGAAAGCAGTGGGTTTAAATAGAGGCCAATTATTTATTACTCATTCCCCACTGGTGGGATCTTTATGGCTCAGTGGACTGTGCTGTCATATTAGTTCATATTAGATTAGATATTAGGAATAAATTCTTCCCTGTGAGGGTGGGGAGGCCCAGGCACAGGTTGCCCAGAGAAGCTGTGGCTGGCCACTGGATCCCTGGAAGTGTCCAAGGCCAGGTTGGAGCAACCTGGGCTAGTGGAAGGTGTCCCTGCCCATGGAAGGGATTTGGAATGAGATGATCTTTAAGATCACTTCCAACCCAAACCATTCCATGATTCTGTGCTTTCTGCTCACACTGGGACTCAAAAATGCCTCCCAGTTCTTGCCACTGTCCTCATGATTTACACCTCTGAGGTTTTAATCTGAATTTCCCTGTTTTCCTGGTAAACTGCTCAGCTCCATCAAGTTGACTCAGAGCTGCTGACAGGTGGGTTATTTTTTTAACAACTCCAGCTTTCTAAATGCCAACTCTTTCCACCAGAGACCCAAGAAACACGTTCTGGCAGGTAAATAGGCACTTGATTGACACTGTGATGTAATTTAAACACAGATATATTACTTTGTAAAGCCTGGGTTGTGATTCTCCAAACTCTATATTTTTCCATGCAACTTTCTGCAAGTATCTTCACGCCACCAAGTCTTGACAGAAGGATTTGCTGAGAGATGTAGGAAAAGGTCTCACAGAGGAACTTCAAATTCACTTGCCAGGCCTGAAAAGTTCACTAAATAAATAATCTACCAATCTGGAAATGATTGTGTTTGATGGATTCTGTCATGAGCAGCTTGGAGACAACAGGTAAGGGTTCTGTTTCCTCCAGGGGGATGATGAGAGGTCACCAGGAGGAAGAATCAGAAGGAACAAAACCAGTTGGTTTTTATTTGTTTGGTTAAAGGTTTGACTTGGTCTTGGAGGTCTTTTCCAACCTTAGTGATTCTCTGATTCAAAGTGTAGTTAAGCTGTCCCAGGATATGATGGATGGAGTTCATGGAATAAATGGAGAGCTCCTGGAAGATAAATCCACCAAAGTCTGGTAGGACACAGACAACACCTCTGGAAGTCCCAAGGATAAAAATGACTGAACAGTTGAAGACCAGAGTGAAAAACAGTCCTCCTGTACTTTGCCTGTATTTATTCTCTTCCCATGCCTGGACTCTTGGTTTTGGACTCTTAGAGACAGAAGAGCAGTTCAGTGGCCCTTTAATTGACAAAATATTGTTGGTTTTATGCTCTCTAGTGTGTAAGGGACATAAATGAAGCTGCACAGAAACTGTGTGACAGAAGAGAAGCAAAGTGAAGAAGAGAAAGAGAGGGAAGAACACGAGTAGAAGATCCATCTGCACCAGAGCGGTCACCAAATTTCCTAGATGCTTGTTCATCCTGTTCCTTCTACATCCATGGGACGTTTGACTGTGGAACTGTATCCAGGTCACCAGCCCTGCCTGAGCAGGAGATGCTGAGACCCTGAAGTGTGACAGCTCATCATTCCCTTTACACCTCCCTCCTCACATACCTCTTCCTCTGGATCTGAAGGAAACAAATGACTTCTGGAGGTCCACTTTGAACATGTCACTGCACTAGCAGGAGCTACAGAGTCAACGGGAAGGACACCCAGAGATCCATCTGCTCCCAAAACTCCTGCTGCCCCAAAGGCAGTTCTCCAGCCGGGAAAAATTGACTTACAGGTCAGAAGACCAGCCTTTTATTCCCATTCCCAGGTTTATTGCTGTCAGCAGCTCTGCACAAATCCTGTCTTTCATCCACTTCTCCATGTTTTACCTTCTCCATTACTCCTCTTCCCTGAATTTTCAGCCCTTCATGACCAGCTTTTCACCGGTCAGAGCATCCCTGGGAATGGGAAGGGCCAACCTGGTCTAGCGGGAGGTGTCCCTGCCCATGGCATGGGGGTTGGGAGTTTTTAGGTTCATTACATGATCTTTAAGGTCCATTCCAACCCCTCTGACATTCTATGATTCTGTCATTCTCCAGACCAGTTCCAATTTAGCCTGTTAAAGGAAAAAGAAGATGATTCCCACTGATGGGCCTGCAGGAGAGCAATATTTAGGACACACTCCAACACTGGGAAGTGCTCAGGTGCTCAGCAGATGTCACAGGAGTCACATGAATCAGGGAACTCTCCTCCCAGGTCCTTGAAGGTGAACAGCTCACCCAGACTGGGGATGACTCCCCGTGTTCCTCCCGCGTTGGTGACACCTCCCATCAACCTGGAGTGGAAACCCTTTGTTGGCCAAGGTATCTGTTCTCACTCCCCAAGAAGAAAGAGGAATTAAAAAATAACAAAACTAACACTCTCAGGCACCTGGTGGGATTTTTTTGGGCTGTCCTGTGCAGGGCCAGGAGTTGGACATGGATGATCTTTGCGGGTCCCTTCCAACTCAGTATATTTAATGATCCTATGATATTAAAATGTGAAGTTGCAAGTTCTTGCCCCCATCCCCCCACTCTGGACTATCTCATGGCCACAGAAACTTTAACCTGGACACCTGGAGCACTTCTGCCCACGGTGACCCTGTGTTGGGGTCAATATGTGGGCACCACGTGGTTGCTGGGGCTGGGGGACAACGAGCTCTGCTGAAGAAGGTGGTGCTGCTGCCCAAGGTGACCCATGTGGCTTCAGGTTGAGGTTTCTGTTTCCCTGAGAAGGGAGGAGATCCCTTGTAATTACAGTCATAGCATCATGGAATCATTTAGGTTCAAAAAACCTCTAAGATCAGTGAGTACAATCATTAAGGCCACCACCAACCCATGTCCCCAAGTGCCACATCTACACGTCTTTTAAATCCCTCCAGGGATGGGAACTCCACCACTGCCCTGTTCCAGTGCCTGAAAACTCTTCTAGTGAAGAAATTTTTCCTAATATCCAACCTACATTTCCCCTGGTGCGACTTGAGGCCATTCCCTCTGTCCCATCACTTGTTCCCTGGGAGAAGAGACCGACTCCCATCCGGTTACAACCTCCTGTCAGGTTGTTCTAGAGAGTGAGAAGGTCTCTCCAAATTACCCCAGAGCATCTCCTTTCCCCACTGAAATCCTTTCTCATTCCTTTGGTTTTGCTGGATTTTGCTCCACCGGCCTCATTGATCTGCTGGAGACCCTGACATTGCAGCTCCATCTGGGTCCTCAGGAGCAGAAAGGAGCTGGAGATGGGACTAATCCTTCTGCCAGAGGGCTGAACCATGGAAAAAGCAGAGGATAAGCTATAGTTTGGAAAGATTTGCTCCAGGAACTTGATGGCTGCTGCTCCAGGTCAGTGGCCAGGACACATGGTCTTCCCAGCACTAACGTAGCACGCGGTGTTGAGCGAGCTCCAGGATCAATTATCCCAGAAAATACAGGCCTGGTAGGAATTTGAAATCATTACCCCAGAAAATGCAACCCTGATAGGAATTTGAAATCACTTTAAATTAGAGCAAGAAGGGGTTTTCCCTCATATTTGTTTAAAAATGTGTTCCCATATCAGCTTCCTAAAGAAGTGTTCTCCTATTTATTTATCTGAGCCTTAGATTTGTCCGTCATTACCTAAAATTCCTTGAAACCCAGTGAGCAGTTCCAAGTAAATTTGACAGCACTAGAGATGTTAAACATAGAAATCCCTGGATGTTTTAAAAGAGAAAAGGGACAACTAAATTTCAACCCTCACAAAGCAAAATCTTTATTACCCATCAGAGAGTCCAGAAAAGAAATGAGCAAACACATCTCAGCTTGAGCAGTTCTACAAAAACTGAGCTGGGGAAGGGTCTGGAGAACTGGGAGCAGTTGGGAGGGCTTAGTCTGGAGAAAAGGAAGCTCAGGGGAGACCTTCTCACTCTCTGCAAATCCCTGAGAGGGGGTTGCACAAGTTGGGGTCTCTTCTCCAGGTAACAAGTGTCAGGATGAGAGGAAAAGGCCTCAAGTTGCATCAGGGGAGGTTTAGTTTGGATATTAAGAAAACTCTATTCACCAAAACCCCTGGAACAGGCTTTTCCAACTTCAGCAATTCTGATTCTACCGCTTACAGTAATTTTTTCAACCTTTTGCCCTTTTTCATTTTCCTGGTTGGACCCTCGTGCCTTTGAAATTTCTGTTTTAATTCCTGAATTCGTTTGAATCCGTGGATTTTTAGCTGGCTCCCTCTATCAGTGGCCATCAGGCTGGCCAAGTGTTGACTGATCCCTCTATAAATGGAGCGTTTCTAACACTGCCAGAGGCACTTCAGCGTTTTGATTCCCTTTCCACTCCTCTGTATCACTTTAAAATGACACAAGTGGTGGCAGGTTCTTCTTTCTGAGCTGCCAAACAAGGCAGGGCTTGGAGCACCTTGGCAAGGTGCCCGCAGGGGCATTTCCAGATCTTTCTGCCCTCCTTTTGTGAATGAAACGTCCTCCAGTTGACATTTGGGGACCCAAAAGGCAGGATGGGAAAGGGGAGGGAGAAAAGGAGAAAAGGAAAAGGGAAAAGGAAAGGGGGGAGGAGAAGGAGAAGGAGAAGGAGAAGGAGAAGGAGAAGGAGAAGGAGAAGGAGAAGGAGAAGGAGAAGGAGAAGGAGAAAGAGGAGGAGAAGGAGAAAGAGGAGGAGAAGGAGAAGGAGAAGGAGAAGAGAAGGAGAAGGAGAAGGAGAAGGAGAAGGAGAAGGAGAAGGAGAAGGAGAAGGAGAAGGAGAAGGAGAAGGAGAAGGAGAAGGAGAAGGAGAAGGAGGAGGAGGAGGAGGAGGGGAAAGGGAAAGGGAAAGGGAAGGGGAAAGGGAAAGAAGTTTCAGTTGGAAAGGATCGAAAATGACCATCCAGTCCAATCGTCTGACCAGTTCAGGGCTGCCCAAAATTTGCCCAACCTGACCTTGACACTTCCAGGGATGGAATCTCCTGAATTGCAGGGATTCAATAACTTTTACTTTGAGCAAAGCTTTGCCAGTGGAAGGACCTGCCTCTTCAGCATCCAGACCATTGCCTTTGGCATCACAGCTCCAGGTTTCCTTTCAGAAATCCGGACAGAAGCAACTGTGCCACAGGTCAAATCCTTCAAGATTCCCTCCAACACTCCTGAAAGTCCTCTTAGATAAACACAGCTGGCAAATCTCATCTCCATCTTTACATCCCAGCAACACAACAAAATCATCAGGAACAGCCATGGTTTGGCAGCAATGATTTCAGGATGACATCTGGCACCTCCTGCCTTTCATGTCCTTCACGTGGGAATGAAGAACTTCAGGGTGGTTATTCAGTGGCTGGCCAGCGTTAGAGATTCCTTGGACTTTGCTCCTAAATTCAAGGTGGAGACAGGGAATGATTTTCCATGGCTCTTGAAGGATACCTCCTACGAAGACCTGAGGCCAGGAATCTGCAATCATTTCAGTTTAAATAACCAGACATGACAAGAGTCTTTCAGAAAGTCCTCATTCCAGGTGCAGGACACTCCACCTTCTTTAAGATAGTTTTACTTTTGTAACACTGTCCTAGAGGTCATCCAGGAATTGTTTGATCCTGTGGTAAAAATCCCCTCTCTCTTTTTATTCTGAGGATCAGAAGAGAAAAGTCTGAAATATTTATGACCTGCCTCTAGTCCTGCACTTCCAGGACACAGAACCAGCTCTCCACAAGAGTAGTCAAAGTTCATCTTATTCCAGCACATATTTTTTGCTGCCAGTTTAATATCCAGAAGATTTACTGGCATCAACACTGGTTTGTATTATCCCAGAGTTCTGAGGTGCTTTCTGCCCTGATTTAGAAACTGGCAATGATTAATTATACTCAAGAACTGTTGCAAGAATTCTATCCATCGATTATATTTAATATTAAAAAGAAACTTGAATCAGGTCTCTTTGAGTTTATCCAGTCCAGCTTCCCATGGATGCTGTTGCACCTTGGCTGGCTGAGCTGAACAGTCTGTTCCTGATGCAAAGCTTTACAGACTGTGATCAAAGGATTTCTTGACCTTCTCTCTGATAATCAGGCTCTGTTCATTCCATTTAAAGCCAAATCCAGTCCTTTAATGACTCTCATTGCCTTTCTCTGAACTGTCTCCAATTTATCAACTTCTTTCCCCTCTACCACAGGCCATAATCTCAGCAGTGACAAAATCAGGATTAACCCAACCTTGGCCTAACTCAGGAGCTGCGTTTATGCCTCAAGGAATCCCATTAGCCCTTCTTGGCTTCTGCAGTGAAGTAGGAGCTCTTATTTGGCTGGTTATCTGCCACGAGCCTTTCTCTGCTTTGTGCAAGCCCTATAAAAAAAAAATCAATCCACTCTATATGGTAATTTGTAGGATGGATCAGCCCCTGATGGATGACTGAGCTGCTTTATTTGCTCTCAGACCTATGTAGAGTTTTGACCTCGTTGAAATACACGCCATTTGTCTGATCACAGTTTACTAAATGATCCCTGTGCCACCACACAGACAATCCCATCCTTCTTACTTAGTCCCCTGCAAGCCCAGTGACATCTATAAAATTTGAGTTATATTTTATTCCCGTCCACTGAGTCGGGGGGAAAATGTTGGATAGCGAGGGGCCAAAAACTGATCTTTTCAGAAGTCCATTATAAATAATTATTTGGGACTGGTCTGACAGATCCTACATTATCTTAGGGAAGAGTAGTTACACAGAGGATTTATTATTTCTTGACCTACAGAGGGAGAAAACAGCAAATCTGTTTTCTGCTGAGATGCTCCAAGGCAAAACAGGGAGAGGAAAAGTCTGTTTTCCTTTCAAATCCAGAGAGACACAAGCTGGTTTAAAAGAGCTTCAAGCTGGTTAAATAAGAGCTTCAAATGCACCAAGACATCACCTCCACCAAGAAGATATAATGACACAGGAGTGTGGGTTGTAGGCAACAGCCCTCTCGAGGAATGACAGGAGTGAGGTGGGAGATGCTTTCAAGGAATATCTGTTGGTCTTACCCCTCTTCCAGCTCAGATCTTCTCTTCTTCTGCTCCTTTTGCTCCCAGATCTGCTCCCCAAGGACTAGGACACTGATGGAGAAAGGACTTCATGGAATCATGGAATATCCTGAAAGTGAAGGGACCATTAAGGTTTGCACAGAGCCGAGAACTCCCTGTGTGAGTGGTCAACCAGTAAGATTAATAATGATCCTTTTATTCTCTTTATCAGTTTCAACCCAGATCTAGAAGGGAAAGCTTGGGGAAAAAAAAATCAAACTTTGATATTATTCAGTTGCCATTTGAATGTTCTTAAGTTCTACATATTTATACACAGAATCCCAGAATCACTGAGGTTGGAAAAGACCTCCAAGGTCATCAAGTCCAACCTTTGACCCATCACCACCTTGTCAACCCGACCAGGCACCGAGTGCCACATCCAGTCCTTACTTGAACACCTCCAGGGATGGGGACTCCAAACCTCCCAGGGCAGCCCCTTCCAATGCCTGAACACCCTTTCCATGGAGAAATTCCTCCTGATCTCCAGTCTGACCCTCCCCTGGCACAGTTTGAGGCTGTTTCCTCCTGTTCTCTCCCTTGTTTCCTGGGAGAAGAGTCCGACCCCCACCTTGTTCCAACCTCCTTTCAGGGAGCTGTAGAGAGCAATAAAGTCTCCCCTGAGCCTCTCCAGGGAATGATGATGTTTTTGGGAAAAGGAGTGTCAGACAGAACCCCCCACACTACCAACAACTCCAGAGAGATGAGACAAATCCCATCTTAGATAACCCTGAGCCAGATATCAAGTCTACCTTTAAAAGCAAACTGAAACCTATGAAGAAGGAGGAACACTGAGCAGAGACAGGAAGCAGCAGGAAATTATCCCACTTCTCCCAATTTTCCATTAATTGTGACATCATTTGGATGACCTGGGGGGCTACAACCCCTTTATTTATTGCAGCAGAGAGCAGAAGTGCCCTTATTGTTCTGGGTGCATAATAAGCATTTATAAATGAGTTTATATGATCAGCTAATAAAGAGATAGACCCTGCCATCAAGAAATTAATAACTAAGACCTACTTTAATTAAAAGTATTATTAATCCAGCTGAGCAATATTTAAGGCACAATGTGCAGGAAAACACTCAGAATAGTTTATTAACCACTTGTTCTGTTTTTCTCCCTGTTTTTCAGGCATTATCTGTATGGATAAAAGTAATCCCCCAGAGGTACAACCACATCCACATGAAAAGTGCTGCCACTTCATCCCTGTAGAGTGCCAAGGCCTTTTCCAGAGTTCAGACCTCAAGCTACCCTGTTGCTGTGGGGTTTTGAAAACCTGGCACAAAATTCATCCTTTTACATTTGAAAACAAGAAGCAAAGTTCATTCAGAGCATTCAGAGTCTGCACTTCCAAGCTAATTTATATAGAATTAGGATGTCAATTTAAAGCAGAAAAAAAAAAACACTGTTAATTTTGTTAATTAAGACACTTTGTGGCTGCTGCTGTTCCAGAGTAAACAAGGCGTGTGACAAAGGAGGCTCTGAAGTGGATTTAATTCACTTAAAACAACTTTAATGCATATTCAGAGGAGAAACTGGTGAAGATGATCAACTCAGTGGCCTTCTAGGATGGAGTGACATCAGTGGACAAGGGAAGGGTCACATATGTCATTCATCTGGACTTCTGTAAAACCTTTGATGTTGTTCCCCCTCAACATCCTTCTCTCTAAACTGGAGAGAGATGGATTTGAGGGATGCATTTGGTGGATGAGGAATTGGTTGGATGGCCACGTCCAGAGGGTGGTGGTCAAGGTCTCAGAGTCCTGATGGACATCAGTGAGCAGTGGTGTCCCTCAGGGGTCTGCCTGGGGACCGCTGTGATTTAATATCTTCATTAACGACACAGAGGAAGGGGTCGAGGGCACCCTCAGCACATCTGAGATGGCACCAAGCTGAGGGTGCTGTGACACACCTGAAGGATGGGGACATCCACAAGGACCTGGACAAGCTCCAGAAGCGGCCCTTGGGAATCTCATGAGGTTTAAAAGACCAAGTGCTGGTGCTGCATCTGGGTCGGGGCAACCCCCGAGATGAATCCAGGCTGGGGATGAGCAGATGGAGCAGCCCTGGGGAGAAGGGTTTGGTGGGGGAGAGGCTGGACATGAGCTGGACTTGCAGCCCAGAAAGCCAAATATGTCCTGGGCTGCATCAACAGAAATGTGACCGAGAGGTCAAGCGAGGGGATTCTGCAAAACATGGAGCTGTTGGAGCAATTCCAGAGGAGGCACCAGGATGAGCAGAGGGATGGAGCAGCTCTGCTGGGAGGAAAGGCTGGGAGAGTTGGGATTGTTCAACCTGGAGAGGAGAAGCTTTGGGGTGACCTGAATGTGGCCTGCCAGGACCTGAAGGAGCTACAGGAAAGGTGGAGAGAGACTGTTTACAAGTGACAGGACAAGGGGGAATGGTTCAAACTGACAGAGCGTAGGGTCAGATGGGATATTGGGAAGGAATTCTTCCCTGGGAGGGTGGGGAGGCCCTGGCACAGGTTGCCCAGAGAAGCTGTGGCTGCCCCATCCCTGGAAGTGTCCAAGGCCAGCTTGGATGGGACTTGGAGCAGCCTGGAATAATGGAAGATGTCCCTACCCACAACAGCGGGTTGGAACTGGATGATCTTTAAACTCCCTTCCAATCCAAACCATTCCATGATTTCTCAATCATGATTTCAATCCATGGTTTCAATCCCTTTGATATTCAAGCCATTCCAAAGGGAGGAGTATTTAACTTTTTTAACTGTCCCTCTTGATGGATCATGAGGATGAGGGATCTCCAGACTCATCGTGCTCAGTGGAAAGTCCTTTCCAAAGATTTTTTTCGTCTTTCAGAGCATTTTTTTCCCCTCTCACCAAACTGGAAATAATCGCCTGTGATATCCAAATTAGTCCGTGCAATTTTTATCAGGAACATTTGTAATTTAAATTGGATCTACAAAAGGAGAGGGATCAACAAAAAAAAATATGTTCATTTCATGCTCATTATGTATCTCAGCGAGACTGATGACATTTTAATATTAACATGGTTATGGTTTCCATAGAAAAAAATTAAGTCTACTTAATATTCCAGACTCTGCTGATTGGGACATAGTTATTCTTGACAATGCAAAATCAATTGCTATTCTAATTAAAGAGAATAGCAGAGAAATAAACAAACCAATAACAAAATAAATATACTCCATACATTAAATAGAAGCCTCTGTTTGCTCCTCCTGAAAGCTCATCTCTTTTTGGAGTGTTTTTTTTCCCAGTTGCCTGGTTTGGGCTTTGACCTTGAGCTGGAAAAGCAAATGTGTCTCAAGATGTCAAGGAAACACAAACGAAAAACCAGTTCCCAAATGTACCTTAAAATCTTCTAGGAGTGAGTACAACTGGAATTGGGATTTGACCTCCCTCTTGCAGAGAGACACCCCTTGACTCTGTTAATCACAATGGTTTTCATGAGAAAGTCCTAAAGTTATTCTTGTTTGCATTGTCCTGCAAAGGAAAAGTCACGCAGAATTCCCTTTTCCCAACCTCGGTTACAAATTAGATTTTCAAACGAATTTTTTCTGCTTTTCCCCCTTTTATTTTCTTTTTGCGTCCCTTTAGTCGGGAACAAAACAAAGAGAAAATGAGGGAGGGAAGATAAAAGAGGGGAAAACATATTTTAATTGAGGATTTTTAAATGGGGAAATAATTCCCATTGATAAAAAGAGAATTGTTATTAAATCCCCATTTTCTGAGCACTACCCAGCCTCCAGCTGACTGGAGACAAGATCCAACCAAATCCAGATGGGAATTCTGAAGCAAGGAAGGTGAAGGCTCTTCAGAGGGATCTTGGCAGTGCTAGGTTAATGGTTGGACTCCATGATCCTAAAGGTCTTTTCCAACCTAAATAATCTGATTATTTTCTAATTTTATCTGCAATGGAAACCCTGCCTGAGTTTTCCCTCTCCCCAAGCAATTTAAGATGGTGTAAACAAGTATTGCTACTAAGAAAGAGATATCTACCACGTGGCTGCTCTTATCTAGATATTCCCAGGAGACCAAGACCATTCCAAGCAGAGGAAAGGAAGAATGAAAGGAAAATAGAACTGTCAGAAAAACATCAGGCTGGAAAAGGGCTATTAACAAATTCACCCAACGATCAGCCCTGGGATTGATTTTACTTGATTTTATTTCATTAATCATTGTGGTGCAAAAAAAGCAGGTGAGGTTTTATTTTAATCCACAATTTTGCAAGGAATTTTCCCGGAAAGAAGAATTGAGTGGCCACAAATAGAGAAACAAATGACCCTGGAGATAAAAGCATTGAAAATGAGATGGAATCCAACAACATGAGCTCCAAGGAACAGTAGGATGAACATGTGATTGAGGGAGGGGGTTTTCCAGCTGGAATCATAGAATCATAGAATGACAGAATCAACTGGGTTGGAAAAGACCTCTGAGATCATCAAGTCCAACACTTGATCCAGCCCCACCGTGGTTCCCAGTCCATGGCACTGATGCCACACCCAGTCTCACCTTAAACACCTCCAGGGATGGGGACGCCACCCCCTCCCTGGGCAGCCCATTCCAAAGTCTGATCACTCTCTCTGGAAAGAATTTCTTCCCCATGTCCAACCTAAACCTCCCCTGGCACAGCTTGAGATTGAGCCCTCGTGTCCTACTGCCGGTTCCTGGAAGAAGAGCCCGACCCCCCCCTGGCTCCCCCCTCCTGTCAGGGAGTTGCAGAGAGTGAGGAGGTCTCCCCTGAGCCTCCTCCTCTCCAGGCTGAGCCCCCCCAGCTCCCTCAGCCTCTCCCTCATGGCAATTGTGCTCCAGACCCTTCCCCAGCCTCGTTGCTCTTCTCTGCACCTGCTCCAGCCCCTCCATGGCCTTCCTGAGCTGAGGGCCCAGAGCTGGACACAGCACTCCAGGGGAGGCCTCACAGGTGCTGAGTCCAGGGGAGAATCTCTTCCCTGCTCCTGCTGCCACACTGTTCCTGATCCAGACCAGGATCCATTGGCCTTCTTGCCCACCTGGGCACACTCTGGCTCATGTTCAGCTTCCTGTCCATCCAAACTCTCAGGTCCCTTCCTGCCTGGCTGCTCTCCAGCCCCTCTGTCCGCAGCCTGGAGCTGCCAGGGATTTTTGTGGCCAAAGTGCAGGACCCGGCACTTGGCCTTGTTGAACCTCATCCCGTTGGAATCAGCCCATGGATCCAGCCTGTCCAGGTCCCTCTGCAGAGCCATCCTGCCTTCCAGCAGATCAACACTCCCCCCAGCTTGGTGTCATCTGCAAATTTGCTGATGGTGGACTCGATCCCCTCATCCAGGTCATCAATAAAGACATTAAACAAGACTGGGCCCAGCACTGATCCCTGGGTACACCACTGGTGACCAGCCACCAGCTGGCAGAGGAGAAGGAAGCTGTGAGGATGTGAATCAAACTCAGTGGGTGAGACCTCTGCTGCTGAACATTTGCTGTTTGCAACACAGGTAATCACAGGCTAATCACCCCAAAATCACCTGAGAGTCAATAAATATTGACTTCTTGTATCCACAGAGTCAATAACATGAATTATCTGACAAAATGCTGGTGTCTTCTTCTAGTTGAGAGGAATAATTGGCACCTTAAACAACACTGAATTTATTGACTCACTTTCTCTTGAGTCCAGGGAGTCTGGTGGAACTGGTGCCAAGATAAATTCCTCCACTCCACTTACTCACAGTTACCCCCACTCATGTGATAAATGCTGCCCTGTCAACTATTCATTGATATTTTTGAAGGAAGTAAAGAATGAATTATATTATTCAATTCCCAAGCACAGCTTTATGTGGAACATCATGTGCAGTTCCAATCACAAGGGATAAATCCCACCATGAACTGGTGCTACCAAAAAAAACTAATGAGGGTTTTGGGGACAGGAGAACCTCTGTGACCTGATGAGGTGGTTCTGTGAGACAAGTTCATGCAGCTCAACAAAGGAATGGCTGGGCATGGATTGTCTGCTGCCTATAAATACACTTCCAGAGGGAATGGCCAAGGAATGAGAATTATTTGGACTAAGGAACATCACTGGCAAAAGAACAAGCAGAGCTAAATCAGCTGTGAACAAATTCAGGAGGGAAAAGAGATTGCAGCTGATTAGAAGAACCTTCCATGGGGAGGAACAGAATTAAACACTTTCTGTCACAGAGGACATTGATTAAAAAAGGGATTTGGGATCATGGTGGCTGTCGCCAGCAGAGCACCAGCTGCACTGTGCCAGCGCTATTTTGAGGTTCTCACACATTCCTGGGACATCTTTTGTGCCTCAAGTGCCACAAAGATGAGCAGAGGGCTCCTCTTCTTATGAAGGAAGGTTGAGGGAATTTGGGTTGTTCAGCCTGGAGAAGAGGAGGCTCCAGGAAGACCTTGTGACATCTTCCAGTACATAAAGGGGCTCCAGGAGAGCTGGAGAGGGGCTTTGGACAAGGTGTAGAATAACAGGAGAAGAGGGATGGCTTCATACTACCAGAGGGCAGGGTTAGATGGGATATTGGGAAAAATTCTTCTCTGGGAGGGTGGGGAGTGGCTAGAATAGAATTCCTGGAAAAGCCGTGGCTGCCCCATTCCTGGAAGTGTCCAAGGCCAGGCTGGAGCAACCTGGTCTAGTGGAAGGTGCCCCTGTCCACGGCAGGGGGTTGGAATTCCGTAATCTTTCAGGTCTCTTCCAACCCAAACCATTTTACGGTTCTGTGATTCGCAACCAATCCCTTTTCCCTCCAAATTTCCCTTTCCCAGTGGTTTCCTGAGCTTCCCACAGCCCAGCCCAGTGAAGGAGAAAATTACCTCAACACGGACAGATTTAACCAGCTGTTCATCTGACTTTATTATTGTACTGAATTGCCTCAAAGTTCCCTGCCCAGCCTTCCCTTTGGCTGCCACTCAGCTGAGGGGCCAAAAGAGACCAAACCCACCAGCTGATCAAAGAATAAATCCCCTCTGACACAATCAGCCTCTCTTGCTAATTGTTCCTGGCTCGTTCTGACCAGCAATTAGTCTTAATAGCCCAGCTAAGTTAGGTCTGCTGATGTGATCTCACCATCAATCACATTAATGACCCATCTGCTGGGGAGCCAAGATAAAAGTGTCATCCAGACCGACCTCAGCCCGTGTTGTGACTGTCAACTCACGGCCCTGCTGCTGTTTGCTGAGTTCAGAGGCAGCTGATTCACATCTGAGTTTTATTTTCAGCCAAGTTTACACCTGTCCTGTCCCAATTTAAGCTCTTGCCACCACCATTTAAACCAGTCCTGTTGAAAGAAGGAATGAGAATCGTCCAGGTGGCAGGTCAGACCACTGAGGGGCTGAATTGCCCCTGGAAAGCTCTCAACATTCCTTGATGGAAGCACAGCAGCCACATGATGCAGGTGCTTTATTTCAGTGCTTAAAACCAGGTGGGTTTAAGCTGGGCCTCTGTGCATTGGGAGCATGAGAAGAGCTGAATTTGTCACTGTCACAATTATAAAAGTCTGTTTGCTCGAAATATTTTTCTGGCCCTCCCACAGAAACTACACCATACTTGCCATTTCTTAGAATATTTAGCCTCAATTAGAGCAATACAAATGTTATTAAACTTTGTTGAAGCCTCAAAATACTATTTCGTGGGAAATGTCAATGATTTAAAACAAGTGTTGAAAAAAATTAAAATAGAAATAAATAGGTATTAAAATATATTGTGCAAAACAGGGTTTCTGAGGAAGGCCCAGAATTCTATCTCCTGTTTTAAGTTCTGATCATTGCTGGTGCATGATGTGGCTCTTATTTCATGGTAGCAATAGAATCATGGAATGTTTTGGGTTGCAAGAGACCTTCAAGATCATCTCATTCCACCCCCCTCCACTATCCCGGGTTGCTCCAAGCCCCATCCAACCTGACCTTGATAATTAATGTCCTGTCTAGATTTTTAATGAGATTATTCATCCCCAAGTCTCCAAACTTGTTAAAAGTTGGCCCAATTATCAGACAGGGAAAATAAGACACAAATGATTTGGTAACTAAGAACTTAGTGATAAATCCTCCCCAAATCCTCCCCTCCACCCCTAAACCCCTCTTTGGATTCGGGTACCTCCTTTTCCTCCTAGGCCACCTTTTCTCCCAGATAATGGGATGCTAATCCCTCTCTCCAGCAATGAACATGACAAAAATCAGGGAATCATGGAGTTATTTAGGTTGGAAAAGCCCTCTAAGATCATCAACTCCAAAGAATCCCCCAGCTGGGAACTAAACCATGTCCTCAAGTGCCACATCCACACCCCTCCAGGGTTTTCCATCACTGTGGGAATCACTGCAGCAGGTTTGGTTGGCATCAAAAGCTCGAGCAAAACCAGGTTTGGATATTAAAACACTCCTCTGGGACAGCCAAGAATATTGCAAATGGGCTTAAAAATTATCTAATCACCCTGTAAGGGGCTCCAGGTTTGTGTTGTGACACAGATCAGAAAAGCAGGTACTTTATCCCAAGATATTTTATCCCTCAGATGGGGTCCTTTCCTATAAATCACTGGGTTAGGCAGAGGGTGTTGGACTAGAGAAATTCCCTGTCAAAAATTACCATTTCAAAAATTACCATTTCAAAGATTGCTCGAAGTGAAAAGGATGAAAGAATTAGAGGAAGCCCCCGAATAGATGCTGACCAAAGAGCCACAGAGCAGACAGGACACGGTTATTAGGAGGAAAACTCTGAGGAGGGAAGGGGGATTAGAGCTGTTTCAGGTGTTGGGAGTTAATGAATTCCCTCCAAAACCAGGCAAAAGCCGCTCTCATCCAGTTTTATCGATTTCCCACCACACCAACCTCCCATTAAGCAGGAGAAGGTCACAACAGAGTCAGGAATAATGACAATATAATTGCTGTCAGTGTGTGAGTGTGGAATTTTTGCTGATGCTTTAAAGCTGGCTCTTTGATATGGAGGTAGAAGCAAATAATTCAGTTTTGCTTCGCTTTTCCACCTCAGCTTCATTCAGCCTCAGTTCTCAACGGGGTTTATAAAGGGAGAGATGTTTTTCCTTTGCCACAAGGACACACACTTGGGATCCAGCATGTGGGAAAAGCTGGGAGTTCCTCTGCCAGCACAATGGGGTTAAAATAAAGCATAGAAAATTAAGAGAACTCTTATCCCTTGCTCTTTCCTGGTGGGGCATAGACACCTTTGCCAGATGGCTGATGTGGGGTCAAATCCTACCCTCACAACAAGGGTTAAACACTGGGCATATATTTTAGTAAGAAATTAACACATTATTAAATTAATAAATTAATGAATTGTTAAATTAATAAATTAAACAGCCCTGTGAGGGGTTCCAGGTGCTGATTTGGATGCCACTGTGCTGCTAGAACAGCTCATGCCAAAAACTTATTCCCCTGGGCTCTTCCCGAGGGCCAGGAATTAGTATAGGTCAGAGATCATTCCCAGAAGGGAGTATTGAGGAGAAAACCTCCTTTGGGAAAGCAGCAGAGCTAAATAATAGGAAATATGGCAGTCTGTGCCAGCTGGAATTTGTCCCAGGGAATTCTCCTTAAGCAATTTTCATTTCCTTACATTGGTTGGGTCCCTCTCTCTCTCCAGTGCCTTCACCCTCCTGGGTCTGGCTGGGAGCTGTCTGATCCCTCTGCTTTCCTACTCTCATTCCATAGTGCAGTGGTGCCTGTGTTCTCCCTATTTCCATTAACAAAATTGTCCTGTAAGAATTTTCCTGCCCTAAACTCCACTGACTGAGAAGGGAACAGGAATTCCAGCTGGGCTGAGCTGCTTGGGGAGAGAAACCTGGATTTCAGGCAGGGATATTTATTAATCCATAATGAATTCCTACTCCTGGATGGTGAGATAGCTTTCTCTTCTCCCTGATTAAGAGAATCATAGAGTCATGGAATGGTTTGGGTTGGAAGGGACCTGAAAGATCATCCAGTTCCAACCCCCTGCCATGGGCAGGGACACCTCCCACTATCTCAGGTTGCTCCAAGCCCCATCCAACCTGGCCTTGGACACTTCTAGGGATGGGGCAGCCACAGCTTCTCTGGGAATTCTAGTCCAGGACCTCACCACTCTTATAACAAAGAATTTCTTCCTAATATCCAATCTAAATCTACTCTCTTCCAGCTTAAGGCCACTCCCCTTTATCCTTTATTTTCAAATTAAAATTGCAAAGGCTCTCCCACTTTTGTCAACACCGTGCTTTGCTGGAGAGCTTTATGACCAGAATAATTGCTGAAATATGAATTATACCTGTTGAATTATGCACATACACCTGTGCCAGGAGTCGTGGCAGGTGTGAAAGGGGCTGCAAACCTTGATGAGGTTTTACTGACATACATTTTCATATTCTGATCACGAGCCAGGTGTGCCCAGGTGGCCAAGAAGGCCAAGGGCATCCTGGCTTGTAACAAAAATAGAGTGACCACAGGACCAGGGCAGGGATTGTCCCCCTGTGCTGGGCACTGGTGAAGCCACACTTCAAATCCTGCGATCAGTTTTGGGCCCCTCATGAAAAGATGGACACTGAGGGACTGGAGTGTGTCCAGAGAAGGGAATGGAGCTGGGGAAGGGTCTGGAGCACCAGCAGCAGCTGAGGGAGCTCAGCTGGAGGGGCTCAGCCTGGAGAAAAGGAGGCTCATGAGGGACCTTCTGGCTCTGCAACTCCCTGACAGGAGGGGGAAACCTGGGGGGATCAGGCTCTTCTAGGGAACAAGGGACAGGAGGAGAGGGAATGGCCTCAAGCTGTGCCAGGGGAGGTTTAACTTGGACATCAGGAGGAATTTCTTCATGGAAATGGTTGTCAAGCACTGGAAAGGGCTGTCCAGGAAGGTTTGGAGTCCCCATCCCTGAAGGTGTCCAAGGAAGGCCTGGACGTGGCACTCAGTGCTCTGGGCTGGGGGACAAGGTGGGCATCGGGCACAGGGTGGACTTGATGGTCTTGGAGGCCTTTTCCAACCTCAGTGATTCCGTGATTCTATGATTCTATGATTCTGTGATATCCTGGGCAGCTCTGAAATAACTTTAACAGCATCTGAATGTTTTTTTGGAGCAGAGTCTATTTAACAGAGAGAAAATCCATTCTTTCCTCTCGAGCTTTTCATAGCGAAGGTGACGCGGAGCCAAATTGAAGCAGCTTTAGAATGTCCTGCCTGCACGTCTCATCCCTTCCTGGGCGTTTTAAACCACATTTGTCGTCGTGGTATCTGAGCTGAGTATCTCAATTGGCTTCAAAGCCCAAACCAAGCATTAATTCCGAGCTTTAATGCATTTTTCCATGTGCTGCAACATCAAAATGAACTTAAAACATCCTTTCTGGGCTGATGCAGCTGCTGGCTGCTCCCACTGGAGTATTTGCTCCTTGTGGGGATGTACTCACTGCCTTGGAGTGCATCTGCTTGGTCTGGAAGTCAGGGTGGATTGGGGTATTTTTGAAGGAGAATTTCTGTAAAGCCAGGAATTTTTATATTGATGAAAAGAAACCAGAGATTTGAACGGGTTTGGGGTTTAATTTTTATGGATTTAGTTATTGCTTGCCCATGTGAGATCATGGAATGTCTTGGGTTGGAAGGGTGCAGCCCGTGGTCTGCCATGGATCTACCATCTGTGGATCCATGGATAGAGGAGCAGGAGAAGGTTTGTTGGCAGAACTTGTGGCTCCATCTAGACCCATGTTGGAGCAGCCTGTTCCTAAAGGACTGACCCTATGGATAAGGATCCCACATTAGAGCAGCCTGTTCCTGAGGGATTGACCCCATGGAAAGGACCCACACTGGAGCAGTTCCTGAAGAACTGATCCCATGGAAAGGGATCCACACTGGAACAATTCCTGGTGGATGGATGCTATAGAAAGGGATCCCACATTGGAGCAGTTCCTGAAGAACTGATCCCATGGAAAGGGATCCCACTCTGGAGCAGTTCCTGAAGGATTGACCCCATGGAAAGGGATCCCACGTTGGAGCAGTTCCTGAAGAACTGATTCCATGGAAAGGGATCCCACATTGGAGCAATTCTTGAAAAACTGATCCCATGGAAAGGGAACCCACATTGGAGCAGTTCCTGAAGGACTGACCCCATAGAAAAGGATCCCACTCTGGAGCAGCCTGTTCCTGAAGGACTGACCCCATAGAAAAGGACCCACACTGAAGTAGTTCTCGCAGGATTGACCCCATGGAAAGGGATCCCATGTTGGAGCAGTTCCTGAAGGACTGACCTCATGGAAAGGGATCCCACACTGGAGCAGCCTGTTCCTTAAGGACTGATCCCATGGAAGGGACCCACACTGGAGCAGTTCCTGAAGGATTGACCCCATGGAAAAGGATCCCACACTGGAGTAGCCTGTTCCTGAAGGACTGAATCCATGGAAGGGACCCACACTGGATCAGCTTGTGAAGAACTGTGGGAAGGACAGTTCTTGGAGAAGTTCTTGGGAACTGTCTCCCATGGGAAGGACCCCACTCTGGATCAAGGGAAGATGTGAAGAGTCCAACCCTGAGGAGGAAGGAGCAGCAGAGACACCATGGGATGAACTCCCCTAATTCCCATTCCCTGTCCCCTTGTCCACTCAGGGGGAGGAGGAAGAGAAACTGGGAGTCAAGTTATGCTTGGGAAGAAGGGAGGTTTAGTTTTATTTTCTCATTACCCTACTCTGATTTCCACAGAATTAAGGAATATTCTAAGCTGGAAGGACCCACAAGGATCATCCAAGTCCAACTCCTGGCCCTGCACAGGACAATCCCAAAATTCCCACTGTGTCCCTGAAAGCATTTTCCAAATGGTTTTGTTTGGCAATAAATTAATCTCCCAGAGTCGGGTTTGCCCAAGGCAACCACTGGTGAGAGGTCTTTCACTGTCCTTATCTCAACCCACAAGCCTTTTATTATATTTTATTGCATTTTATTATATTTTTAGATATTTATTATATTTTTATTATATTTTCTCTCCACTGTCCAGCTGAGGAGGGGACTGATGGAGCATCTTGGTGGGCACCTGACATCCTGTCAGGGTCAACCCATCCTAAATGTTTAGATGATCTGGGTGTTTTTAAAAAGGAAGGGAAGGCTGAAAGTGGCCAAAAGTGTCTGACTGTTCAAGTTCTTCCTTCAGGCCCTTTTCACTCTCCAGTGCTCTAAAGAAGGAAAGATTTTTCTCCTTGGAAAACCCTTTTTAACCATGAACCCTGAACCTCAACCTGCAGCAGGAGCTGGACTTCAATGATCCTTGTGAGTCCCTTCCAACTCAGGATCTTCTATGATTCCACGAACCTCCCATTCATCTCTTGACCTGGAATGAAAGGGAAAGTAGACTGTGACCAAAACAGGGTCATCCTACCCCAAATTAACTTCACATTTTAGGAAAAGAGGAGTCCCAGAGCTTCTGATTCCACTGGTGCTCTGTGGAAGTTCCTCAGATATCCTTTGGATCCATCCAAACAACACAGGGAAGTAAAGGTAGTTTCCTCCTAGGTGGGTAACCAGTGAAAATGCCCATCACAAACCACCAAAAAAGCAAATTTAGCAAAAAAAGAAGGGACAATGTGAAGGGTAGTGCTGAACTCAACAGTAAGAGATTGAGATGCATCCCTTCACTTCTGTCTTTTTTTCCATGGAAAACACAATTAGTAGGAGCCAATGAGCCTTGGAGGCATTTCTGCATCTCTGGGAGATCTGACTCTCAGGTTCTGGGAATATTTGCTGCTCTTTCGGTAGGTGATGATTTTGCCAAGAAAAATAAAAGCACCAGAAAAAAAAAGAGAAAATCCTCCTTGTGTTGCCAAGATGATCCAATCATTTTTAGGGATCCTGTTTCAGGAACAAGAGGAGAAAATCCTCTCTGTGCTGCCAAGATGATCCAATCACTTTTAGGGATCCTGTTTCAGGAGGAACCTTGAGCACAGAGTTTCTACAACAAACCAGCTGATCCTTCCACCAGTTTGGGGGATTTTTTTTGCTGAGAGTGGGATTTCTGCCTTTCAGTGAGCCCTTGGTGGGGTTTCAGGTCTGGAAAGCGGGTGAAAGAATTTTTTTCTGGAAACCCAGTGCCTTTCCTTTCCCTCAGATTCCCTTTGCACAGCTCTGGACTTGCTGTGTTAATCAATGTGTGTAACTGGGCTTTCTGAACGCAGCAAAACCTGACGAGAAGCAGGAAATGCTTGAAAGTTCAAAGCTTCCCTTTAATTCAACCAATTTTTCTACCTATTCAGCCTTGTTTTGCTCCATTGGCCAGTTCCTGAGCAAAAGGATAAGGCTCTTTATTCCAACCTCATCCCTACCTTGCCCCCAGGGCAGCTCCAACCCCCTCCTTTTAATTATCACTCGGGAAAGCATGGAGCCCACGGTTACATGAGTCACAAATTATATCTCCCAGCAGTGCATAATGCTCCTTTTCACACCTCCAGAGGGATGAGTCATTAAAAATAGGAGGCAAAAAAAAAAAAAAATGGATATTCAACCTTCCCCGTCTGTAGAAACACAAGGAAAAACTTCCAAGCAGAATTTCCTGATGGCCAGATCACTTTGAAGTGGTTTGACTGGGATGGAGTTAACGCTGAGTTTTAGGGTTGTGCTGGGAACAGTGTTGATGATACAGGGATTTTTTAAGGTTTTTCCTGTGAGTTTATTTATAAAGCATTGTGGTTTTCCATTTTTACCTTTCCAGTTCTCTCCCCCATCCCACTGGGTGGGAGTGAATGAGGGGCTGAGTTGCCGGTTGGGGTTTAAACCACAACAAATGGACAAAACCCGAAGTTTTCATCAGGTGAGTTTTGGCTCAGGAAGTGCCACAGCAAAGGAACAGAGCTCTTGAGTTCCCAGCACAGCTCTTCCCAGCTGTTTTTTAATGGAAAACAGCAGGAAAAATCAATCTTGCAACAAGGGGAGAGAAGGAAGAGCTGGAGTTCTCCCAGTCGGCCAAAGACAGGACAAGGGGAAAGGGCCTCAAGTTATTCCAAGGGAGGTTCCAGTTGGATAACAGGGAAAATTCCTTCACTGAAAGTGTGGCTGAGCATTGGAACAGGCTCCTCAGGGAAGGGGTGGAGTCACCATCCCTGGAAGTGTTCAAAAAATGAGATGTGGCACTTCGTGATATGGTTTAGTGACCATGGTGTTGTTCAGTCAAAGGTTGGACTTGATGGTCTTGGAGAGCTTTTCCAACTGTAATGATTCTATATAAACATGGAATCAGTTCCCAGTGCTTGTGAAGATTGATCAGGGAGGGGAGAGAGCCACGGAACGATTATTTGAGGTTGGGAATGAATGGAAAGCCAAAATTTACTGCTTGGATGTGGATCTCAGCCACTGAAGGCATCTGGTCTCTCCATCACAGGGTGAGTAGAAGGAGATCTCTGGTCCATCTCCTCAATCTCCTTCTCAAGTCAGATTTTAAGGAAAATGAGGTTTTTAAAGTCTTACCCATCTTGATGTAGGTCAGTCATCCTGTATATCCAGGAGATCCCCAAGGCCAGGTTGGACGGGGCTTGGAGCAACCTGGGATAGTGGAAGTTGTCCCTGCCCATGGTGGGGGGTTGGAACAGAATGAGCTTTAAGGTCCCTTCCCAACCCAAACCATTCCATGATTCTGTGATTCCATGAATAAATGGCCAATCTAACAGGCTCACAGGACTGCTGGGTGATGTTTCCATGGGAAAATCAAAAGGTGACCGGATCCCAAGTGGATGCAGCTCCGTTCCCCACCATTGACCATTCCCAAAAAACCACTCCCTTCCTCACCTTTTGCAACATTCCCTTTCCTTTTTCCTTCCTGGCTTTTGAAAACGAGCCACTTAACATTTTTGGGCTGAGGGATTTCCAGGAGCTGTTGGATTTGAGAAGTGCAGAAAAGAGATGGGAAC
>NW_021939396.1:743089-745135 GCF_001715985.3 Manacus vitellinus | reverse complement strand
AAAAATAAAAATAAAAAATAAAAATAAAAAATAAAGGGCATTTTCTGCTGTTTAAAGAAATCTTGCAGCGAGATTAATGACAAGTCATAAAGGGGGAAGCTCCAAGAAGGGCCTTTGTGCTTTAAATAGTCTCTAGAAATTATAGGAATATATAGGTTTGTAAAACACGTGAATTTTCCACAGACACTGAGGAATTACCACTGAGCAAAGTTCTGGTGAAAAATTCCCAAAGGTGGAGCCTGAATATTGTTCATTTATTTGATCAAAAGAGTGGCATTTCACCTTTTGATACACTCAAAGTTCTCTTTTAGAACTGCTTATTTATTTTATAAAACCAAAGTGGATTTGACATCTAGATATGCCAGAAATTCCCTTTTATAACTATTTATTTTATAAAAACAGAGCAAGATTTCACACTTTAATACACTGAAAATTCCCTTTGTAAAAACCATGTTATTTTTTATGTTCTTTCCTGCTTTTTACTGACCCCCTTTTTATGGAAATAAAGTTCCACTCGAACCAAAGAGCCAATAAACTGGTATAAACTGGTTTACAACACCCACATACTTTATATTCCTGTACAACCACACTGATTAAAAGCTCCTGAGATTTTTTTTCCCCCCTCTAAATTTTGTCTTTGAAGTGTGAGGAGCACAATTTGTGGCCGCTGTGCCACCACGCAAGCAATTAAAATAACACTTTATTGTTATTATAAATCAACATTTATTGTGATCTGGCCTCGTGGCCTTGGAATTCCCTGGGGAAAAAAACAAGTCTCACTGATTTCAGTGGATTTTAGCTCAGTTTGGTGCTTAATTCAGAGCCTGTGGGTGTGTTTTCCATAAAGAAAGGTACTGGGTCTTTTTAATTCCTGGAAATTAGGTTTGAACTGATCAATCTTTTATTTTCTTCCAGTTAATTCACTCTCCTATTTCCCACTTTTACCATCCCACACCCTGAATTTTTGAGGGACAATTGTCGCTGTTTCCTTGCAGCCCAACATCCAACTAATTGTTTATAAACCTGAGCCTTGGGATATCCTTAAAAACCTGGGATCCACACCTGAAATCAGAGAAAGGTACTGAAAGAAAGGCAAAAATCAGAGTTGTTGCATTGAAAATACCTCAGGAAGTCAGTGACTGTTTGATTTAAGGCTCCTGGATTTACACCCAGGGCTGTTCCCTTTTGCCTTCCTTCAGGACAGGAATATTTCTTTACATCTATATGGATTATATATAAATATAAACCGCCTCTGCTGTGCAGACAGGGAGGTCATGAAGCTGCTGAGCTGCTGCTGAAGACCAATCAAGGTTGGAGAGACACACTGAGAGCAGGTTTAGATCGGATATTGGGAAGAAATTTCTTCCCTTGGAGAGTGGTGAGGGGCTGGAACAGAATTCCCAGAGAAGCTGTGGCTGCCCCATCCCTGGAAGTGTCCAAGGCCAGGTTGGACAGAGCTTGGAGCAACCTGGGCTAGGGGAAGGTGTCCCTGCCCATGGCAAGGGGGTGGAACTGGATGATCTTTCAGGTCCCTTCCAACCCAAACCATTCCATGATTCTGTGATTCCATGATTCTGGGATCTCAGGAATAGCAGCTTCTTTACCAGGACCTTCTCCATCCTCAACAAACCCCTCTTTCCCACTTTTGGGAAGATATTTGACCCCAGAAAGCTGATCTGTGAGTTAAAACCCCAGTAACAGCCATGGGCACTCCAGAAATGTTCCCAGGATGATCCATGAGCCTCTAGAGGGAACCTGCAAACACCAGAGCATGTTCCACATCCACTGAAATTTAAATTTCCAAACTGGGTGTCATTTACAAAGTTCCAACCTGTCCTTTCTTGAATCAAAATAAGAATGAAATAATAAATGATTAATTGCTAATAATCTCAATTTTTGACATTTGGGCTTGGAGAAATCTGGGATAGTGGAAAGTGTCCCTGCCCATAGCAGGGGGATGGAACTGGATGATCTTGAAAGTCCCTTCCAACCCAAACCATTCTGTGATGATTCTGCAAAAAAGGGAAAAAAAAAACATTAACAGGA
>NW_021939396.1:729749-742764 GCF_001715985.3 Manacus vitellinus | reverse complement strand
CTCCCTTTGCCAGTGCCGTGGGAAGGATTAGTCAGAGCCACTTCCAGGTGCCACATCCCAGGAGGAGTCGATCCCACTGCAGGTGGAATGATGCACCAGGGCCTTGGAACCAGAAACATCCGTGTTTGTTAGAGCTAAATGTCATTTCTGACTCACTCATGTGTGTTATGATCCCCAGTCACCTCATGCAAGTGCTGTGTGGAAGGGAAAAACAGGGAGAACATCCCAAGAATTCTTCCCTGGGAGGATGGGGAGGCCCTGACACAGGTTGCTCAGAGAAATTGTGGATCCTCATCCCTAGGAGTGTTCAAGGACAGGTTGGACGAGGCTTGGAGCAACCTGGGATAGTGGAAGGTGTCCCTGCCCACAGCAGGATGTTGGAACTGGATGATCTCCAAGATCCCTTCCAACCCAAACCATTCCATGATTCCATAACCCTTAGGGTTGAAAGTTCGTGCTCAAACCCCTTCTCTACCGAGCAAGACTTTTTAGATCAGCACCAAAAAAGCCTGAAGAAACTTTTCCTCTCCCCTTGCCCCCCACAGGCCTCAGCTCAGCTCAAGTTCATGGCTTTTATACATATTTTCAAATTAAAATCTGTGCCTTGAAAAAAGCATCATTCTCTTTGCTACGAAAGAAAACACTTTTCTAAGGGATATTTGCTTGAAACCAGCCATTAAAAAAAAAAAACAAAACAAAAAACAAGTGGGAGAGGAAACAATGAGTACCATTAGAGAGCTTTTTCATGGCTCAAAATTCCACCCTGGAATTACAGCAGAGACTCGATTTTCTCTCAGGTCTTCTCAATGCTGGCAGGGAGCCAAGCCCAGGCTGGAGTTAAGCTCTTCCTTGGTCTTTTCGCTGAAGTTGTTCTCAATTATTTTTTTTTCCTGATTTATTTCTGACCAGAGGAGATGGAAGGGGGTGTTTTGCAGGTGTGAGCATTGCCCAGCACGTCCTAAAACCTATTCATCACCACAGTGAATATTTACACATTTCTGTGCAGAGCACAACAGGCAGAAACCTTGCAGAGTCCTGCAGGAAACATTTCTCTTTTTTTCTTCTTGAAAGACAGGTTTTCTTTCCCCAGAGAAGGAACTTGAACCCCCCCAGCTGGGATTTTCCCCCAGAGGTTTTATTGTGAGTTAAAAACAGTGATTAAACACAACTGCATTAAAATATGGAGCTGCCATCATTAGGGAAACAGGTAAGAAATGTGTTCCTGTGGTGACACAGGGAGAGCTGGAAATAAAAAATCAACCAGCCTTTGTTTCCTTCACAAAACAGATGGGAAGGAAAAAAACCACCTTCTCAGTTTTAAAAGGTGGTTTTTGCTCCTTGTTGGCCACGTCCCCCTTGACTTGAGCACAAGGAGAATTTTCCAGACACCCCAGGGGATGGCCCAGGGGACTTTTTGCCTGGAAAGCAGTAGAATTTCTTTGTTGGCTCGAATTGGCTTTGTAAAAATCATGAATGGAGAGATGGATAGAGTCCACCTGAAGAGGTGTTTCCATCTGCAAATTAATTACCTCTAGGCAGAAGTAATTATCTTGCAACACTTTGTTTGCAGTGGGAAGCAGTGAATCCTTCAGGCAAAACTGGTTTTGTGGATGTTATTCCAGCAGGGAACAGCTGTCCTGCTTCCCACTCCCATGGCCCTCAAGGGACAAAACAAGCAGCCAAAACTGGGGTAATTTGAGTGTTCCAAAAGCCAGAAGAGCTGGAAGGAAAAAAAAAATCAGAGCAGGGAAAGAAGGAAAAACCATCCAGAGTTGAGACTGGTTACGTGATTTATATGGAGGGAACCAGAAAAGATTTTTTTTATTCTTAAAATAAAATTGGGGGGTGTAAAGAGAAAATCAGCATCCAGAGAAACTGGCTTTCAAAGAGACAACTTGCTGGTGATTAATTGATGCATAAAAGAGTGAGATTTCCTTACCAGGGATAATATCAGGCAAATCTTGCCTCTGGGAAAGCCACAGCTCCTACAGCCACTGCCTCTCCACAGGCCACTTGTCCCAGCTGGAATCTCATGGTTTGATCCCTAATAAAAGTAGTTCCTGACTAGGAACCCTCACAGGAAAAGGGGGAATTGTTTTATATTAAAAGAGGGGAAATTTAGATTAGATGTTGGAAGGAATTCTTTACCGAGAGGATGGGGAGGCCCTGGCACAGGTTCCCCAGGGAAACTGTGGCTGCCCCATCCCTGGAATGTTCAAGGCCAGGTTGGATGGGGCTTGGAGCAACCTGGGCTGGTGGAAGGTGTCCCTGCCCATGGCAGGGGGTTGGAATGAGATGATCTTTCAAGTCCCTTCCAACCCAAACCACTCCATGAGTCCATGATTCTGTGATCTCAGGAACAGCAGCTTCTTAGTACCAGGACTTCTTCATCCTCAACAAACCCCTCTTTCCCATTTTTGGGAGGGTATTTGACCCCAGAAAGCTGATTTATGAGTTAAAACCCCAGTAACAGCCATGGGCACTCCAGAAATGTTCCCAGGGAGTTCCATGAGCCTCTAGAGAGAACCTGCAAACACCAGAGCATGTTCCACATCCACTGAAACTTAAATTTCCAACCTAAGTGTAGTTTCCAAAGTTCCAACCTGTCTTTTCTTTCTTTCATCAAAATGAGACTGAAACAAAGAATGATTAATCACAAATAACCTCAATTTTTGACACAATTACTTCACTGAGACCCTGAGTAAAATGAGAGAAGTTTTAGAACTTGGTCAGAAAAAAAGGGATGTGATCACATCTGCCAATGGAATCACGTTCCTCTGGGATGGAACAGGATTTTTTGTTTGATAATATTTGATAATATTCAGCGGCTCCAATAAGGCCAGAAGCTGATAAAGAGATTTACTGGGTCTGGGCAGCACAGTGGGTTATAAGAAATTCATATCTCAGCAATTTATATCTCAACAATTTATATCTCAACAACTTACATCTCAATGATTTATACCTCAACAATTTCAATCTCGCAGTTCCAAGAGCTCAGAAATACAGGGAAAGACTCTCTTTCCAGTGACACATTCCAAGTCCTGTGGATTGAGATCTTCAGTACTCCAGGAATGCCCAGTTTGTTCCTTGTTCTGCAGTTTCCAAGATTTTGAACCACTTCTCCTGATAAAATCAAGGAAACTGCTGCTTCCAAGACTAAAATGGAAACCACCCAGAACATGCCAAGGATGGAAGTGGTAAAATGATGCCAGGCTGGGAAATGTGAAAACTGACTTCATCCTTCATTTCTACATATTCCTTGCCTGTAAAAATAACTTCAGGATGAGCGGGACATGTCTTGTCATGGAACTGTGACTCAGCTCCCTGAAGTTCCTGCTGCATCCACGAAAATACAGATCTGGGAAGTGAGATTTTAGAGAGTCTTGGGCAAAAATCTTGTAGGAAAGGCAAGATATGAAGGGAAAAGCAGCAGTGATGAATCCAAATTCCAGTGGTGGACATGAGGTGCTGTTGAGAACCCTTGGAATGTCTCCAATTGGCTCATTTAATCCTAGAGATGCTGCAAAGGAGTTGGAGACCGATGGAGGACAAGGGGGAAAACTGAAATAGTCTGATGAGATTTAAATTAAAACCATAAATACATTCCAGCCTCTCCTTCAGCTGTTGCTTCAGGGATGCTGCTGATTTACAGCATATTTTGGAGGCTCCACACACACTTCTGAGACACAGAGAATATTGAAGGAAGAACTTCAGAAGTCCTTGAGGGACTGATGTGTCCAAGTTTCCATGAACCAGGAGGAAAACAGAAAATGAAAACCCGGGTGGTGGTTTTGCAATCTCAAAAAAAAAAAAATAAATGAAAATTTCTGATTGTTTTCAAAGCAGGGAAGTTGTGACATCAGCGAAGGAATTCCATCTCCATGAAGAGCCACCCAGCAGGGACACAGGGGGAAGATTCTGCCTGGGACACAGGGAAATGCAGAAGGATAATGGAGGAAAGAACATCTGTTAGAGCTGATGAGGCCCTGACACAGCTGGCCCAAAGAAATTGTGGATTCCCCACCCCTGGAAATGTTCTAGACCAGGTTGGATGGGACTTGGAGCAACCTGGGCTAGTGGAAGGTGTCCCTGCCCATGGCAGGGGGTTGGAATGAGATGATCTTTCAGGTCCCTTCCAACCCAAACTGTTCCGTGCCAGAAATCCAACGGGATAGAAAAAAAATGTGAATTTCCAGCACCTAAAAACATCCCCTGATGTTTTTTTAATTTACTTTTGTAGACCAAACCAGTGTGAAACAGGTTGTGGTTTAACAGCAGCTCTGCTTATAAAGGGGGAGGAGATGATTTCTGGGATGAAACGTGTTGCAAACATTAAAGTGCACGTCCTGCATCCCAAATACCTGGAGATGAGGTTTCCCAGCCTGTTCCAGGCTGATTTGCATATTAGTTAACAATTCATTCAACTGCCAGCAGTGAAATATTAACTATTTAAAAATGAGACTGTAATTCCCTCTTGGCAGTGCTGAACAGGCTGCAAAGGCTCCCAAATCTGATCTTATGTGACTGTAACAGCTTCATTCGAGTGGAATTAATCCATGGGAAGGTCAAGACCCCATCCCAGCAAGGCAGTTCCCACTTGATGCCACTGAGAATCCTGGAAAACTTCCATAAGTTTTTCTAATGTACAATAAGAATCTGAGATCATCTGAGGGAAGTTATTTGGATATTTTTCATGCACCACAGGGGCACTGTAGGTTTTATTCCCTCAGTGAAGGTGTGTGGAGCCAGATTTTGGAACGATAAAAGATTGTGCAAGGCCTTGAATGCGGTCAGGACAGATTGAGAAGCTGGGATGGAATTTGGATGAAGAATGGGAATATTAACAAGGCATTGAAAAATGATGCAGAAGATGGAGACAGAGTAGGAGATATTTCCCTCAGAGGTCTCCACACCACCCAGAAAGGGAGGAATAGACTGAAAATAGTGATGGGACATGAAAATTCCAAGCTCTCTCTGCCACCAACCAAACTGGCACAGCTGCATCTCCTGGCCAAATGTCCAGCTCACAGGTTGTCCATCCAAAGTGTCCACTCTGATATTTGGCTTGTCCATCGTGGCAAAGTTTGAGTCAGGGCATGAAAAACCTCCTCCCTGCAACCAACAGACCCTGCAGGGCTCAAGAAGCACTTGGATGATTTCAATTGTTTCCATGATTTCAGGCACATGGTGTCATTCCTGGGATTGTCCTGTGCCAAGAGTTGGACTCAGATGATGCCCTGTGGGTCCTTTCCAGCTCGGGATATTCTGTGATTCTATGAAACCATCATCAAAGTCAGGGTAGGGCTGTCACTTTGCACGTGTAAATTTAGGTCTCCTTGTCACAAGAAAGCTGGGATAAAATCAGAAATGGCTTGTTCTGGTTCATTAGCTGTGCCTGGGGATTTCCAGGCATAGGGAACATCCTTCACTCATGAGAGAGGGGAGGGGCAGGGACATGAGCTGGGCATTTTTTTTCCATCTCTGCCTGCAGTGGAGTCACCAAAGTGGCCCCTGAGTGCCCTGCAAGTGTCAATGAATCTCCTCACATCTCCTGGCTCTATTTACTGTGCATGGTTTATTTAACACAACCCAGGCCGTGGGAATCTGAGAGGAATCCAAAGCCCCATTTGTACAGTGGCACAGTCACTTCTGCTCCTCTTGGGCACAGTTGGAGACACGAGAATTACCCATTTCAGTGCAATAAAATCAAAGCCATGTAAGCTATTACTTGCTATTAAAGCTTCATGCAACGTGCAGCAGGAGAAAAATTGAGAGTCCTGCTCTTCCCTTTTCCAAATCAAGAGATGTGTTTGAAGTTCTCTGAAGAGTTCCAGAGAAAATCCCAAGGAAAGCAGGTCAGGGGGAACTCTGGAGGACGACAAAAGGCCTCTTATGTAAGGTGGAGTTTCCCACTTGCTTCCTGGTAAACACTGAATTATTTCCCAGCTGGTTGGCACTCGGTGTGGGATGGTTTCAGCTGCATCACCATCACCAACACACAATCAAACTGATTGGGGAACAGCAGAACAGTGTGATTTGCAGGAGCTAAAGAAAGCCCATGGGAATTTGGGAATCATTTACCTCCCCCAGCTCTCATCAGGGGACAAACTGCAGCACAAGGACTCCACAACTCACTTAAGGAAGGGTGTAGACAGCAGGGTTGGTCTATTCTCCCACTAACAAGCGACAGAACAAGAGGAAATGGTCCCAAGTTGTGCCGGGGGAGGTTTGGGTTGGATATCGGGAAAGATTTCTCCACAGAAAAAGTTATCAAGTGTTGGCACAGGCTGCCCAGGGAAGTGGAGGAGTCCCCATCCCTGGAGGGATTTAAAAAGCCTGTGGATGTGACAGCTGGGGACGTGGTTTAGTGGTGGCCTTGGCAGTGCTGGGTTGGTTGGACTCTATGACCTCAGAGGGCTTCTCCAACCACGATGATTCCGTGACAAGGTCCTGTGGTGTGAACCTCTGAAACCTTCTCCCACTTATCCCTGGGGTTTTGTTCCACAGGTGGGATCTCTGTCTCTCACCACAACTTCTCAACCTCCTCCACCCTTTTCCTCCCAAATATCCTTGCCTTTCACCCTGTCAGCTCCTTATTATCCCTCCTTACTCCAGCTGTTCACAGCTCCCACCCTGTGAGGGTGAGGCCAACCCATCACCACCATGAGCTCAGGGAGGATTTGGTCTCCTCAACCAAGTCTCAGCTCCTGCTGCATCACACTGTGGGCTCAGACACCAGAGCCTGGGTGCTCCAAGAGCATCTGAGGAGCAAATCATCCCCTCGGCCCCACTTGACCCTTGGGACCTTCCCCAGTCCTGTGTCCTTCTTAGGTCAAGGTGCAGAATCAGAGAATGGTTTGGTTTGAAAGGGACCTTTAAGATCATCCAGTTCCACCTCCTGCCATGGGCAGGGACACCTTCCACCAGCCCAGGTTGCTCAGAGGTCCATCCAACCTGGCCTTGGACACTTCCAGGGATGGGGCAGCCACAGCTTCTCTGGGCAACCTGGGCCAGGGCCTCCCCACCCTCACAGCCGAAAATTTCTTTCTGATATCCCACCTAAACTTTCAGTTTGAAGTCATTCTCCCTTTTCTTGTCACTCCAGGCACTCGGAAATAGTCTCTCTCCATCTTTCTTGTAGCTTCTTTCTGAGGAGGACACAGTTAGGCCACCTCAAAGCCTTCTCTTCTCCAGGCTGAACAATCCCAACTCTCCCAGCCTTTCCTCCCAGCAGAGCTGTTCCATCCCTCTGATCACCTTGGGGCCTCCTCTGGAATTGCTCCAACAGCTCCATGTCCTTCCTATGCTGTTCCCCAGGGCTGGAGGCAGCTCTGCAGGGGGGGTCTCACCTGAGGGGACAGAGGGGCAGAATCCCCTCCCTTGCCCTGCTGCTCATGTTGTTTTGAATGCAGCCCAGGACATATTTGGCTTTCTTGGCTGCAAGTCCAGCTCATGTCCGGCCTCTCATTCCCAAATCCTTCTCCCCAGGGCTGCTCCATCTGTTCATCCCCAGCCTGGATTGATCCCAGGGGTTGCCCCAACCCAGGTGCAGGTCCAGCACTTGGTCTTGTTAAACCCCACGAGATTCCCACTCCTTGAGCTTGTCCAGGTCCCTGTGGATGTCCCCATCCTTCAGGTGTGTCACAGCACCCTCAGCTTGTTGTCATTTCAAACTTGCTGAGGGTGCCCTCGATCCCTGTCCTGTTCCAGGTGTCTCTTCCCACACCACAGAAGCCCTCCCACCTCCTTCAGAAGGACACTTTTTAAAGTGAACTAAAAAGTAGCTTTGAACTGAAACCAATTGACATAAACAAAACATTTCCATTCTCAGCCTGAGGGGGGTGGTGGTGTTTTTTTGTTTTGTTTTGTTTTTTTAAGAATTCAACTTTCCCTGAGCAATTAAGGAAACTTTTCCCCCCCCGAGGAGGAAAGAGCTTTTCACTGCATTTTTACATAACCGAAGGGGGCCATTGTTGTCCTTCCTCGACTTTCTCCACAATGAAGTTAATTATAAAGATCTGGGCTGTTATAAATAAATTTATAAGGATCTGGATTTTTCTAAATCCGTGTATATGTTCCTTCCATTATATCCTGGATAAAGCTGGGAGTGGTGGTGGCGTAATACATAGGACGGGATGAGTTAAATGTCAGCACAGAGTGGGCGAGTTTGGTGTTAATCCAAACATTCTTGCAGGGGAGAAAATTTCAAGAATTCACTGATGCATAAAAGGCAAATGGCTTCAAATAATGTTTTTTCTTTTTAGAAACTTCTCCTCCTGAAGACTTTGATCTTCACAGGTAGCCTCAACTTCCCAGATTCGGTTTTTTGCCAAGGAACTGCCGTTTTTAGGGATGGTTTACCCATCTTTTTCTGGTTGGATTCCACGTCTGCTCTTGCCAAGCAGAATTTTTGCTGGAATATTCCTGCTGAATAAGCCTTAAATGATTTCAGCTCCGTGTCAGAATAACATCACTGCTTTCAACAGAGTTTCAAGGACCTCAAAAGAGAGAAAACACAGCAAGTCAATCCAGGAATGACAATTTTAGGTCTTCGGTCTTCCCAATCTTTGAGGTTTTATGTTAAATATCTTCATTTTTTAGACTCTTTTTAGTTCCTTCTGCAGGTTTAAGTGGTGACTTTTTCTGTGTTTTTCAGCCCTCTCGAAGTCACCAAGACCTTTTCAAGCAGAAAAGGGCTTTTTCTTGGAATAACTGTTGGGATTAAGGGAGGTGAGTGTGCTTCCACCGAGAGACCTCCCTGATTTCTACTCCTTGGCAGCTCCAAGATCAAACTGTGCTGTGACACTCAGGAAAACGCAAGAAGAAAAGGTCAAGGAGGCTAATTTGTAATTAAAGGGATGTAATTAAAGGGATGAGTCATTCCAGCAGTGAGCTGTGAACCTCAGCTCATCTCTTATCTGCGTGCACACATCGGGGGCTGCTGGAAGCAGGGGGATGGAGACTTCCTTCCTGTGAATGTTAAACATCTGTCTGGGGCTTGCTAGGAGAAAAAAAACAGACTTTTTAGACTTCACAGCTGCCAAAGAGGCCTCACAGACTGTCCCTATAAACCAGTTCCATCCATACTCTTTCCTCCTTCCCTGTATAATCCCTTCTCTGTGTTGTGTTTCTTCTGGGAGTCATTTACCAAAAAAAAAAAAAAAAACAAAAAAACACAAAGGTGTGGGGGTTTTCCTGACAAGGATGCACCTGGAAAGCTGCTGGGAGAGGTGCTCTGGAAAGTTCTCTGAGCAGAAAGGGAGTTATTGCAGAGGAGAAAGAAAAAGTAGCAATGAGGACCTGGGAGGAGGATCACAAACCTTGGGACATGTGACCATTGGGATGGAACCATCATGGAATGGGTTGGGTTGGAGGGGAACTGAAAGATCATCTTGTTCCAACCCAGGGACACCTTCCACTAGCCCAGGTTGCTCCAAGCCCTGTCCAACTTGACCTTGAACCCCCTTCCAGGGATGGGGCAGCCACAGCTTCTCTGGGAATTCTATTCCAGCCCTCACAGGGAAGAGTTTTTTCCTAATATTTAATCTAAATCTACTATCTTTGAGTTTAAAGTCATTCCCCACGTCCTGTCACTCCATGTCTTTGTCCAAACTCCCCCTCCAGCTTTCAAGAAGATCATCTGCTGATGGTTCCAGCAAGAAGGAGGAATCCTGGAACTCAGATGACAGATTTCCCCTCTTGGCCTGTCATTCTCATTTAAAAAGAGCAGATTCCTGGGTGTTGCCTGATCCCCTGCTGTGGGGCTGTGCTTTCCTGAGTTAGTCCTGGAGCTCAGGAAGAGGAAAGGTAGGTTGATGTGGCTGAGCAGCTCCTCCAGAACTAACATCATCCAACCAATTTAGGGCTAGCTCATCTAATTAGAAAGGAAAGAGCTATTCCACTCAGGGCAGTGCACACACAGCCTATATATAAACACAGAGATGTGTCTGGGAAAGGAAGCAGCTCTTATTCCTAATTAACTGCTGGCTCTCCTGGCTGGGCTCCAGGTTCAGCTGGCAGATGGTGATGAGCCATCTCCTCTCTCCTGCCTTTATTGATGACCTATCCAAGAGCTTACTCCGTGTGCTGCAGGGTCTCCTGGAGCCCATTGGCAGCCCTTTGACTGGGTTTGTCATTAAATCCTGAATATCTGACTCCTGGCTCAATAATGTCCAGGGTGTTGGAGGCCTCTGGTGCAATTAAGTGGCAGCAGATTTCTCTGGAACAGCTAAATCCAGACTGACTCGTGTTGGAGGCTCAGGAAAGTGGGATGAAAGGAGGGTTGCAAAGCCCCAGGTGGGCACATCCACATCTCCACTCTAAATGGGCACATCCACATCCCCAGCCTAACTGAGGATATCCACTTCTCCATCCTAAGGGAGCACATCCACATCTCCACCCTAAGGGAGCACATCCACATCACCAGCCTAACTGAGGATATCCACTTCTCCATCCTAAATGGGCACATCCACATCTCCACCCTAAATGGGCACATCCACATCTCCATCCTAAGGAGGCACACCCACATCTCCATCCTAAGGAGGCACACTCACATCTCCATCCTAAGGAGGCACATCCACATCTCAGCCCTAAATGGGCACATCCACATCTCAGCCCTAAATGGGCACATCCACATCACCAGCCTAACTGGGGATATCCACTTCTCCATCCTAAATGGGCACATCCACATCTCCACCCTATAAATGGGCACATCCACATCTCTACCCTGAGGGAACGCATTCACATCTCCACCCTAACTGGGGACATCCCCATCTCCACCCCGAGCTCCATGAGCAGAGGACAAGAAGAAAGCCCTTTTTCCCTCTTTATTATCTCCCTGGTTTCTCACCTCCAAATAATGGTGATTACTCCCCCTGGGCTGCCTGGAAATGCTCCCTGACCCATTTCCAGTCGGGGGGTGGAACAAAAAGATCCTTCCAGCCCAAACCATTCCATGGTTCTGTGTCATCATCACCCAGCAAGGAAGGGACAGCAGGATCTGTTGTGCAGGGATTGTTGGTCCCACAGGGAGATGAGAGCGCTGGGCAGAATCCCAGAATCCCACTGGGAAGAATGGGAAGGAATAAAAAAGATAAAAAGGAGCCTCATCCACAGCTGAGGGAATGTCCAACCATGCCATGTAAGTGTGAGTTGGGAAACTGGTCCCACTCCAGAATCCCCAGACTGAAGGAGCTGTACTAGAGAACAACATTCCTGCTGCAGCTCCTGAAATTCTCTCCTCCATCCCCTGCCAACAGCTCCTTTTCCCTTCCCTTGTGTGACTGTGCTACAATTATCACAGGGAAACCCCAGGATCCATGGATTGAGCCCCAAGACTCCCAGTTTTACTCTCAGTTTTGCCAGTGGGGCGACCTCAGGCAAATTTTTTGCTGCTCTGCTCCTCAATTTCCCAGTTTTTATCAAGGAGAATATTCCCACTGGATTTGCTTCTCTTCTGCCCCACAGGGCAATGACTTTATCACTTCCAGCCTTTCCCACACACCTGCTCCCTCCCCAAGTGCAAGATGCCTTTCCTCTCCAATTATCCCTCTTTCCTCCCAAATTATCTCCCCAATTAACACCTCAAAGACGACTTGAAGCCATTTTGCTCTCAGCTGTTCTTCTGTTCAAGGCTCCTGCTTCCATTTCAGACCCGAGAGCTCCACACTTCTCCAGCTGCATCTCATAAACAGTATTCCTTCCTTGGGAGCACTGAAATTCTTTGGGATAAACTGTTGAGGAATGTTAAATAAGACCAGCTCTGATGACATGACCCCGTAATTAATATTCCCAGTAGCACAGTTTTCAGAGGGATCACTGAGGTCACAGAGAATGAGAGAGGGTCTAAAACCACTTGTCCCTTCTCAATCCTTCCTCTTCTTCTCTGGATATTCTATATCCTGGCTGTGGGAAAGATATTCCAGAATGCTTCCTGGAAGTATGGGGGGGGGGTTCCACTTTTTATTTGTTCTCTCCACCTTTCTCTGGTGGATTTGGATGAGTCTGGGATGGTCCCCATCATGTATTTTGTTCAAATTCCAGGGGTATTCCAGGAGAAATGAACTTTTAACAATGCTGAATAATCCACCTGAATTATTCCCAAATATTCCTGTTTGAAAATCTTTCTGTTGTCATGTTTTTACCCTTTTTCCCAGAATCATCACAGGATGGTTTGGGTTGGAAGAGACCTTAAAGATGATCCAGCTCCATCCCCCTGCCATGGGCAGGGACACCTTCCACTAGCCCAGGTTGCTCCAAGCCCCATCCTTGAGCACTTCCAGGGATGGAGGCAGCCACAACTTCTCTATGCAATCTGTGCCAGGGCTTCACCATCCTTTAAAAGATCTTTTCCCACCCAAACCATTCCATGATTTAAAGAAAAACAAACCCCAAGCAAAATAAACCCCACTAGAGACAAAATCTATTGCCAGGACACGATATATAAAGCAATAGATAGAGCCAGGAGACAAGATACAGAACCCTGCTAAAGGAAGTTTAAACACTCATATTCATTAAAAAAAAAAAAAGGAGGGGGAGAATCTAGGAATCCAAATCCCTTTCTGAACTCCTTACTTAAAATAACAGCGAGTTTCCTCCTTGTTTCCATTTTTTTCCTTCACAAAAGAGGGAAAGCAGAGGCTTCACAAGCCTTTATGATGAATTGAATGCAGTTAGAGCAGGAAAGGTATTTACAAGTTGGGCATAATAGAAAGGTTTATCAAAGGCAGTGTAATTACCAGACAGTTTGGGTGCCTGGAAACAGAGTTGTTGTTAAAAAAATAACATGGAGGAAAAAGCCAGAGGAGGAAATAAAAGACGAATTTAGGGGGATGTGTAAAAACAAGTGGCTTTCAAACCAAAGTGGTGTCTCAGCTCTCTTTACAAGGAGCAATAAGTGTATTATGACAGGATAGGAAAGCAAGAAATATCTGTATTAGTGGGAATAAATAACAGCTATAAAAGGTCAGGAGGGGTGGAAGGGGGTCCCTGTCCAGGGTTTGAGGGGGTATTTATT
>NW_021939396.1:726965-729444 GCF_001715985.3 Manacus vitellinus | reverse complement strand
CCCTCACCACTCTCCCAGGGAAGAATTTCTTCCCAATATCCCATCTAAACCTGCTCTCAGTGTGTCCCTCCAGCCTTGATTGGTCTTCAACAGCAGCTCAGCAGCTTCATGACCTCCCTGTCTGAGGTGGTTTATGTTTATATATAATCCATATAGGTGTAAAGAAATATTCCTCTCCTGGAGGAAAGCAAAAGGGAACAGCCCTGGGTGTAAATCCAGGAGCCTTAAATCAGATGCTCACTGATTCCTGAGGTACCTTTAGTTTGGGTTGGAAAGGACCTAAAAGCCCACCCAGTCCAACCCTCCTGCCATGGGCAGGGACCCCTTCCACTAGCCCAGGTTGTTCCAAGTCCCATCCAACGTGGCCTTGGACACTTCCAGGGATGGGGCAGCCACAGCTTCTCTGGGAATTCCATCCCAACCCCTCACCACCACCCCAGGGAAGAATTCCTTCCTTATATCCCATCTAAATCCACCCTCCTTCAGCTCAAAGCCACTCCCTCCTTGTCCTATCAAAAGTAGGACACATTTGATGTACATTTAATGAGGAGGAACATTAACTCAACATGGGATTTGACCAAATTCAAGGGTGGACCCTAAAGCTCCTCCAACCCTAAATCCCATCATGATCATCACAGATATGGCACATTTTGAGCTGCAAACCCTCCCATTTCACCTCTTGAAGGGTGAAATTTCAGCACAGAGGGGAAAATTCTCCTTTTTCTGTGTATTTTTCCCCCTGGCTGAGGGGCAGAGCTGGCAGGGAACAACAGGGATTATATTTCTGATATGCTCAATCATTCAACCAACGCAGTTGTGCTGCACAAATGAACCAGGAATGTCTTGCCACGGGTTTCTCTTTGCAACTGGGGGTCCACCTGTGCAGCTTAAAGTCATTAAAAAGCAAATTAAGAATTGCAGGCACCCATTTTTGAAATTTCTTACAGAAAACACGAATTGCAAACAGATCAAAACAAGGCCACGCAAAGCTGGGTGGAAAAATACTCTAAATACTCCAGACTTCCTCGTAGCATTGTTTGAATGCTTTAATTTTATACTTAAAGTTAGTTATTAGTTATTAGCTATTAATGAATAGCTTAATTTTTATTATTGGTTATTAGATATTAATTAGTTTAATTTTGTCAACATTATAAAAGGATGAAGTGTTGAAATTCTTGTGGGTTTTACAAGAAACACTAACAGGGGGCAGATATTTTGAGTTAAATGACGTTAAAGTTGCTGGTGTTGATTTAGAAGGAAATGGGAGTCTGTGTGTCCCCAAACATGGAGGTTTGAGCATCTTTTCTTCTGTAATCCCAAAAATAAAGTTCTATTATTACAAATATGCTCAATTTATAATCTTATTTCCAGGCAAACTCTATCAAAAAGTTCATCTGATTTGTAGGTTCAGAGGTTGTCTAAACCAGCCTGATTTTGTGCCGTCTCTGACAGGGCTGTTCAGATTCTTTCTGCCCATTTCTTTTGACCCTTCTTCCCATTTCTTTTGATCCTTCTTCCCTTGATCTCTCTTGGCTGATTATCTTCAGTTAAAAACCTTCACTCGGATAACTCAACAAAACTTCGTCTCTCCTGCTTCATCCCCATCAGCATCATTTTATAACTCGTTATTTAATGGCTTCAAACTGGAGGAGAGCAGGTTTAGGTTGGATATTGGGAAGAAATTCTTCCCTGTGAGGGTGGTGAGGCCCTGGAATTGATTTCCCAGAGGATGTCCCATCCTGGGAAGTGTTCCAGGCCAGGTTGGACAGGGCTTGGAGCAACCTGGTCTATGGAAGGTGTCCCTGCCCTTTGTCTCAGTGGTAAAAACAGTAATTAAAAAATAGACCCAAACCCAATCAAACAAAGAAAAAAACACATTCAAAGATATTTAATTGATTAAGAGGAGCTTTTCCAAGCACATGTTTGACACTTTGGAAGTTTTAAAAAGGTTGCCATGGCTTCAGAAATAAATAGCCAGAGGGAAAGAGCAGAACTGCCTGAATTCCTGCAGGATTTATGTTCACCCCTCTGGCCCTGTGCTGACAGCAATTCCTCACCTTTAGCAACAACCTCTCTGCCAAAAAGGCTTCCAGCTTTGAGGTGAAGACCTCAGAGAGGAGATGGACCTGTTGGAGATGATCCAGGGAGAAGTAAAACCCAGCAGGACTAGAAAATGTGGCCATGAAGGAAAGAGCAAAACACTGAGGCTGTTTAGTCTTGGAAAGCACCGACATGAGGCTGAAAATGGGCCAAGGTTTGGCAGGTGATAATTTAACACCAAAAACCACAAAAGGCTGAGAAACAGTGGGAGAAATCCATAAAGACCAGTCTTTCCTGGAAAAGCCGGGTAGTCTGGATGCCACAAAGCCACAGGTAGCCAAAATTAGGGAGATGTTGTGGAAGAAAACAGCCTTTTTCTGGCTTATCATCATAGAATCTTAGAATGGTTTGGGCTGGAAGGGACCTTAAAGATCATCTC
>NW_021939396.1:724161-725085 GCF_001715985.3 Manacus vitellinus | reverse complement strand
GGCCAAGCAGGAGGAACAGTCTGGAAAGGTCAGGCAGGGAAAGGGATCTCTGACTCCTGCCTGGGGAGGGGAGAAGGATGATTTCACTCTAGTGACAAAACCAACAGTGGGAACAGCTTTAAATCCCACCACAGCAACCTTTTTTTTCCCTTTTATGTGGTCGTTTGTTGATTAGAATCTGACAAGGCAGATTTAGGGGTGGGTGTCCAAGTTCCCGTTGTAACCAACAAAGATTGAGCCAACAAATGGAACTGTGGGGAAGACAATTTGTTTAACCAAACTCAGGTGGCTTTAGGATAAAATTTAGGAAGAAATTCTTCACAGAGAGAGGGATCAGCCCTTGGAATGGGCTGCCCAGGTGGGGTGTCCCCGTCCCTGGGGGTGCTGAAGCAGAGCCTGGATGTGGCATCAGTACCATGGGCTGGATGCCAAGGTGGGGTTGGGACAAAGATTGGACTCAGTGATCTCAGAGGTCTTTTCTGGGATTCTGGGATAAGTCAGACAACACCCCAAGCTCTCCTGACCAGATGTCCCCTGGGCACAGGGTGGTCTGGCCAGGTACAACACCCCAGTTGCATCAGGTGAGCTTTTTTTGGTGCTTGACATGGGAAGAACTTCAGAGTCAATGAGTTAGAGTGTAATGATAATTATTCTTTAATCTATATTGATTAATTTTTTTATTTTAATGCTGCCAGGACAGGAGGGTAACACTTGGAGTTAGAAATAATTTCATTCCCTTTGGTGCTGCTCCCCAAAGGGCCTCCTGGGCAGGACTTAAAATAAGACATAAAGGCAGAACAAAATCCTCTCTTAAGAGACATTATATACACAATATTTATCATAGAATCATGGAATGATTTGGGTTGGAAGGGACCTGAAAGATCATTTATTCCACCTTCTATTATCCCAGGTTGCTCCAAGCCC
>NW_021939396.1:717774-719791 GCF_001715985.3 Manacus vitellinus | reverse complement strand
TCTGTCATCTTCCAGGCTTCCCTACAGCCTCTGGAAATAACTTAACCAAGTGGTTGCCACAGCCCAGGAATTTGGAGCAACTTCCTTTTGCCTTTGGAGATCCCCAGTTTCTCTGTCCAGATTTCCCAAGCACTTACTGTCCTTCTTATCCCCAAATTTCCAGCTCAATCCATGACACTGTGCTCTGTACCACGATCCATCATCATCTTCCCAGCCTGACACCAGGGATAGAGCAAATAATCCAGTCCTGTTTCCCTCCTTCCCAAACAGGGAGCTACAGACCTGGATCCATCAGGAATCCGCAGTGACAACATAAAATAGCTTTAAAAAAAAAACTCAAACCTGAATGATTTGTTGACATCATTGGGTTCCCACGGGAAATGGATGATCTATTCCATGAAAGTAGAGGAATTGGGGGTTTTATAACCTCGGAAAATCAAACAACAGGATATACACACACAATCCTATGGATAACTGTCTGTTAATGCCTGTGGAATTATAACGGGACACGTTTGCCATCTTCAGGAGTCGGGCAGGAACTGCACTTGAACGTTCCAAAAAACAGGGAGAATCAGCAATTTCTATAAGGATGCAGGAATTCCTGGGATGTCCCACAGCAGGACTGGAGGATGGACAAGCTCTTGGCTCAGAGTTTCTCTTTCACAGCGCCACAAGTTGTGGTCTTTGCTGGAAACCCTTTTAATGTTGAAAAAAAAGAACAAAAATAATAGTTCTGGGAGAGTTTGAGGGGCAGAAAATCAAGCTGCTGAAGATGTGAAGAGCTCTCCAACTTCCTTATCCATGAGGGTATTTTGAAGGAAAAAAATATTTAATGAATTAATGGATTTGATGGGGAGGTTTTGTTTTCCCCCTTGCCCTGTTCTTCTTCCCTAATAAAGAATCAAACCCTACAGGGACAATCATAAGGGATTAAAAAGAGAAAAATAGCCTTAAATATCTCTGAATAAGAGACACCAGCCTGAGAACGTGTTGCCTTATTTTTTTATCCATAAAATTGGCTATAAATGAGGTGCTCTGCAAAAATCTGATGGAGTAGAAGTCAACAGACACAGAAAGAAGGTTTTGGGCTGGTTTTTCAGGTATTTTTTACACAGAAGAGTCCAAGTGGAAGTATTTAAGATCTCCATAGGAGAAGTGGGAATTGTAAAATCATGTCCAGCACTGGATTCTCCACTGCTGTAAATCAGGGCAGAGGTTTTAGTCCAGCTGACCCTCCCTCACTCATCCCACAGCTGCTGATCAAGGACAACCTGAAATTTGGGAAGTTTCCCGAGAGCTGAACTGCACAAGAGCAACTCCCTGAAGGAAATTCCTACAAAGCACTAATTCCTGAGATTTCAGGGGGAAAAAAATAACAAAATTAAGGATGGAATTTTGAAAAAAAGAGCCCGTTTTCTTTGGCCCTGGCACGTCCTGAGAAGTGGTCACAGGATGGGAGGAATGGGAGAGGACTCCGGACAACCCACCAGAGCAAACATTCCCTCAAGGTTGGAATGTGGCTCAACTCACTCTCTCTGTGAAGAGAAGTGGCATTTTTGTGACAAGCCTGGGTTGTTGATATTACATGTGATGTGAGTCAAGTGTCAAAAACATGCCCAACCTGTGCCAGGCAGAGGGACTGGCACACAAAGAGATCTGTGTCACAGCTAAAAATGTGACCGAAACCACCAGAAAGTCCCTCTGGTTTCAACACCCATAAAAATTAATAAAATTTAATAAAATTATTAAAAATAATAAAATTATTAAAAATAATAAAACTAATAAAAATTAATAAAAATAACAACATTAATAGCATTAATAAAAATAGAAAGTCGACAAAAATAAAAAAATTAATAAATTAATGAAAATTAATGCAATCAATAAAATTTATAAAATTTAAAATCAACAAATTTAATAAATTCATAAAAATCAATAAAATTAATAAAAATTGCTAAAATTAATAAACATTAACAAAAGTAATAAAATAAATAAAAATTAACAAAAGCAATAACATTAA
>NW_021939396.1:715120-717589 GCF_001715985.3 Manacus vitellinus | reverse complement strand
AAAATTAATAAAAATTTAGAACCGTCCAATGCTTTTTACAGGAATATGGACAATACATAGGAACCTTGAAAAGATCCTGGAACGACCTGGAAAAAGCCAATGAACTTCCATTTCTCCACATACCTTGCCAGCACATACCTTGTTATCACATGAGTATCACTCACACACGGAGATAAATAGCTGGAGTTGTTTATTAAAAGAACGTTTTGTCCTTGATTTAAACACAATAGCTCCACTCAGGGTGGCCGTGGGGGTGGAGAGCCTTGTTCGCGGGCTGCCACTGCAGCCTCACTGGCTCGGGAGAAACTCAGAAGGCCGTCCTTGTTCCCAAGAATTTGGGGCTTTTTTCCACTTGTGTGACCACTTTGCCCGAGGGGAGGAGGGGAGGAGGGGGTGGAAGGGCGGAGAGGAACCGCTGGGAGCCGGGAGAGGGGCAGGGAGGAGGTAGGAGAGGCACCTTGACACAAATCTCAGCCCCGCAAAGCCGCCCCTCCCTTGGTCCAGGGAGCGCAGAGCTCCTGTGCCCACAAAAGATGCCCTTCTGGGCATGCCCAACCTGTGCCTGCCAAGGTATTTAAGCTGCCCCACGAGGGCCCAGCCCCTGCCCAGCCCCGCCGAGGTCATTCCAAGATGAAGGTTTTCCTCGTGCTCCTGCTGGGAGCCCTCCTGTGCGTGGACTCAGGTAAGGCACCTGCCCTGCATCCCCTGCCAGAGGATCTCCAGCCAGCAGGAAAAGCTTGTCGTGGGGTTTGGAACAGAGGGAGGGAATGTTGGCACCTCGTCATCCCGAGGAAATTTGCTTTTTGATGGGGAAAAAATGCACAGTCCCACCTTGGTGATGCTGCCATCCAGGAGGGATAAATCCTCTATAAACCTGAATTCATTAAAATCCAAGTTATTTAAACCAAATTATATTATTATGAAAGGAAGGGAGGGGTTAAGAGGGGATGGGAGGATTTTTTTTGTGCTTCTCAGGCTTTCTAAATTGCAACATCTCTGCAAAAGTGAGTTTCCTTCCAACTTCATTTCTGCCTCTTCATTTGAAAAGCAGCCCCTGATGCTGCTGGTCAGGATTTTAGGAGGACAGGAAAAAGGAGGATKYCYSGGGKKKTWWTTWAWWRRMYKGRWKGGKKRGRWTTKGRMMMYKKYMRGSRRAAAAAAAGGGTTTAAAGCAGAGTTTTCTTATTATCAGAGAAGAGGAGAAGTAGATTTGAACAGAAATGTTCCTCAGTCAGCAGAGGATGCTGAAGGAATAAGCTGAGAAGGGTCTTGCAGAACTTCCCTTCTTCCAGCTTCCATCAGAGTGCTCAAAATTTGACTTTCAATGCATTAAAAGTCACATCAATGTGAGAGCAAAATGCAGCACTCCCATAAATTGGGGTTTGGCTCCTTATTTCTACACCAGAACAGCTTGGACAGAGGGGGACCAAGTGCCTCGAACCACTTCTTGTTCCTGCTCTGAAAAACTCTGATTTCCAATTGAGGCTTTTCTGTAAATACTGGAAATCCTCTTCCTAAATTAGGATTTTAGGCATTAGGGTAATGATTTGGGGGATTCCCAATACAAGCTTGGTACTCATGGGGCTAAAGTCCATATATCTCTATAAAGTCCATACATCTCTATAAAGTCCATATATATAAAGTCCATATATCTATATAAAGTCCATAAATATATTAAGATATGAGTGAATATATATAAAGTCTATATATCTATATAAAGTCCATAAATGTATATATAAAAAGGTCCATATATATATATAAAGTCCACATATATGTATATATATTTTAAAAGTCCATATATATGTATATATATTTAAAACGTCCATATGTATAAAGTCCATATATATATATATAAACTATCCCACTTGAAAGGCTCCAGTGCCACCCTGGGGCACAAAGAGATAATAAGAACAAAATTAATAAAAATGAATAAAATTAATAAAAATGAATAAAATTGACAGAATTTTAAAAATTAATGAAAATTAAGAAATGAATAAAAATTAAGATTTCACTCCATAAAAATTGATTTCACTCCTCTGGGGACTATTTTTCCTCAGAGCTTCTCCTGCCTTTGCTTGGCATGCACAACAGCACAGCGGGTGTTTACATGGATTTTCATCCCCCATGGATGTGTCCGTGAGGGGGTGGGAAAATGGGATTTGGAGAGAGGAGAAGGCTGAGTTTGCACTTTGGTTTCTAAGGGGAGGTGCTGGAAAATACGCGTCACAAATCGGTCAAACTGAGAAACGGGTTGAAAAGGATCTTTCAATTTGAAATCTGAAATATCTTCAGCACCTGTAAAACGTGACTCTCAACTCAAGCAGGTGCTTTATTCCCCACAAAAAAAAAATGGAAAAAGCCATTTTTTTCCCTAAAAGTGCCATCATCCTTTGAGGATCCATAGGAATGGTCCTGTTTCCCAGTGCAAGCAAGTGGGTTCCCTGGAAAGCCTCAGATGAGTCATGAGTG
>NW_021939396.1:704243-714244 GCF_001715985.3 Manacus vitellinus | reverse complement strand
CTTACGAGGGCAATAATCAAGTTTATGGCTTTGAAATACTTGCAAACACGAATTAAAATGTGAGGGGCTGAGTCTGGTGAAACCTTGTTCTGAAGTCAGGAGGAGCTTCACTTGAGAGCTGATTTTCAGTGATTTCAAGGAAATTGAGAAAATTCCTCCTCCATCCAGCTCTGAATGGAGCCATCCATATATCTTTATGATTTTATTCTCCCATTCTCAATCTGGTTTGCCCTCTTCAGATCTGTGCTGACAGCTCAGCTGCTCTTAGACCCAGGGACACCAATGAGATGTTCAAACTCCTCTCTGTCAGGCAGTAGATGTAACACCTCCACTAGGAATTATCCTGGTTGGAAATGTGCAAATCCATGATATTCCCAGGCAGGAGAGCCAACATGCTGCATAACACACTTGGTCCCATTTATAGCCTATGGTAAAAACTCAGTGCCTGGAATGGATTGCACAGGATCAGGAGATATCATGGAGACCAAAATCTGCTGGAAAACAGCAGAAATTTGCCAAAAAATTGGGCTGTGCCTCTCAGGAACAAATCAAAAACCAATTCTTCCATCTGAAATGGGTATGTGTGGGATAGGGATTAACATTGACAGAGGGCAGGGTTGGATGGGACATTGGGAAGAAATTCCAACCTGGGAGGGTGGCAAAGTGCTGGAATAGAATTCCCAGGAAGCTGTGGCTACCCCATCCCTGAAAGTGTTCAAGGCCAAGTTGGATGGGGTTTGGAGCAACCTGGGCTAGTGGAAGGTGTCCCTGCCCATGGCAGGGGTTTGGAATGAGATGACCTTTCAGGTCCCTTCCAATCCAAACCATGCTGTGACTCTCTGACTTTTTTCTCGAGAAATGAGCTCAGATAAGAATTATTACTCAGTTCTGAGAGGCTTGGCTTGCACTGAGTCCTTGTAGTGATGGTCCTGCTTTCTTCCCAGGGGTTGTAGGGCTCTTCAGCATCATCAACAAGGGCTGTGAGTCGTCCTGTGAAGTCTCCTACCAGGACTTCAACGTGGGCAACAGGAACGTCTCCTGCTGCAGCAGCGACCTCTGCAACACCAATGCCGCGGGCTCCGTGAGGTCCAGCTATGGCATGGCAGGAGGGGTAGCAGCTGGTGTGATCTGGATCTTCCTCAACAACAAGTTGTGAGGAGCCAAGAGGCCTCCCATGACCACAAAAAGTGTCAGAGCACCCATCTAACAACAGGAATTGTAACCAAGAGTGATGAGGTGTGTTGGGCACCCAGCACGCTTGGAGCTGATGGCTCTCTTTGCCAGATGACAGCTTCTTCTTCACCTTTATTGCAAAGCTGTAATGCTACCAGATCAGAAAATACATGTTCACGCTGCCTGCAAAACACCTAAAATAAACTTATGTCCAAATCAAGCATCAGAGTGTGGCCTGTTAATCACTCAGCCCCCTGTTTCTGCCCCAGCAGCCACTGCAGGGGGGTGTTGTGTGTCTGGTTCAACCTTGGTCCTCGCTGGGTTATGTGAGCTGATCTCCTTGTGTGACCAGGAATCCCACCTAGAGGATGAGGGAAAGGCTGTGGATGCATCTGCCTGGGTTTCAGGAAAGCCTTTGTTACTGTTTCCATGGCATTCTCCTGGAAATGGCTTGGACAAGGTGAACTCTTGGCTGGGTTAAGGACTGGCTGGCTGGAGGCCCAGAGAGTGGTGGGGAGGGAATGGTGCCACGTCCAGCTGGTGGCTGGTCACTGGTGGTGTCCCCAAGGGATCACTCTTGGGGCCAGTCCTGTTCAATAATGAGTTTATTGATGATCTGGGTGAGGGGATCAAAGGCATCCCCAGTAACTTCACTGGTGAGGCCACACTTCAAGTCCAGCATCCAGTTTTGGGCCCCTCGTGACAAGACAGACATTGAGGGGCTGGAGTATGTGCAGGGAAGGGAACGGGGCTGGGGAAGGTCTAGAGAGTAAGTCCAGCTGAGGGAGTGGGGGGGGATCAACCTGGAGAAAAGGAGACTCGAGATGGACCTTTTTGGTCTCTACAACTCCCTGACAGGAGTTTGTAGCCAGGTGGGGGTTGAGCTCTGCTCCCGGGGAACAAGGGACAGGATGAGAGGAAATGTCAAGTTGCACCAGGGGAGGTTCAGGTTGGACATCAGGAGGAATTTCTTCATGGAAAGGGTAGTCAGGCATTGGAAGGGGCTGCCCAGGGAGGTTTGGAGGCCCCATCCCTGAAGGTGTCCAGGGAAGGACTGGATGTGGCACTCAGTTCCCTGGGCTGGGAGACAAGGTGGGGATTGGGTACAGGGTGGACTCCATGGTCTTGGACCTCTTTTCCAACCTCGATGATTCTGGGATTCTGTAGGTTCTGAGAGATTCCATGGCACAGCACAACAGAGGTGGCCGCTGTGCCTCCAAAGCTTGAGGGGCTCTGGCTTATGACAAACTCTGGAGGGCACATCCCCCAAGCAAACCTGTGAAGAGCCATCACACCTGAAGGGGGACTTGCTGGTGACCTACAGACCCTGGGACCCTACACCATGTGAGGCAACAGCAGAGCTCACCTTCCCTGCTACATGTTCCCACAGCCATTCCCACTCCTTCCCAAAGCTGTAGCACGCTTGGGATGGTGGGCAGGACTGCACATTCAGGTGCCTGGAGCACCATGGTGGGCAACGACCACTGGAGTGAAGTGGAAAGATGTCCTGGTATCCTGGTATCCACGGTATCCTGGTCAAGCAAATCAATTCTGGGATTGCCAGTCTCCTTCCTGGCCCTAGTGGCATCCTCTGAAAGACCTTGTTCCCCATGGGCAGGTTCCTCCTTGATCCATTTTCCCCCTCCTTGATGGAGCACCCACCTGGTGGGACACCCCCAGTTCTACCCCGGGTGAGACACAGTCAGTGAGGGATGGGGAGGAGGCAAGTTTGGGGAAAACACAGAGGAAAACAAGAGTGGGGGATGTAGGGAAAAACAGGGAGCTGATACCTCTCTTCCTGAGGTGCCCTCAAGACAGGATTAGGAGTGCTGAACAGGAAGGTGAGACTGGTGTTTCCAGAAGATTTGTTGAGGGCATGAGATTCCCACACAGCCTTTATTCCCTTCCCTATAATAGGTATTTTCCACGTTCACCCATGATAATGGCTTTAGCTGAAAGAGGGTGGATTTAGATTGGATATTAGGATGGAATTCTTCCCTGGGAAAGTGGTGAGGCCTTGGCACAGGTTGCCCAGAGAAACTGTGGCTGCCCCATCCCTAGAAGTGTCCAAGGCCAGGTTGGACGGGACTTGGAGCAACCTGGAATAGTGGAAGGCATCCCTGCCCACAGCAGGGAGTTGGAACAAGATGATTTTAAGTTCCCTTCCAACCCAAATCATCCTGTAATTCCAAAATTCCATGATATTTCCCCATTCGTGGGACCTCTTGTTTGTCTGTCTCTACCTGTCACATGTAGATTCAGTTCACATCTGATGAAGTGGCTTAGAAGAACCTCTGGCACTGATACAAACACCATGTTTTGCCCACTTTTCCTGGTGCAAGGAATGTGCCAACACTCCAGCTTCAAATATGTGGAAAACCACTTCAAGCACTCTTGGATCCTGGTACCAATGAGGTGTCTGAGAGCAAGGCAAACTCTCATATACTCTTACAGATTCTCTACATAGTTATAAAGTCTAAATTATGGTTTGCCTTCTCCAGGTGGTTTATTTTATGGATATAAACCTCTATTTTCCCACCTTGCACGGGGAGGTCCTTTGACAAAAGCAGCAGGGAAAGTACAAAGAGACCTGAAAGAAACTCTCAAGTAGATTTTTTGAGCAAAACAAATGTGAAAAGATTTGAGAAACAAGGTAGAAAACATTCTGGTCAAGGCCAGTGCATCAAAAGGGCTTTCTTATAAAATTCCACAAAAGAAGGCGAGGAAGAGTGTGGGGATGGACCTGGGTGGGAGCAACAAGACCCATGAAGTCAAGGAGCTGGGAAGTTGGGGCAGCACTGGGAGGAGGATTAAGAGGGGAGGGAGATGGGCCAAGAGGCCCATTTTCCTTTCTCACACCTTAAGAACTGTTGGAACTTCAAAGGATGTGCAGAGCCATCTTTCAATAAAAAGAAACATCTCCCTGGTGGAGATGAGTCACCTGGGGGACCCAAAACCATGGGACGAGGGCCAGCATCCCATTTGGGATGAAGGCAGTGGGATGGCAGAAGATAATGACACTGCCTGCTGTTGTGAAAGAGGTAAATCCTTGGGATGCAAGGCATTAACAAGCTGCTAATTGTAGGAAGCAGGGAAGGGGTTTCCCCTGAAGGAAAATCCAGGATGAACCACCTTGTTTATAGGAGTCATATCTGGTTATTGGTGGTGGGAGGACACGGGATGAGCTGGGAGATTTATTCCAGCTTTTCCAAACCTCCTGAGTCAGAGCATTGAAAAGGGGCTCATCCAGCTGCACACCTCCCAGCCAGGCTCTTCTCTGCATGGATGACCAGCTCCATGAACTCACCATTCCAGAGAATCACCTCCTTGCACTGTAAGAATGTCCCTGACACACTATTGAAACAATTCCCAGGCAGGCCTGTCCACATCCAGTGGCCCTTTCCCAACAAGAAATTTGGCCACAATGATCCTTTCTGGAGACTGGGAATTAAATGCCAAAGCATGTTAGCCAGAGCCAGAGCCACTGGAGTCCCCAGGGATGTTGGATGAGCTTCTCCCAACTTCTGGAGAGGTCAAACATCCATGGAATCATAAAATGGTTTGGGTTGGAAAGGACCTTAAAGGTCATCCAGTTCCAACCCCATGCCATGGGCAGGGACACCTTCCCCTTCCAGGTTGCTCAGAGCCCCATCCAACCTGGCCTTGAACACTTCCAGGGATGGGAATTTTGGGGATTCATCCCCAAATATAAGATAGATGAGCAGGAATGGGGGCTGCTCAGCTCTGGTTTAGCACGTTGGTCCCACATGACAATGACACCCTTTGCTTGAGTGCAGAATTTGGCAGCTTTTTGCAGGAACCAAGAGGCTGGTGGTTGACACCTGATGTTGACACTTGATGTCTACACCCTTAGAGGCTGAAGGGATGATTCCTCCTCCCAATTGCTTCTCTGAACATGCTCTGGAAGGAGCCCAGGATTGACCACTGAGTGATTCTCCTTTGGGATTATCTGGAGATTCACCGTCTCTGTGGATGTTTTCATGTGCTGGAGACAAGTAGGATGGGATGGAACACCTCTCCTATGAGGAAAGGCTGGGAGAGTTGGAGGTGGTCAGCCTGGAGAAGAGAAGGCTCTGGGGAGACCTTATTGTGGCCTTTCAGTATCTTAAGGGGCTCCAAGAAAGCTGAAGAGGGACTTTGGACAAGGGCCTGGACTGACAGGACAAGGGGGAATGGCTTCACACTGACAGAAGACAGGTTTCAATTGGATATTGGGAAGAAATTGTTCCCTGTGAGTGGGAGGCCCTGGCACAGGTTGTCCAGAGAAGCTGTGGCTGCCCCATCCCTGGAAGTGTCCAAGGTCAGGTTGGATGGGGCTTGGAGCAACCTGGGCTAGTGGAAGGTGTCCCTGCCCATGTCAGCGGGTGAGAACTGGGTGGTCTTTAAGGTCCCTTCCAACCCAAACCATTCTGTGGTTCTATGATTGTGAGTCCTTTCCAACTCCTCATATTCTGTCCTTAAACAGCTCAGAGAAGGTGCAACTGGGAGAGGCCCTGACAGGGACAGACATAGCCAAGAACAGGACAGGAAACCCCCCTGACTGGTGGAACCCCTGGCACAGCTCTGGAAGGAGCACAAACCCTCGCTATCCATCCAGGTCAGTGACAGAACAGCCTCCAAAACAACTGAGAAGGGTTAGGAGGTGCTGAACTGGGGTGGATCAATGACTCAGCCATGGATCAGAACCTGGGCTGGGTCAGGGCAGGACCAGGAAGAGGTTGGGATGTTTTCCCAAGGGCTATGACTGCACAGTGTCCCCTCCTGCCTTGTAAACCCCTGACAAACATCAGCAGGACTCGGTGGCTCCTGCTCTGACCTGCACCCTCTGTCAGACCTCTGGCACCACGCAGCAGTGCAAGCCCTGGCTGAAGGACAATTTACTTTCTGGATGCTGAAAAACCAGTCCTAAGAACTGTTCTTTGCATGACACACAAGCACAACATTTCTCTGACAAAGAAGTCTGGGTGTTTTTTTGCCCAAGAAATTCCCTTCTTGAGTAGCTTCATAAGTTTTTCTGTCTTCTCCACACTTCTAAAAGGCCTAAAATTGAGGACAGGGTCTTGAAACAACTCAGTTTATTATGTATGTAAGAGACTTCTATTCCTCCAGGATCAAACCACAGTGCATTTATTAAAATAATAAACAGCTGGACAACAAAATGATTCTTCTTATTTTCCCAAGGGCAGCAGCTGCACTTTTCCAAAGGCTGATGTTTCATTATGGACTGAATGTGGATATACAATTCCTGAACATGCAAAAGGAGAGATTTTGATTAGTTATTGGGAATAAATCCTTCCCTGTGAGGGTGGTGAGGAGCTGGAATGGAATTTCTGGAGAAGCTGTGGTTGCCCCATCCCTGGAAGTGTCCAAGGCCAGGTTGGACAGGGCTTGGAGCAACCTGGGATAGGGGAAAGTGTCTCTGCCCATGGCAGGGGGTTGGAATGAGACGGACTTGAAAGTCCCTTCCAACCAAAACCATTCCAGGATTCTAAGATTTCACTGTTATCATTAATTAGTGTTCATTATCTCTGTGGAGATAATGAAGGAGAGGCCTCACAGTATTTCCCACAGCACACTAGAAGTTACATCCAGTACCTGAAAAACATCACCAGGTTCCTCTGAAATCCACCCAATTTGCAGCAGCTGATTAAAAACTGGCTCTAAAAGAGTCTGGGGGATGGAGAGGCCACGTGAGCCTACATTTAAGGAGCAGCAATTCCTCTCTGTGCTCCACATTTCCTCTGTGGCCTGGGGCAAGTCACACAGTGTTTCCATTCCTCTGCCTTGTCCAGATGTTATCGGGCCCAGTCCATTGAGAGATGCTCAGATAGTGACTTTAATGGGGCCAGGGGAGAGAATGAGGCTAAAAATAAGGTTGCAGAGAGTCACCTGGCACAAGAGCCCGGGAAGGATTATCTGCTCCCAACCCACCCTGCACAGTCACATTCCTGCTCTCCTTTGTGCACACATTGTTGTGCAACAAGGATATTTTTGGGGGCCAAATGGAGCAGAAAGAGAGATCATTGTTTGCTCTGCTCTGCTGGCTGCTAAGCCACCAGAAACAATTAAAATACCTGCCCTCTGCAGAACATCCCTTAATTAATTGGAGCTGCCACTCACCCGGGGAGGAGGCTGATGGAGCCAAGTTCATCCCCTGATGTCTTGACTAATCCCACTCCCATTGTCACTTGACAGATCTGTGTCAAGATCCCTTGAAAACTCGTTCCTGACCTTACCTTGAGCTCTCTTGAGGCCTTTTTTAAGCTCAACCACAGGACTTGCAAACCAGGAGCTGCACCCTTGCCTGCTCTGCTGCTGCTCTTGATGAACAGATTCCATCAGCCCCCGGCTCCTCCCCGTGTGACTTCTCTGATTTCTCACCCCCAAGTCCATTTTATGGGGGGACATCATCTGATGAAGTCACCAGATCATTAAAAAAGTTCTTGCAATGTGCCTGTGCCAGGATTTGCACACACAGGACGTGTTCACCACCAACACTGGAATGACCTCTGTGCCTGGAATACTGAAACAGTTCCATGGGTATGAGTTCACCTCTACCAGTGTTTCCACACAGGAATCACTTAAAGAGACTTAAAGACCCAGCCCTGGACCCTTTCCCAGCTTTGCTGGTGGCCCTCCATGCCTGGGGTGGTTTTCCCACCTCCCCTGCAGCAGAGCTGACAGGGATGGGGCTGAGTCAGGAAAAGAAACCATTTTGCTCCTTCCTCTCTTCTCATTTTCATTCAAGATTCAGCCTGGCCTCGAGGCAATTTGTGGAATGAGGACTTCATCCAGGGCAGGTGAGGGAAAGTGGAGGGATGGACTGGTTTTCTCATCAGGGGTCACCACACACATGGAATTATTTGCAAGGACACACCTGGGTGGTGCCACAGTCAGGTGTCAAACTAGTTTTGTCTTCTGCTTCAGATTTACGTTCAGCAGCATCTTTTAAACTTATTTTCTGCCATAGAGCAAAAATAACATATTTGTCAGACAAATTCAAGATAAAACAATGTAATTTCTGTCTGTAACATCCAATATTTCTGCAGTGAAAAGTAGGGTGTTCATCCTGCTTAAAACACTGATGCTCAGGCAGAGTCTACTTGACATCTCTTCAACTGTCATAATTAAAAGGAGAGGAAGGTGTGGCCAAAGTTTCCAAAAGACTGTTGAGACGTGATAATTTGAACACACCTGAGCTGTTCTGTTCCTCTATACTTGAAAGGAGCTTCAGAAAAATAAAGATTTGCCCTCAGAACTTGATTATTTTATAAAATAGGAATATTTAAAGGAAAACTATTAAGAAAACAACCCCCTCCACTCTTTCTCTTGCAGGTCGTAGAGGCAGGGAATGGGAATTCTTTGTCAAGAGACCTGTGCAGTCACTGCTTTTGGCCTGGCTCCAGTTGGCTCGTGGTGAAATGACAGAGCATTTAACAGCAGTTCTCACACCCATGGACTACCAAAGACAGCTGTTTGCCTGCCCTCCCTAATCCCATCCAATTCATTTGTTGCCTTTGACGTTTTTGCAGTAAATGTTCTGTTATCAGGTGCTCGAGTGCAGCAGCTCTTCCCTGCTTCTCCTCCTCCTTCTCCCAGGAGGATGGAGAGAGGAACCACTGGCCTTTGCCACGGAGATCTGGTGATGTGGTGTCTTCCAGTGTCCATGGGAAATAAGGAATATGAGCCTTGTTTCCATCATGGCCGTGGATTCCAGGAGCTGCTCCTCAACCTTGAATCTCTTCAGGAAGGGACGTCTTGAAGAGCTGCCACTGACACAAAAACATTGAGAGAGAACAATCCAGACATGGAGAAATACCCAGACAAGGATTGGCTTTAAAGGCAAGAAAAAGAGAGATATTTTACTGCATCTCACTGACAGTCCCTCCCAATACTCCAAATGACCTCTGGGGACAACCACAAAAATCCTCTGTAGTCCTCACATCTTCTCCTCCTTCCTGGTCCACCCAATGCCCACATCCGTCACAAGCAACAAATCCAACCATCTTCCCTCCCCCAGACTGTGCCCTGCTCCTCCCTCTCTTTTAATCCTTGTTCCAGTCACACCATTTCAACAGCTGCTTCCATGACCTGCTTTCCTGCAGGTTTGTGGCCAGAGCTCAGTCCTGTCTGTCACTCCCCTGGACATCGGGGAGAGCCAAAGTCACCACGTGGCTTTTTGGGACAGGCAGAATGGTTCTGGTTCGGGTTTTTGGAGAGGCTGAGGTATGTTTGCAGTGAGACAACGAAAGGAGAAGAAATTATGAATCAAACCAATTTTATTCACATCGATATTTATTTACTGAGGGCTGGAGAGCACGCGAGGAGCTGCTGATGGATGGTTCCCTGATGGAAGAACAGCTGCCCCAGGAAATCTTGCTTGGCTACTGTAAAAACCTCCTCAGTCTCATTTCTACATAAAGCTTAATAAAATGTTGAGCCTCCGCTAAAAACCCAAAACCAACATAGAAATTCTTGAAGGGATTTTATCAGTGGCATCTGTATCCAAAAGAGTCAAGAATTCACTGACATTTGGATTGTCAGAAAAAATTCAAATGTGGTCGTTTCCTGCACCTCTACCAAAATATATTGTCCCCTCGTGGTACTCTTTTAACATTATTTTGTGTGTTCTGAGACCCATTTTGGGATAAATCAAGCCCAAGTGATCAGGCAACACATGATAATACCTGGTAGGATCCTGCTTAGCAGTCGCTGGAGGTGGGAAGTCCCCCCACCCCCTTCAGAAATGCAGGGTGGGTGTGAAGGATGAGAAAAATATTTGCTTTAAAATACAAAAATCTTATTGC
>NW_021939396.1:699241-700858 GCF_001715985.3 Manacus vitellinus | reverse complement strand
CTGAGCAGTGGCCACATCCCCTGAGAGCACAAAGCAACACAACTCTGGGACTTAGAAAGGAAGGGGATACTCCTGAGTTACTGAACTTATTTTTAAGTCCTACCAAAACATCATGCTGACATTGCTTTGATCAGTAGATCATACTCTGATCAGGCTCCACCTGAAAATCCAGCTCTTTGTTCTTTGCTCCATCTGTCAGTAGAAAAATAATTCATTGATTGGGCTCATATTTCTAATTTTCTTTTCCTATTTTTTTCCTTTATTTCTATTTTTTTGTTTCTATTTTCTAATTTCCTTTTTTCTATTTTTATTTCTTTCTATTTTTCTATTTCTATTTTCTAATTTTCTATTTTTCTATCTTTTTACTTCTTTCTATTTTTCTGTTTCTATTTTCTAATTTTCTTTTTTCTACTTTTATTTCTTTCTATCTTTTTACTTCTATTTTCTAATTTTCTCTTTTTCTATTTTTTTTCTTTCTATTTTTCTATTTCTATTTTCTAATTTTCTTTTTTCTATTTTTATTTCTTCTATTTTGCTACTTCTATTTTCTAATTTTCTATTTTTCTATTTTCATTTCTTTCTATTTTTCTATTTCTATTTTCCAATTTTCTTTTTTCTATTTTTATTTCTTTCTATTTTTCTATTTCTATTTTCTAATTTTCTTTTCTCTACTTTTATTTCTTTCTATTTTTCTACTTCTATTTTCTAATTTTCTTTTTTCTATTTTTATTTCTTTCTATCTTTTTACTTCTGTTTTCTAATTTTCTTTTTTCTATTTTTTTATTTCTATTTTCTAATTTTCTTTTTTCTATTTTTTTCCTGTCGATCTGTGTCCTGGCCAAACCCCACCTGTATGTTTTTTTTCATCGTTTTTCTTATCTCAGAGAGTTCTTCCTTTCCAAATTTCCTGTTGTTGAGTATGTCCATACTTGGGAATCCTTTTTCCTTTTGCTGAGAAATCCCATCTCTTTAAGAATCATGGAAAGGTTTGTGTTGGAAAGGACCTGAAAGCTCATCCAGTTCCACCCCTGCCATGGACAGGGACACCTTCCACTATCCCAGGTTGCTCCAACCTGGCCTTGGACACTTCCAGGGATGGGGCAGCCACAGCTTCTCCGGGCAACTTATCCCAGTGCCTCCCTACCCTCCCAGGGAAGAATTTCATCCCAATATCCCACCTCAGTCTCTCCTCTATTAGTTTAAAACCATTCCTCCTCTTTCCTGTGTAAAAATTCACTCTCCCTCTTTTTTAAAACTTCCCTTTTAGCCTCATTTACCACCCACTCCCATCTTCCATCATCCTTTTCATGGGAATTCCAGGTTTCTTGGGCACAGAAACACCCCCAAGTGTTACAAGTGAGGACTTGTTGGTGTTTTGCACAACGACCCCGCCCCAACCACGACACCCTTTTTGTGCTTCCTGGGGTGTCTGACAGACATTCCAGCCCCTGATCCACCAATAATTCCACTTCTTTCATCTCCCAACCCTTTCCAGGTGAGCTCCTAATCCACCATAGAACTTGCTTGTCACGCTGGATGATCCCATTAGGACCTGACTTGCATCCAAGGCACCTGGTTGTTTACGATATCCCGAATCCTTCCCGCAATTGCTGACGC
>NW_021939396.1:686045-698056 GCF_001715985.3 Manacus vitellinus | reverse complement strand
ACCTTCTCACAGTTTAAGTCATTTTGACTATTGCAAATTTTGACTTTACTTATTTCCTCACCTAATTTTCTCTGCTGCTCAGTTCATGCTTCCATTCTTTCAGGCTTCCCCCTCATTCCTAATTTACCCTTCAAAATTGTTATTTACCCATTTCAGGCCACACTTATTCTTCTGTAGATGTTTTTGCTCCACTTTTCCTCTTTGTTAGGGAGACAACTTCCAGATTTTGGTGAACCACAAGAATCAAGCCCTGCATCCAAATCCTTGAACTCGGAGTTCACTCACCCTTTCTCAATATATCAATTTATTTAACTATATACCAACCACATATCAATATATTTATCTGTATACCAACCATATATCAATATTTATCACTGGTACCTGATTATTTTAAATGGAGCCAACCAAAAATTCAGCTGTGTGAGGAGAAAATATTGTTCCAAGTGTGTCAGACTCCTGATCCCAGACATCCCAAAAACACCTCTGCCAGGAGCAGAGATCTGAGAGAGGAAGGGCAGGCAGAGTTGATCTGTGTTGGAGGCAGCTAAAAGGAGCTGAAAGATTAAATCCAAATTAATCTGAACAATAAACTCTGAGTTCTGGAAATATGTGGCATTCCCAGAAGAAACACGTCTCGGGAACAAAACTGGAAAGAGCATCGGTTGTGGTCAGGTCAGGTGGACACATGGATGGATGAGGAAGGAGCTTCATCCTGCTGGGAAGTGTTCAAAGAGTTCTAGAACGGCCAGAGTTGGAAGGGACCCACAAGGATCATCCAATCCAGCTCCTGGTCTGGCATAGGAACACTCCAAGAATCCCACCATGTGCCTGGAAGTGTTGTCCCATAAGGGGATGGCCTTTCTTTCCGAGATCTTGAGGACAGCTCAACCTCTGGCCTTTCTTTCTGAGATCTTAAGGACAGCTGTAGTGGTTTGATTTAGGCCTTCCCCGGCAACCAGGTCGAAACCAAGGAAGTGCCTATATCCCAATATTCCATGGTATTCTCTACATAAGTAGGAATATAAATAGAAATTAGAGGAAGTTGGTTGGCCAGATCTCTTCCAGTGAAGTTGGAGACAGCAGGCTCCCTGAGGCCGGTCTCGTGCATATGGGAGTGAGGCCTGTGAGGCCTGTTGTTCTTCTGATTCAAGAGGAGAGATTTGGTGGAGTGACTTTAGTTTTCTTAAGGAAAGTATTAAAATTTTGGGTTGTTAGTTCTTTATTAGTTGGGTATATCTGGTTTTTTCTGGGTTTGGGGGCTTGAGGGTCTCTTTTTATATGTATATAGTATTGTGACTGTATATAAATGTAATATATGTAAATATAGAGATAGATAGATAGATATAGAGAGAGATATAGAGAGATATATAGAGAGATATATATATACTGCTTTGGGTTTGTCATTTTGTTTTTTTGGTAGCTTTTCCCTTCCAATTCTTTCCCTTGAGTTCATAAGAAAAGGGGGGGGGAAGGGTTTTGCTGTGGTGTTCGTCACTTGGCAGGGGACCAAGTCCAAACTGCCACAACAGCTCAACCTCTGGTCTTTCTTTCTGAGATCTTGAGGACATCTCAACCTCTGAGGGCCTGGCTGAGGGTGGAGGTTGTTGGCTCATAGAAGACACTCCAGTTTGTAGGACTGGGAGATTGCTGCCCCTGTGGTAGGTTGGGGCAATTCCAATCCCAAACCCAGGCTGGGTAGGAATGGATTGAGAGCAGCCCTGAGGAGAACGACTTGGGATATTAATTGACAAGAAGTTCAAGATGACCTGAGCATGTGGGAGCCCAGAAACCCCCCCTGCCCTGGGCTCATTCCATGGCGTGGGCAGCAGGGGAGGAGGGAAATCTGCCTCTCTGCTCCCTCAGGTGAGACCCCACCTGCAGAGCTGCCTCCAGCTCTGGGGAACAACATCAGAAGGACATGGAGCTGCTGGAGAGAGTCCAGAGGAGGCCACGGAGATGCTCCAAGGGCTGGAGCCCCTCTGCTCTGGAGTCAGGCTGGGAGAGCTGCGGGTGTCCACCTGGAGAAGAGAAGGATCCAGGGAGACCTGAGAGCTCCTTCCAGGGCCTAAAGGGGCTCCAAGAGAGCTGGAGACTTGGGACAAGGAATGGAGGAACAGGACGAGGGGGAATGGCTTCAAATTGACAGAGGGAAAGTTTTGATTTGATATCAGGGAGAAATTGTTCCCTATGAGGGTGGGGAGGCCCTGGCACAGGTTGCCCAGAGAAGCTGTGGCTGCCCCATCCCTGGAAGGGGGTTCAAGGCCAGGTTAAAGTAACCTGGTCTAGTGGAAGGTGTCCTTGCCCATAGCAAGGGGTTGGAGCAGGATGATCTTTAAGGTCCCTTCCAACCCAAACTGTTCTGTGATTCTTTGACTCTCTGACAAGCACTTTCCTCAGAAGAGGCCTCCAGGTGACCTGGTCTCCACCCACGAGAGGTGCCTTTCAAAGCCAGTCAAGGGAAGCAGATGATCCACAGGCCCGTCCATGTTTTGATGAGCCTTTTGTCTAAAGCAGTTCTGGTGAAATGTGCTGTGTCTGCCTGAGTGGAAAAAGCAACAGCCAGGCTGAGTCACCCAGGAGACACCTCTGTCATGGAAGAAAGGCTGCACTTAGGGCAGGTGACTCCCACTCCAGAGTTTGTGTCCTCCTTCAATCTGTTTGTGACTGTGCAAATTTTGAAAGCTTGTTGTCTGCTGCGTTTTAATTGGTGATCCCACAACTTTATTCCCTGGCCACACAGATCCCAGGGATGATTTTTCGTTATGTTATTCCATTTATCATGCTGAATCCCCATGGCAACATCCACCAGAGGCTGTTTTTATTCCTTAGCAGGGGTTCCTCCTTAGATTAGCCCGTGGTGGGACATCCAGATCTGCATCTGGTGATAGACTTGGCTGCCAACGAGAGACATGAAGCACAAGTGCCAGTCAAGGGCACAGCTGATGGTACTGAAGGTTGACAAAGTGACGTCAAGCACTTCAACACTCAGTGACAGTCCCTGGTTGTGACAAGTGATGAGTTAATTCCCTTTACACAACCAAAGTCTAGTTGATAAAGAGGGAAAATCTCCCTGAGAAGGGGAAGGAGGTACCAGGCCCTGTCACTGGATAGGCTTTGGGTGTTCTCTACCCCTGCACTACTGCAGAAGGTTGATGAGAGGCCAACAGTGCCCTCAGCTGATTAAAGTGTGGGCAAAGGCATTGGAGACTCCCAACCAAGAGCAGCCCCCAGAAATACTCCCACCACCCTTCAGCCATGGCTTTTTTTTGTCCAAATATTGGAACAGGCTGCCCAGAGCAGTGGTGGACTCACCATCCCTGGTGGAGTCATCATCCCTGGAAGTGTTCAAAAAAAACCTGTGGATGTGGCACTTGAGGACGTGGATAATGGTGGTGGGTTGATGGCTGGACTCAATGATCTTGGTGATCCAACCTCAATGATTCCACGGTTCCAAATCATCCAACTTTCAGATGGAATATCCCACGGCCATGAGATCCTCTCTCCATGAATTTATGGGTCACATGGGCTTTCATATGTCATTGGCAGCAGCTCCCTCTGGGACAGGAAGGGGAATCACAACACAAGGATGAATGCAAGAGGTTTTTTTTCTGAGGACACATCCAGGTTTTTAAAAGGATCCATCAGGATCCATTCCCTGATCCTCATGACAGCTCGTGGCTGCTTAACTGAGCTTTATCATCCTTGCAGCCAGAATGACATCACTGGAAACATCCTTATCCCATTCTACAGTGCCTGGGCATTGCTTGGGACAGATCCAGGGGATTCAGGCCATAAGAGGGTCAAGGGACCATGTCACACCCCCCAGGAAGTCCTCAAGTCCATGGTAGCACTGATACAGGTTAAAGGACACCTGCAATGCCTGACTTGTGGATATTTATCCCTCTGGGGTCCAATCCAGAGTCACATCTTGGACATTTTTTATGTTTTATCCAGATGCTTGAGGGACCTGCATTCCCAGGGCTGACCAAACACAGTTGAACAGGTGATTCCTGAAGGGATTGTCCTCAACCCTGTGTCTAGAAGAAGAGGAACCCGAGTCACCTGGTCTAGTGGAAGGTGTCCCCACCCATAGCTGGGAGGGGATCTTTAGGAGATGATTTTTAAGGTCCCTTCCAGTTCACATCATTCTATGACTTTATGATTCCAATCTGAAAATCTCTGTATCCCTGGACTCACCTTTTTCCTCTCAGAGCACTGAACACAACTCAGGGCTTTTTTCTAAAAAGACAGAAGGTTTGCAGGGTTTCCTCCCAAACCCAGGGCTTTTTAGCCCAGGTATTAGTGTGCTTAAGCCAGATTTTGGGACGAGCGAGCACAATTTCCTTCTCTGCTTGGAGAGGTTCAATTCCTCCCCTCACCTCTTCAGACAGGGTGGGGAAACCCCCAAAGTGAAGCACCGACACAGAGAGAAAAAGGTAAAAGCTCTTTACAGATTCAACGAGTCAATGCTGGGATTCTGGAATTCTCTTTGATACTTCCCAGTGTGGAAAAATGTGTGTTTTGTATCAAGCAGCCCCCTGGAAGAAAGACCTGAAGACCTCCCAGAGGGTGGGTGGCCCAAGAGTCACCCTCACACTTTCACCCTGCTCGAAACCTGAATTCCTTCCTGCAGAGTTTCATCAGGAGGGTGGAGACCAACCCCACCCCAACAAGCCCAAAGTCTTGTTGTTGACACACACACACACCCGTGAGAGGTGGAACTTCCATTGGCTCACCACCTCCTCAAACATCCCTGCATCCATGGATACGGGTAGAGAGGTTTCCCGCTGCTGAGTCACAGATGGAGATGCTGGAACTCGCAGACACAATCGCCCAGAAATCCCCCAAGAAAAATCCACCCTCCCTGAGGCACAGGAGCTGAACTGCAGGTGAGTCAATGCATTGATCAGTCATATTTATTTTTCTCTATTCCAGCTGTCACCATGATGTCTGGAATCCGACACCCGGAAAACCAAACAGCCTCCATCCTGCAAAACAGCTCCCGGGGAAGACATGGCCACCATGTGGACTGATGCCAAGGTTACCATGACATGACCACAGTGCCACATGTGGATGTTTGGTGCTTGTCTTGTGACAGAAGGATCTGCTCTGCTCATGCCTGGGACTGGAAAAGAGAAGAGTGTGGCGTGACCTTTTTCCAGCCTCTCCGTACCTGAAGTGGGGAAAGAGACTTTGGATAAGGGCCTGGAATGATAAGATAAGGGGGAATGACTTTAAACTGCCAGAGGGCAGGGTTAGATGGGACATTGAGAAGAAATTCCTCCCTGTGAGGGTGGTGAAGCCCTGGCACAGGCTGCCCAGAGAAACTGTGGCTGCCCCATCCCTGGAAGTGTCCAAAGCCACCTTTGGATGGGGCTTGGAGCAACCGGGGCCAGTGGAAGGTGTCCCTGCCTGTGGCAGGGGGTAGAACTGGATGATCTTTCAAGTCCCTTCCAACCCAAACCATTCCATGATTCCATGGAGCAGGTCAAGGCAATATCCAGTTCTGGCTGGGCAATGTAGGGGAGAAGGTGATAAACCAGAGGTGGTTCAGAGAAGGATCACTTGGAGAATTAAAGCCCTGGAGAACAGACTTCCTGGAGAAGGAGTCAAAGAACCCACCAAAGTTCTACCAAAGAAATATCCTAAACAAAATACATCTCCACGGGGGAGAGGAAAATTGCAACAGTGGGAAATTAAGTTTAGTTGAGGGGTAACGGGAGCTACTGGTTGTAGGAACTCTACAAATCGGAGTACAAGTATTTTACACAGGAGTAATTTTACACCTGGTTCGTATCCAACCTCTGCACCAGCTCATCACAGCTTGCTGTTCACTCCCTGCCACAAAATCTGCTTTCTTTTTTATTCAAACAAGAATTAACTGTGAGGGAAGTCAAATCAGGGAGTTATAAACCTGTAAACACCGAATTTATGTCACCTGCCTTTCCTGGTGGATGTGATAAGCAGAGAGAGATTATATCTCCCTGTATCACCTTATAAATAAAGACAGTCTCCCAGGGACAGGCTGGGAGTGGGTTTGGATTGATATCACTGAGAATTCCAAGAGGTTTTTGGCATACAAACCTTTCTCCCTACGCACCACACCTCGTTTATATTCTCACGTCTTCAGACCTGAAGTGACATTTCAACCCAAGTCCCTTATGGCTCTTGTCAGTCAGGGCTCAAAACCTTGCTCCTGACAGAGACAGATGGGAATTTAAGGCCTCCTGAGCCCTACAAGTTGTCTAAGCCTGACCTAACTATGTCAAACCACATCTTCCACACATTTATCAAGCTCAGCTCAAAGCAGGTAGAGTTTCTACCCTGCCTTTTCCAATAGAAAGAATCCAATTTTCCCCATCAAGACCCAACCTCTGATTCCCAGTCTCATTTAACTTTGGCTTGTCTTAACTCTGGCAAGATAAAACAGTCGTTTGGGATCATCTTTTGGGGTGGATCCTAAACTAAACCCATTAGTTTCTATCTGTTGGGTTGGGTTTTTTTCCATCAGGACACCCCATTTTTTTCTTGACAGGGGCAGTGAAATTCCAGCTGAGAAGCCAGTGGCATGTTCTCACTTTCCAAATCCCCCTGCCAAGAGCCTCCCTCCCACCCTGACACACGAGTTCACATCACCTGGGGTTGTTTGTGTTGGGTTTTGGATTGGTTTTCAGGGCTCCATCTCACCTCTTTATCTTTTCATCAACTAATACCTCAAAGGTAACAGACCTTAGAGGCCTTTCCTTCCCTCCACAACTTTACTGGGCACATTCCCAACTTCTCTCTCCCTGAATTCTGGCTCTGTTGCACACTCAGCCACCCTGCAGGAGCTCTGCTGTTTTCCCAGTGGAAAGAATCCAATTTTTCCCATTAATACTGAGGTTCTTAATGAATCTTATGGAAAGATCTCCAACTTTTTCAAGCCTTTAGACAGAGGTAAGTTATTTTACAACTATTCCTTCGACCACACCGATTTCTTCCAAGGATTTCTCACTATGGAATGACTTTCAGGTATGAGAGGACCACTGGAACATCTCCACTCAACAAGCCACACACCATCCACCTTTTAGTTTGCCAACTCCACCATGCTTTCCTAGGGAGGCAGAACCACCTGGAATGCTCAAAGCACTGGATCTTTTCCAGTTTCAAGGTTGTTAATTAGGATATTGCTCAAATTTGCCTCGAGCTGCCCGGTTACAACAAGGATCTGGATGGAACCAGGTCTGTTGGCTTTCAGGGAGCAGAGTTTTTCCTGCACATCCAGAGAGTTCTGTTTGAGCTGCTTTTCCTCATGTTTGCTTTTCTTCATGTTTGAGCTGCTTTTCTCTATGTTTGAGCTGCTTTTCTCCATGTTTGAGCTGCTTTTCTCTATATTTGAGCTGCTTTTCTTTATGTTTTCTTTTCTTCATATTTTGAGCTGCTTTTCTTCATGTTTTGAGCTGGTTTTCTTCATGTTTTGAGCTGCTTTTCTCTATATTTGAGCTGCTTTTCTTTATGTTTGAGCTGCTTTTCTCTATATTTTGAGTTGCTTTTCTCTATGTTTTGAGCTTCTTTTCTTCATGCTTGAGCTGGTTTTCTTTTTTTTGCTTTTCTTCATGTTTGAGCTGCTTTTCTTTATGTTTTGAGCCGCTGTTCTTTATGTTTGAGCTGATTTTCTTTATATTTGCTTTTCTTCATTTTTTGAGCTGGTTTTCTCTGTGTTTGAGCTGCTTTCCTTTCTGTTTTGAGCTGGCTTTCTTTATGGTTCGAGCTGGTTCTCTTGACGGTTTGAGCTGGTTTTCTTTCTGTTTGAGCCAGTTTTCTTCACATTGTGACCCGGGTTTTTTTATGTCCCTGGTCTCTGACAGCACAGAAAGATAAAATAAAGATAAAGGACATTTTTCACTCTCATAGTTGGGTGCAAATTTTCCCTCCCTTTCACCAAGGCACAGCACTGATCCCACTTCCCCTGCTTTGTGTCATCCACGACTGTGGAAATTTTCCTTAGCAAAGCTTCTCAGGTTACTGGGAGCCATCCTCAGACTGGGAATAAAGGCTGGGCTGCTGGGAATGGCATCCTCAAACAGGGAATAAAGGCTGGGCTGCCGGGAATGGCAGCAATGCCCACGTGTGTTGCCGTAACAAGTCTGTGATGAGCAAAGCACCAAGTCATTAAAACCTCCTTGTTCATCAACCTCAGCTCCATCCCTGAAGTCTCCAAGTGACTTCCCAGTGATTCACAAACTTTTCTCCTCTGGTTTATTCAGCTGTTTTATGGGGAGTTGCACAACAAGGCCGGGGTTTTCCAGCGTGGATCACAACAACCAACCAAGACCAAAAGTCTTTCAGCTTCTCCTGGGAAAATATGAAATGCTGCTGGCTCAGGCAAAAGGGAGAAGCAAATCATTTCTCCCCGGCTCCAAGTGTTTTAAGCTGTTTCCCCCAGTATTGGATAAGATACAGAGTAAATTAGGGCGTTTGAAAGGGTGACCTTGATATATTTGCAATATATTCGCTCTCAGGAAGGTACTGAAGTGGAAAAATCGCTTCATTTCTCCACATTGGGTCTATTGCCCAGCGTCAGAAGGAAATTTGGAAAATAGTTGACAGTTTTCCAAAAGAAGGTTGAGCTTCCTGCTTTCCCAGCATGACCCAGGCCCTGGAAAAACAACACGGCATATCCAAACCCCAGACTTGGAAGCACCATCTCCCACTGGCCTCCCGGTGACACCTGTGCCCAGCAGCTCAGCACCAGGGCTTAGTTAAGAACTGGCATCCAAAAGCCAGGCTTGCTTTTGCCCTGGATTTGGGAAAACAGCCATCTTTAGGCAATACCAGTCCATGGAAACATTTTCCCAAGGCACGTGGAAGGCCGGCCTGTTGCCGCTTGCACCTTGGCTGGAGCTGCCCACACGTGACACGGCCCAGCTCCGGGCTCTGCAAGGAACAAACATTCCTTGTCACATTCCCCATCCAAGCCCTGGCACACCTCGCAGTGTTTTTGCTTTTCCATGGGACCAGCCCCAGGACACAAACCCGAGGAAGAGACGAGGCATGGCAGGAGTGAGGTGATGTCACCTCCCCGGGGAACTCGTTCCTCTGCAAATCCCAATCCAGGCTGGAGCCGAGCTCGCCCCTGATCACCCCGAGGGAATCCGCCCACAAGGATCAACAGCAGGTGGTGGAGGGTGGGAAAACATATAAAGCTCCCTGGGAGCAGCTCTCCCTGACTGTCCTGGCTCCACGGATCTGCCCTCAGCATGAAGACGCTCCTGGTTGGGCTCCTGCTTGGCTTGGCATGCCTGGAATTGGGTAAGATCTCCTCATTCCCAGTTCTGCAGGGACGACCATCCCCTGGAAATTCCTGGGAGGGGAGGGGAAAGGAATCAGTGCAGAGAGAGCCGGGAACCCCCAGGGAGGGGAAATAACACTTTTATGTGTTTAAGGAGGTCACTGGAGAGGGTGAATGGGGAAAAGGGATTTGCGTTCCTGGTGGGAAGAGCTGTGATTCCTGATTGGGAATGATGCATATCATTTGGATACACAGGGATGTGTATCCCATATCCAGGGATGGAGGGGATCAAGGCTACTTTATAAGACTTAGGTCTAAATGGCAGCAACGTGGCACAGGGCAGGAGGACCAGCTTGGGCAAGAGCTTAAACCTAAGCTGCCATCCTGTCCCTTCAGGAATGGGGTGGGATATGTTCATCCAGAGCTCCTGCCATCCCTAAAACCTCCCAGCTGGCTGCTGGAAGCGCTGAAAACCGTGGGATGAACTTCAATCTAGATACAAGTGAAGGGAGGAGAAAAAACTCCAAAGGCTTTGGAAAGGTTCATTAAACCCGCTCCAGGATTTTCCCTCATTTCTAGAGATGAGGACACAGGTGGGAGTGGGAAATCCCCTGGGGCTGTTGGGGTTTGGTCTCTGGTGGGTTTGGATTTTGGGCAAGCAGGGTTTGGTCATTGTTGTATCTTCCTCCATTTGTTTGTCACCTACTGCAGCTCCATCTTGGGAGTGACACCACTCCAGTGGGGTTTAAATTCCAGCCCCAGAGACCCTCAGGCTGCTTCCATGGGACCCTGAAGGATCCCAAAGGAAAGGCAGCCTGAATGGGGGGAAATGTCTCCATCTGGAGCCCTGTTTTGGATCTAATGGAATTTCTGAGGATCTGACAGAGCAGGTTTTCACTCATAGGTCCGGCAGTGGTGGCACAGAGAGGCACCACCACCCTTTGCTATAGAGCTGAGGTCAGGGTAGAAATGGATTTTCTGGGATGATCTAGTGGGAAGCAGCTGGTTTAGGAACAAGTGAGGGATGTGTCTATGACCATTCATCTTCCAGAGGTGTGATATCAAGGGATGAAAGGTACTGTTGGATAGTGATGAACCGGGAATTATCAGCCCAAGATCAAGACACAGAGATGTCCATGTTTGGTTCTCCTGGTCTGATCCTTATGGATCCTTCCTCTTCCCCTGCAACCTTCCTACAAAACCAATGTCTTCTGAGTCAGTGAAAGATGAGGGGGCTGAAATTTTTCTTCCTTAAATCTGCTTTTAACTGGAATTCATTCCCACAGAGTCTGGGGCACTTCCCTGCTCTCCATGAAAATGGGGAGGTTTGGAAACCACCTTAACCCCAAAGGTTGCAGAGCCATTTCTCAGGTGCTTTGTGCCACCACTGCTTCATCCACCCATCCATCCATCCACCCACCCCTCCATCCATCCATTCATCCATCCATCCATCTACCCATCCATCCATCCATCTACCCATCCATTCATCCATCCATCCATCCATCCACTCATCCAGTCACCCATCCACTCATCCATCTACCCATCCATTCATCCACCCATGTATCCATGCATCCATCCATCCATCCATCCATCCATCTACCCATCCATCCATCCACCCAGCCATACATCCATCCATCCACTCATCCAGTCACCCATCCATCCATCCATCCATCCACTCATCCATCCATCCACTCATCCATCCATCCATCCATCCATCCATCCATCCATCCACCACCCATCCATCCACCCACCATTAAAACTTAAATTTAACTTTAATTTTTTTAACTTTTTTTAAATTTAGTTACCTTGAATTAAAAAACTTCAAGTTTAAATTTCAAAAAAGAGGACAAAGACAGTTTTTGCATCATGTAGATTCTACTACATGCTTGAATTTTCCAATAGAGGTGCTGAAAAAGTAATTTTAAAAATTCTTGAAATGTCTTAATTTTTAAATTTAATTTAAATTTTTAATTTTTAACCGAAATCTTAAACAAATTTAAGTTTCATTTTTAATTTTTTTTTTAATGTTTAATTTTAACTTACATTTAAAAACTTCAATTTTAAATTTCAGAAAAAGAGGACAAAGAGAATTTTTGCATTGTGTCAGTTCTACTACACAGAATTTTCCAAAGGAGGTGCTGAGAGAAGCAAAAATTCTTCAGACGTCTTAAATTTTAAATTTAATTTAAATTTTAAATTAAAAAATTAACTTACATTTTAAAATTTAAATCCAATTTTAATTTTTAAACTTTTTTAATTTTTAATTTAATTTAACTTGCATTTAAAAACTTCAAGTTTAAATTTAAAAAAAAAGAGGATAAAGACAGATTTTGCATCGTGTAGGTTCTACTACACAAAATTTTCCAAAGGAGGTGCTGAGAGAAGTAGACACCTTAAAAATTCTTCCAATTTCTTAAATTCAAATGTAATTATTTTTCTTAATTTAAAATTTAAATTTTTAACTTACATTTTTAAACTTAAATCTATATTTAATTTTTAAACTTTTTTTCTTTAGTACCTAATTTTAACTTGCATTTAAAGACTTCAATTTCAAATTCAGAAAAAGTGGACAAAGACAGGTTGTACCACACACCTGAATTTTCCAAAGGAGGTGCTGAGAGAAGTAGATGCCTAAAAAATTCCTCAAATTTCTTAAATTTAAATGTAATTATAATTTTAAATTTAGATTTTTAACTTGCATTTTAAAACTTAAATTTAACTTTAATTTTTAAACTTTTTT
>NW_021939396.1:665266-682410 GCF_001715985.3 Manacus vitellinus | reverse complement strand
CAGGGACACCCTCCACTATCCCAGGTTGCTCCAAGCCCTGTCCAACCTGGCCTGGAACAATTCCAGGGATGGGGAAGCCACAATTTCAACTTCCCTGGGCAGCTCTGGTGCCACCTCCTGAGTCAGAGGAGCAGATGGATCTGGTCCTGGGTTTTTTTGCTGCCCATCAGAGTGTGGATGGCAATGGCAGAGAGCTGGCACTTCATTTGGTCAGGAATAAGCTATGGAATGAGTTCAGAAGGGCTCAGCTTCTGTGGGTTGGGATGGGATGTATTTCTGGAAAGCTCAGAACATTCCCCAGACTCACCAGGCCAGGGTAGGTTAGACCTGGAAAACCAAATCTGGGAATTTGGCCACACGAACCCCTCAGGATCCTCTGCCTGAGCTCAGGTTGCAGCCAGAGCTCCCAGAGTTCCCTTCCCAGATGTTTTACACACTATTCCAAGCAAATTCTTCTCTTAGTCTGCCCTCCCCTCATCCCTCCACGGCAGGAAAGGAAAACGAATTATTATCCCAGACCCCCAACTCTGGGAAAAGCCAGTTACCAGCACTCCTGGATCCCAGCTGGGATTTGCTTGGAGCACCTGTGGAATTGATTCTGCTGCCCTGTCTGCTAGAAAAGCAGCTGCAGTGGAAGCAGATAAGGATGAGCCAGGTGTTCCCAGCTCCCAACTCTCTCTGGGTTGGGAGAACCAGGGAATTTGCCATTTGCTCTATTCGTGCAGCCAGGGCTCATCCAGGGCAGCAGGAACTCCCTGGCAGAGCACGGGTGGAGTGGGGCATGGACACAGCCTGGGCACCATCCATGGACACAGCCCGGGCACCACCCCTGTGTGCTCAGGGCACCCCTGCAACCTCCTCTGTGCCAAAGGCTGTTTTCCCTCCATTTTCCCTCCCCCTTCCTTTTCTCTCTTCCTTCTTTTTTCCTCCTCCTTCCTTTTTCCTCCTTTCTTTTTTTTCTCCCTTCCTTTCTCTCCTTCCTTTTGTCTCCTCCTTTTCTCCCTTCCTTTTTTCCTTCTCCTTCTCTTTCTCTCCTTCCTTTTCTCTCCTTTTTTCCTTCTCATTCCTTTTCTCTCCTTTTCTCTCATTCCTTTTCTCTCCTTCTTTTTTCCTTCTCCTTCCCTTTTCTCTCCTCCTTATCTCTCCTTCCTTATCTCTCTTTCCTTTTCTCTCCTCCCTTTTTCTTTCTCCTTCCTTTTCTCTCCTCCCTTTTTCCTTCTTTTTCCCCTCCTTCTTTTCTCTCCTCGTTATTTCTCCTTCCTTTTCTCTCCTCTTTTTCTCTCCTTCCTTTTCCCTCCTTTTCTGTCCTCATTTTCTCTCCTTTTCTCTCCTCATTTTCTCTCCTCCTTTCCTCCTTCCTTGCTTCCCCCTCACTTCCCCCTCTCTTCTCCCTCATTTCCCTCTCCCTTTTCCCCCATTTTCACAGTTTCCATACAACACCAGCAGGAAACCAAAGCAAGGGGACTCTTTTTCCTCCTTGCACAGAGAACTCGTTTCCCAAGCCCTGTCTCAGCACCATCTGCAAGAAAACTCTGCCAACCTTTGCATTCCCTGGTAGAGGGTCCCTGTGCAATCCTGGGGCTCAGGGGGCTGAGGAGCCCCTTTGTTCTCCCTAAAACCCCAACAGCTTCCCCAAAACACCCTTGGAATGCTGAGATCCATGAGGAAAAACACCATGGAGAGGAGAATAATGGGGAGTTACTCCAACACCAATATTCCACCCTCCCTCACAGACACTGAGCACCAGTTTCTGCTTCCTACTCATCTGTTCCCGGTTTCCCTGCTCCAAAACCAGCCTGATGCCAGGCCAGAAGCAAATCACCGTCACTGTCACCCTTAAATCCCATCTTTGTTGTGTTCAGGGTGTCCCCAGTGGCCATTCCAGTGCGAAACCGGGCTGAGCTTCCCTCCAGCTCTCATGGATGGGGCAGGATCTGCATCCAGGGAGGGCGTGACTTCCCTCCTGAGTGAGAATCCGGAAAATAAAATTGGATCCTCTGGTTTTTCAGCCTGTAACATCTTCCTTGGGTGCTCAGATTCCCCCAGGGAGGGAGGACGGGGCAGGAAGGACGGATCTGCGCCGGAGAGGGGGGAAACTACACAAAAATACACTTTGGAAGAGCCACATTTAAGGCTATTCCTGCTGGAAAAGGAGTGGGAGAAGAGTGGCAGAGGGTGAAGAACAACCCAGTGGCTACAGGAGGGTCATTTGGGACAACACTGGGGGAACTGGGGGGTTTCATGGAGCAGCTTCTCCTGCAGGAAGCAAAGAGAGACTGGCATTGAGGCAATAGGAGGTTGGAAGAGACCATTTTCTCCTTTTTTCTCCTTTTTTCTCCTTTTTTCTCCTTTTTTCTCCTTTTTTCTCCTTTTTTCTCCTTTTTTCTCCTTTTTTCTCCTTTTTTCTCCTTTCCCTCTCATTTTTTTCTCATTTTTCCTCCATTTTTCTTCCTTTTCCCCCTTTTTTCCTCCTTTTTTTCCTCCCTTTTTTCTCATTTTTTCCCTTTTTTCTCTTTTTCTCCTTTTCCTCTCCCTTTTTCTCTTTTTTCTCCAGTTTTTCTCGTTTTTTCTCCTTTTCCCTCCTTTCCTCCCTTTTCCCCTTCTCCTTTTTTAGCCCCTCTTTTCTCTTTTTTCTCCCCTTTTTCCTCCTTTTTTTTCTTTTTTTTCCTTTTTTCCTCCTTTTCCCTCTTTCCCCCTTCCCCCCTTCCCTCCTTTTTTTCTCCTTTTCCTCCTCCTTTTTCTCCTCCTTGTCCCCCCTTTTTCTTCTCCTCTTTCTCCCTTTCCCCCTCTTTTTCCCTGTTTTTCTCCCTTTTCTTCCCTTTTTTCCTCCCTTTTTCCTCCTTTCTTCTCCCTTTCTTCCTTCTCCCTTTCTTCTCCCTTCTCTCCTTTTTCTACTCCTTTTTCCTCCTCTTTCCTGCTTTTTCCCTCCCTTTGTTTTCTCCTTTTTTCCCTCCTCTTTTTTTCTTCTGCAGCCAAAAAAGCCTCAAAATCAGATTTTTTCTTTTTAATCTTCAAAACCCACTTAGTACATTCCCTGATTAGCTGAGGTGAAAAAAACCCTTCTGGGGGAGCATCAGGGGGCACAAAATGTCCTTTTTAATAATCACCTACTCACACCATGGGAGCCACAAACCACAGGCTGGGAGCCCTTGAAAAATATGATTTTGCTGCTTTCTTTTTTGGGTTATTCCTGTTATTTATCCTCCTGTTTGGTCCTTAGGACTTAAACTGCCCCACAAACCCAGGGCACTGCCAGAGGAATCAAAGGACTCGACCGAGTTTTACGTCACTGGGTCGAGTGGACACGCGGAGGGAGAAGTTTAAATTTAGGCTGAATTAAATAGGACAGGGAAAGATGTGGCTCCAAAAGGCCACAGAAAGACCTGCAGCCTCCTGGCCCTGCAAGACGAGGCTTCACAGCAGAAGATGTTGCTCTGCTGAAGGATTTTACTCGTCCCTCTGAGGGCTTGGTTTAAACAGGAGCCTTTCTATGCACATGCACAGGTTTTATCTCCAAATTTCAGGGCATTTCTTGGGGTTTTGTGCTTTATTTGACCAAGGAATTGCCTTTTCCAGCCCTTCTGCAGATGTGGGGCAGCCTTGCACATCATGGAATCATGGAATGGTTTGGGTGGGAAAGGAGCTTAAAAATCATCCAGTTCTACCCCCTTCCATGGACAGGGACAGCTTCCATTATCCCAGGTTGCTCCAAGTTGGCCTTGGACACTTCCAGGGATGGAACAGCCACAGCTTCTCTGGGAATTCTATTCCAATCTCTCACTACCCACCCAGGGAAGAATTTCTTCCTGATCTTCATCACTTGCTTTTGGTTGCAAATCTCCAAGTGTTTTTGTCCATCTGGAAATCAAAGAGCAAAGAACAACAGAGACTAAACTTCCAGGGAGGTGTTTGCAGACCCACACCAGTGAGGATATTCCAAGTGGGAAATCCCACCTCCAGCCAACCCTCAGGGAGCTGTGCCTGCTTTGAATGGCCTTTCCTTGAGGGCTCCACGAGCCTTGAAGGTGGAGCAGCAATTCCAAAAGTTAATTCCGTCCTCTGGAATCGCGGAACACCCGGTTTTCCCTCGAACTGGGGCGGGTTCAATCCCGCTGGTTTGGCTTGGGCAGGATTCCAACAGGAGCATCCCTGGGGCTGCAAGAGACACACAAACAGCAGGATTGATATTTAGAGGGCTGGGTTTTCCAACAGGGATCATTTCCAGGTGTTTTCCACAGCGGGACACCGGACACCCCACGTGCAGCCACGTTTATCTCAGCAGGCCCCAATTGCAGCCCGGCTCAAACTCTGAGGTGGGAAACACCAGGAGCTCTTTGGCTGTTTGATTTTTTAAAAAACTTTATATATTTTATCTCCTTTTGGAGCAAGAGAGGGAAAAAAACCAAACAAAAACCTCTTGGAATGTGCATTAATCCAGATGAACACGAAAAAAACAGAGATGAGACAAGTCAAGGGCAGAAACTGTTGTGAAACTCCAAGAGGGGGGAAAAAATGGGGATATTTTTTGCAGTCCTGATAGTTAATGTAAAACAGATTTCTGATGTCATCAAACACAGAGAGGACTTGTAGTTCCTGCTAAAAATACCTATTCTGGAATATAAATATCCATCAGTGTGTAGCTGCGAGGCTTCTGGAGAAATCTGCCCCCGTCTCCCCTGCACAGACAGGGATTTAAATGTTTAATCCAAGGCAAGTCGCTCCATCTGAAGGAGTTATTAATTATGGAATGCTCTTGGCAGGACTGAAGTGCAGCAGCAGCAGCAGCAGGGATATCATTTTCAATATCACTACCAAATTATTTCTCATCTCAAACTTATCTTGTGCAGGGGGGATGGTTTTTGGGGTCTTGAAATAGATGTGTTTTTCCATATTAGGGTTTGGATGATTTGAAGCATCTGGCTCTGCCACGGCAGCATATCCTCTCTCAGATATCTTCATTTCTCTCCTGCATGAGTCTCACATCCCTAATTCCAGAGGAAAGGATCTGAAGCCTCTTTACCTCTTTATTCCCGCCTGAAAACTGAGGCAAATGCCCTAAAAATGAGGTGAAAAGAAGGTGTCAGGAGCGAATGTATTGAGGGGGGCAGGAGGCAAGCACAGCATCGAGGTTTCTTAATTTAGAAAAGTCATTTGGGGTCATTTGAATACAAAAGGGATGCTCAGAGCGTCCTAAAAGAGGGCAGATGGGTCTGTCTGGGCTTTACTTCTGTCACAGGCCTGGGGCTTCTCTCCAAAGCTTCTGGAGGTTTGCAAAAACACAGGGTGTGTCAGTTGGTCATTCTGTGCCTTGTGGGGCTGCTCTGGATCCTGATCCCACTTTTTCCTCTCAGCCCCCGTTAAACAAACGGAAATTGTGACACGTTGGTGGCTCCAGGGACAGTCCAGTCACCCATTTGAGTGTGGACTGAGCTTGGAGGTTTGGAATGTGCTTCCTAAATGGGGGTCAGGGTGTTGTGCCTTGGGATGAAAGGATTTTGCTCTGGTTCCTTGGGGGGCATATCCTTGAAATCCATGAAGGTCAAATCCTACAAGGTTAAAGGCAACCAAAATCCGTAGGATATGAAATCCAGGGATCAGAGGACCAAAAATACTCCCGGCTGTTTTGGACAGCAAGTCTCTTAATGGAATCATAGAATCATGGAATGGTTTGGGTTGGAAGGAACATAAAGATCATCTATTTTCAACCCCCTGCCATGGGCACCTCCCACTATTCCCAGGTTGCTCCAAGTCCTGTCCAACCTGGCCTGGAACACTTCCAGGGCTGGGGCAGCCACAGCTTCTCTGGGAATTCCATTCCAAGCCCTCACCACCCTCACAGGGAAGAATTTCTCCCTAATATCCAATCTAAACCTGCTCTCTTCTAATTTAAAGCCATTCCCCCCTTTCCTATCACTCCAGGCCCTTGGAATACATGAGCTGGAAATGTTTTCTGTGTCTTCAGGTGATTCCTCCCCATTTCAAGGCCAGTTTGATGTGCCCTCAGACACATCAGCAGAGGCACCACCAGCACTGGAGAATTGTCCAGCCCCTGGTTTCATGCCCAGTTTTGTCCTGGACTCATCAGTGTCCGGAAACAAAGAATTCCTCCTCTCTTGTTCCCAGCTGGAGTTGGGACTGGGATGTACATCCCTTCCTCTCCTTGCAAAAGAAATTGCTTTCACCCAATAATCTGGCAATGAGATAGAAAAAAATTCCTGGAAAAACAGGTTGAGTCACGTCAAGGTGCATTTGCTTCTTCGGTACCTTCGGACTTAAAATCATGGAATAGAATCAAGGAATGTCCTGAGCTGGAAGGGACCCACAAGGACCATCAAGTCCAGCTCATGGCCCTGCACAGGACACCTCCAAGAAGCCCTTCAGTGCCTTGCGAGGGGAAGTTTTATACCTTCTTTGAGCCCTTCTGCCCCACACACCCCTTGGTTTCCCCACGAGGCCCAAACACAGGCTGGGCCACAAGGATTTTCCATTGGAAATCCCGGAGGTGGGAGAAATTTCACCACTCGAAACTCTGCCCCGGGCAGTGGCAGGATTCCAGAGGGTGGCTGTGAGGCAGAAGAGATGAGAGATGGACTGACACTGCTCCCAGTGAGGAACATCAGCCCACAGCGGGTTCCTGGTGGCACCGGAACACCGTGAGCTGATTCATGTGCTTTGATGCTGTTCTTCACCACAGTCCCTCAGCCTAAGAAAAAAAAGACTTCAATCTTCAGTAGAACCTTTTCCACCTGGATATCCATTTCCTGAAGCCCACAGGGACTTCTACAAGCTCCTGCCATGCAACAAATCCAAAGCAGCATCCCCCTGTTGTCACCTGTTCACGCACAAACCCGCGATTGGATGAGCCGTGGCCTTACAAAGCCGGGCTGAAAACAAGCCAGCTTTTGTTCCTAATCTCTCCTGGCTCTGGGGAGAAAGGCCACGGGGGAGGAGGTGTTTATAGCACAAAGACAGCTGGCACTGTGTTGAGGGGGTGACATCCAAATCTGGAAGAAAAACAAACACCCAGGGGGTGGTGACAGACTCTGATGAGCTCACGGAGGAGGAAAATCATCCCGGTGAGGAGGGGAGGGATGACAGCAAAATGTCTGAGTTCTGACCCAGAAAATAAGGGCTTTTAAACAAAATGCTGTCATGGCCAGCTTGGGAACAGGGTCTGCTTTATCTCTGCCTTTGGGGAATATAACTGGAAGATTTCTTTCGGTTGCTGGTGGCCACAGATCACGGCGGGGTTTTCTGAAAGCTTCTTTTTGCAAAGATGCCACAGAATTCCTCCAGCACAGGAAGCCACTTGAGGTATCTCAAGTTTACTACCAAACTCAATGACCATGTGCAAAGTGTCTCCTCAGCTTAGAAAACTCAACCCTTACCCTCAATTCTTCTTATCATGTACTGGAAGAAAAAAAATTCACCTGAAGTCTGTGCATCTTTGTGGCTCTGCTGGTGAGAGGCTGTGAGAGACCTTCACTGTGATGGGCAGAAATCCATAAATAATAAATTGCTGCTCTTGCTTCTCCCTGCTCCTGGATGAGATTTCCATGGGTGTGGAAATACTGAGCTGCTCTTGAAAGATTAGCACTCCACAATAATAAGGGAAGGGAAGGGAAGGGAAGGGAAGGGAAGGGAAGGTAAGGAAAGGAAGGAAGGAAGGGAAAAGGGGAAGGTTAAGGGAAGGAAGCGAAGGGAAGGAGAAGGGAAGGGAGGGAAGGGAAGGAAGGAAGGAGGGAGGGAAGGGAGGAAGGGAGGGGAAGGAAGGGAAGGGAAGGAAGGAATGGAAGGGAAGAGGAAGGAAGGAAGGGAAGGGAAGGGAAGGAAGGAAGGGAAGGGAAGGAATAGGGAAGGGAGGGAAGCGTTAAGAAGGGAAAGGAAGGGAAGGGAAGGGAAGGGAAGGGAAGGGAAGGGAAGGGAAGGGAAGGGAAGGGAAGGGAAGGGGCCTACAATGATCCTCTAGTCCAGCTGCCTGACCACTTAAGGACTGATCACTTGTTAAATCATGTTATTAAGGACATTGTCCAAATACTTCTCAAGCAGTGACAGGCTCCGGGCATCAATCACCTCTCTAGGAAGCTTGTCCCAGTGTTTCACCACTCCCTCTGGGAAGAAATGCTTCCGAATGTCTCTCCCAAGCTGAAGTGTTCAGCTCCTCTTACTTATTTGATCCAAACTCCTTCGTTTCTCCACTTGCCCTGATGCCAAGGATCTCTCCAACCTGCAGAGCTCATCCATCCTCCACCCAAAAGCAGCCAGGGAAGGACAAGGATACCCTCTACAAGCTGATAATTCACAGAATCCCAGGATCAGCCAGGTTGGAAAAGACCCCTGAGATCGTCAAGTCCAACCCGTGCCCCAACCCCACCTTGGCACCCAGCCCATGGCACCGAGTGCCACGTCCAGGCTCTGCTTCAACACCCCCTGGGACAGGGACTCCACCCCCTCCCTGGGCAGCCCATTCCAAGGGCTGATCCCTCTCTCTGGGAAGAATTTCTTCCCCATGTCCAACCTAAACCTCCCCTGGCACAGCTCAGGGCTGTGCCCTCTTGTCCTACTGCTGGTTCCTGGGAGCAGAGCCTGACCCCCCCCCGGCTCCCCCCTCCTGTCAGGGAGTTGCAGAGAGTGAGGAGGTCTCCCCTGAGCCTCCTCCTCTCCAGGCTGAGCCCCCCCAGCTCCCTCAGCTGCTCCTCATGGGAATTGTGCTCCAGACCCTTCCCCAGCCTCGCTGCTCTTCTCTGCACCTGCTCCAGCCCCTCAATAACTCACAGAACCCTGAGCCAGAGTGGTGGGATCCACCCCACAGAGGACACAACTCTCTCCCAGACTCTGTGCCAGCTGTGCCAGTGGTTTGGAGCCATAGGGAGTGTCTGTGTTTTTGGGAAAGGCCAGGCCTGCAGGAGCACGTGCAGGTGGGACTCTGGGTGTGGGTGGATGGATGTCCCTGTGTTGTTTTCTCTCCCTGATTGCTCAATAACCTCGTTTATTTGGCAGCCTCCCCACAGCCCTGGAGGCCAAGGAAGAGTTAATGGGATTTATGGAATCCTGTAATCACCCAGGCTCTGCAACAACATGTGACAACATGATGGGTTTATTAAGGAGGATCAGGTGCATCTGAGATTAATGAGGCTTTTAGGAGCTTGGAGGAGATAAGGACAACCCCCTGGAAGTTTGATTGGCTCCAAGGTTCTCCTGCTTTATTTCTGGGGAGAAGGAATGACACAGTGACCTCCTCCTGGCACCAGCATTCAGAAATAGTCCCAGGAAATGTCTCTGCCGTGGCCTGGGAATGAATATCCCATGGGATGAGTGGCAGCAGGTTGCTGCACTAACCCTCTGCAGCCCAGGTGGGTCCAGCACAGAGTGGGATCATGTTTTTCCTGATCACAGGAGGAGGAATGGGGCCAAATCGTTCCTGGTCCTCCTTTCATAGCATCACTTCTCTCCTGGACACTCAATGTCTGCTCAATTCCTGGGCTAAATCCTGCTGGGAGCGCAGGTCTGGAAAGATGTAGGTGCAGTAAACGGCTTTTAAAGGATGGGGAAGGGGAGAACAGACCTGTGCTCACGTGGGAATCAACAGGAACCAGGGAAGAGCAGCTGGACTGTCTCCCAAACCAGCCCAGGGAGTTGCACCACAGACCCCAGGGCTGCCTTCCAACCTCGTGGGTGTTATAATTCTGCATTTGGATCCATATTTGGATCCAAATATCTTTTTATTTCAGCTTTCCCCCCAAAACACCTTTCACCAGACACCAGTGGCTGTCACTTCCAGCTGGAAATCTTTCCAAATACCACCAATAGTCCCCATTCTCCATGAAATACTGTTTTTAAGCAAAGCAGGTCCTCGACACACCTGAGCTGTCGAAATGCAGAGCTGTTTTTTCTCATGTTTTTTTAATTCCTCACGAGGTTTTTACTCAAATCTATTTTTGGTATCAAGATGTAGGTTCTCATTATAAATAGCTGCATATTCTGATTCAGGCTGATAACTGGGACAAGGATGCACTGGGCATCCAGACCTTGATTTTGGGGCAGGAAAACTGCAACAACATTCCCAGCCAAGATTTCTGGGAGATCCCTTTCTCAGGAAAACCAGCACCTTTGCACCTGGAAAGTGTCCTGCATTCCCCAGATATAAATCAAGTGGGAACACTGGAAGGACTCACTGCCAAGTTAACAAATCATCCCAACAAGGCTTTGAAGCTCTACAACAACTTCTCCTCTGAGCTCAGAGTCTGAATTTAGACACAAGGACTTCAGCATCAAAGCTGGCTGATAAATATTCCTCTCATTTTGTAGTCAAAAAGCTGTGTCACAATCCTGCACATCCTTGTGTGTGACACTGAACCAAAGCCCTTTGCAATAAATAAATTAAAAAGAATAAAAAAAAAAGGCTTTGTGTGGTTTGAGAACAGATTTAAATGATTAATTACTCCTACAAATCAGAAGCAGGTTGTAAACATGTCACATCAAAAAGAAACAATTCTGTTTGAAACAGAAGGTGGATTTAGATGGGATTTTAGGAAGAAATTTTGCCCTGGGAGGGTGGTAAGGGCCTGGAATGGAATTCCCAGAGAAGCTGTGGCTGCCCCAGCCCTGGAAATGTCCAAGGCCAGGTTGGATGGGGCTTGGAGCAGCCTGGAATAGTGGAAGGTGACCCTGCCCAGGGCAGGGGGTTGGAACTGGATGATCTTTACGTTCCTTCCAACCCAAACCATTCCATGATTCTGTATTTCTATGATTCTGGGAAACTCTGAGCAGTCCTTGGCAGGGATTTCTCCAGCCATCCCAATTCCACAGAGTCACGGAGCCAAGCGGGCTGAGCACAAAAGGTAGAGGAAATCAGAAAGTCCCAACACCATCCTGTGATATGGGGTCACATCCCTCCATCCTTGGGATAAGAGGTGAAATGGCTCATTCAGTGTGGCAGCAGGTGCAGGGAAAGGATTCTGCCCCTGGACTGGGTACTGGTGGGGCCTCACCTGGAGTGCTGTGTCCAGTTCTGGGTACTCAGTTCAGAAAGGACATGGAGGGGCTGGAGCAGGTCCAGAGAAAGGCAATGAGGCTGGGGAAGGGTCTGGAGCACAATTCCCATGAGGAGAGGCTGAAGGAGCTGGGGGGGGCTCAGCCTGGACAGGAGGAGGCTCAAGGGAGACCTCTTCACAGTTATTATCTTTCCTCTTGTCTTGCTGTGCATCTGTAAAATCTGTTTAAGTAAGGGAAGGGTTCACAGCTGGCTTGTGATGCCACAATCTACTGCTTCCATCATGACTCTTTTTCCCTGGCCTTTGGGCTGAGCCTTTTAGATCAGATTTTCAACTTTAATCACTACAGTGTTGCCCCCCTGTTTCTGCTGCTCAACAACCCTTTCATGAACTGCTCCCGAATTCCATCAGCTGCTCCTCGGTTCCACCATCCCCTCCTGTGTCTTTGGATCTGATGAGTAAGTTCATGGAATCCCAGAGTCACAGAATCATTGAACGGTTTGAGTTGGAAGGGACCTGCTCCCAGGAACCAGCAGTAGGACAAGAGGCCTCTGTCTTAAGCTTTGCCAGGGAAGGGTTTAGGTTGGATATCAGGAAGAAATTCTTTCCAGAGAGAGTGATCAGCCATCGGAATGGGCTGCCCAAGGAAGTGGTGGATTCTTCATCCCTGGAGGTGTTTAAGGTGAGACTGGATGTGGCATCAGTGCCATGGGCTGGGAACCACAGCGGGGTTGGATCAAGGGTTGGACTTGATGATCCCGGGGGTCTTTTCCAACCTGGTTGATTCTATGATTCTGTGATTGAGTTGTGTCCTTCATCCCTCCTGTTTATGAAGCACTTGGACCAAGGGGATTTGTGGGGATTTATGGAGATCCCCACCCCTGACAAGCCCCAGACAGGGCCAGTCACAGCCACCTCTCCATGGTGTCACTGGTGCATCCCTGGAGCCTTTGACAAGAACCACGTGGAGGAATTTAATTTTCCCCTCCTCCACTGGCCTTGGAGGCTTCACCTCTTTGATCTCTGGCCTGTTTGGCAGCATATTTCCCTCCTTTCAGCTCTCGCAGGAGGGATCACGGCTCCGGCGAGAGATTGAGGCTGAAAAGCAGAAAATCTGTGGAGGGTGAGGCTTTGTGTTCGTATTTTCATCCCCCAGATCAAAACAAAGCTCTCAAAACACAGGAAGATGCTTCCTGGTTCAGCAGAAACCTGAGCCTCTCTCTGGAGCAGGTATTTTGATATTAAAATTAATAAATAGCTCTGTTCCACTCACCTGGTGTAAAGCCGTCTGCACTTTTCCTGCTTCTGGAAATGATGTCTCTGCCTATTTATTCCCCCCCTTCCAAAAGAAAAGCAACATTTTTTGGGTGTATTTTTGTATCATTTTTTGAGTATTCTTTAATTTTTTTGTGTATTTATCTTTTTTTAGCATTTTTTAGCATTTTTTGTTTATTTTTTATCATTTTTTGTTTTTTTTTTTTTGTGTTTTTTTTTTGCTGAAATGTAATTCCCTTCTCATCCAGTTGACCCCTGGGCCCACGTTTTTTTTTCTCCTCACCCCTGGAGGCTCTTTGAGCCTCTCCCTGCAGTTTTACCCCCCCACTGTTTATAAATGAGTCTTTTACTCCCTTTTGCCCTTTCTGCTGAGCATTCCCAACATTTTGGGTTTGCCTCTTATCCTCAGTCTGGCTCAGAGTTTGGCTCAGTCTTTCCTACACCTTCTTTAAAATGCTGGGAGAGCATCAACGGTCCATGTTCCAGGGCAAGGAGAACTTCATGGAAAGGTGAATAATTGGATGTTCCCAAAAGTTGAGGAAACCAGGCAGGACTTTCCTTGGTCAGTGGAGAGAGGCTGGTTTGCATCCCACCCCTTCCTGACACTGGATGGGGCTGGGATGAGTTGCCACCTGATGTTTGATTTGTGTCCTCTTCCTGTCTCAGCTCAGAGATGAATTTTTGTAGAACGATCTGGCTCTGGTTTGTTGCTTCAGCTCCCAGCTGAGAGTCCTTCCCACGGGCCCTGGAGCTGCCCAAGCAGTTTTTCCCTTGGAGCAGGAGGTTGTTTTCCCCTGGGATCAGCAGCTGCCAGGCAGGAGTCTGGATAAACACATCTCTGTACAACATTTCTCTGAACGTGTTGTGTTTTCTCCCGTTCCCCAGTGGCAAAGGGAGCAGCAGCTGGGCAGGGAAATGCCCTCTTGAAAGCCCTCCAGGTAAAAATCCACCTTCCTGACTGCCTGACACGTCCTAGCCAAGAAAAACCGGGAATCAGAATGTTCCACTGCTGCCTCTGAATGAGAAACTCCGATCTGTATCTGCTTCCAATCCTCACAGGATAATTGGAGTCCATTGTATTGCTGATTCTTCCCAAGAAGAAGTGTTCCAGGAAGCACTTCTGACCCCCTGCTGGGATGACAGAGCCCTTCAGGAGCATCCAGAGGATTTTTTCTTTTATGTCCCTGCATGAACAAGCCCTTTGCTGCTGCTGAAAACATGAGCTGCAGCTTTAAGTTCAGCAGTGCCTGAGCTGTCCCCTCTGGAAGTGCATCCCTGCAGTTCCCTGCTGTCCATGGAGTTGCTCAGCGGGACTTAATCTCATTTACTGCTTATTTATTATTCCTCTTGTCTGTTCTTGTTTGTGTTCTGGTTCTCCATGTACCTTTCTGATCAAGCCTGGAGAGACCCACCTTCAGCAATCATGGAATTAAGGAATGCTTTAGGTTGGAAGGGAAATTAAAGATCAGCTTTCCCATTCCTTTCCATGCAACCCCCTGCCATGGGCAGGGACACCTTCCACTAGCCCAGGTTGCTCCAAGCCCCCTCCAACCTGGCCTTGGACACTTCCAGGGGTGGGACAGCCACAGCTTCTCTGGGAATTCCATTCCAGCCCCTTACACCATCACAGGGAAGAATTCCTTCCCAATATCCCATCTAACCCTTCCTTCTGGCAGTGGGAAGCCATTCCCTGTGTGCTGTCCCTCCATCCCTTGTCCCCAGTCCCTCTCCAGCTCTCCTGGAGCCCCTTTAAGCACTGAAAGGTGCTCTAAGGTTTCCCTGGAGCCTTCTCTTCTCCAGGCTGAACACCCTGAGCTCTCCCAGCCTGTCCAGCCAGTGCTACATTACCCTGCTGGGAAAAAAAAAAAACAAACTGGATATTTGTCCCCAGAGCAAGCATCACATTTTGCAAGCAGAGCTGTGTGTGTGCACAGACCAGGAAATACCTGTAAAATCCAGGAAGTGCTTTTCAAAACCGATTTTTAAAAACAAATTTCGATGACTTAATTCGATCAGGGAAGGCGGTTACATAAGAAGATTATCTTTTTACTTCAAGGCTGTGGCAACATGAGTCAGGCCCTCAAGGGCAGGGCTGTGCCACCAGGCAATAATTATTCCTTTACAGATCTGGGCTCCCTAGGGCAAATTCACAGTCCCCTCTGCAAACAAGCTGGGAAGAGCTTGGGGACAGCACAGGAACTGCTCTGTGCTCCTCTGAAGGGGAAGAACAGAGCTTGGTCCTGATATTTGGAAAGATTTCCAGCTGGAAGTGACAGCCACTGGTGTCTGGGGAAAGGTGTTTTGGGGCGAAAGCTGAAATAAAAGGAGTTGCCTCCCAGTGTGGATCAAAAATCTGGAATTACAACACCCATGAGGTTGGAAGGCAGCTCTGGGGTCTGTGGAGCAACTCCCTGGGCTGGGCTGGGGGACAATCCAGCTGCTCTTCCCTGATTCCTGTTCTTCCACACATGAGCAGAGCCCATGGCAGCCCAGCTCTGTCCTCCCCTTCCCCATCCCCAAAGCTGCATCATGGACAATAATATTCCTTTGCACAAACAGCTGGGAAATGTGGATTGAATCCTCCAAAGCCCGTTCTGGGGGGATGGAATGTTTTAGAGACTTTCCTTAGGCTACAGGAGGATGGAGGTGGGGTGGGAACTGAGTTGGCCCGAGCCAGCAGCTCCCCCTTATTCATGGATGATGAATATTTTATGGAATCACAAGTTGGAAGGGACTTAAAGACCATCTCATTCCTGCCATGGGACACCTTCCACTATCCCAGGTTGCTCTGAACCCCATCCAACCCGGCCTTGGACACTTCCAAGGATGGAGTAACCACAACCCCTTTGAACATCAAATTTATTGTTTCTCTCTCTTTCCAAGAATTCCCAAGGGAGCCATGAGAAGCTCAAGTGTGGATCTTTACACCACAATTCTGCCCCAATTCTCAGTTCCATCACTGGCTCCAAAAAATCTTTCCCCTCAGAGAGGATCCATCTGAGCTCCGGGGAAGAGAAGGGTCCTGTGTTACCAGATTTCCTTTCCTCATGGGATCTCCATGGTTTAGTTACACTCAAAATCCTGTTATGGGCAAAAATGAAACACACCTTTTACATAAAATTAAAAGTTTATTATTTCTCTCATTCCTCTGTATTATTACTGGCATGAATTATTATTACTATTATCTGTTACTACATATGAAATCATAACAGTTTAATCAAATAATTATGAGTAGTGAAGATCTAATTATTTAGACATAAAAAGAGAAAGGTTATTATTATTATTATTATTATTGATGTGATTATTACTATTATTAATAACCTGCACCCTGAGCCCTCCATTAGGAGGAATATGATGGTGGAAATGGATTCTTCTCCCTCAACAAAGGGTCTGCTGGGAATCATTTGGTTTATGATTCATGGATTCATAGAATATCCTGAGCTGGAAGGAACCCACAAGAATCATCCAAGTCCAACTCCAGCACAGAACAACCCCAAAAAATCCCACCATGTGCCTGAGAGCACTGTCCAAACTCTTCCTGAGCTCTGACAGGGTTGGTGCTGTGACCACTTCCCTGGGTGCTCAACCACTCTCTGGCTGAAGAACATTTCCATTTCCATTCCTTCCATTTCCCTGCGTCAGAAGGCTCAGGTCTGCCTCACAAGGGATTTTATGATGTGGTAAATGTTTTTTTTTTTTTTTGCTCTTTGTTCTCTTTGCTGTTCCTAAAGCTGATTTTTCCCACCTCAAGGTCTCTGTTTCTTTGACCACTGGGGACTTGCTTAATACCCTGTGTCCTATCACCCCATGCCAGCACTGCCCTGTGCCACATCCTGCACATCCATATAATCTTTTAGGTTGGAAAGGACCTCTGTTACCCAGTCCAGCCACTAACCCAGCACTGCCAAACCCACATCCCCAAGTGCCACATCTAAATCCCTCCAGGGTCGGTGACTCCACCTTTCTTTCCATGCAGAAATTTTTCCAGCTCTTGAGGCCTCTGCTATTGCACCAGGTCTGTGTTTCTTTCTGTCACAAACATCTCCTCCTACAACACAACTCCTTGTGACAACCCTCTGTGCAAACTTAGAGTTGCACCAGAGAAAGGTAAACAAAAGTGAGGTAAATTCAGGCATAATCACCTGGCCAATTAGGGAAGCTCCTGTTGCAGATGAACAAAGCAAACACAAAGCTCATTTCAGGTCAGGACAAGTTCAGACAAAGCAAACCCAACAAGCCCCAGACCTGAGGACCTGCAAACTCAATAAAAAAAAGTGTGGCTTCTTGTTGTTGAGGCAGAGCTGTATCAGTGTCTCTTGCAAGCTGGTTTTGGTTGTCTTCACCTTTCTGGTGGTGTTCCATCAGCCAGATGTGCTCTGCTCACCTTCCCAGGCCCAGCAGTGGCTTGGCCTTGGTCCTACACCTGGGGAAGGATCACCCCGTGCACCAGCACAGGCTGGAAAACAGCCTGCTGGAATCACCTGCTGGAAAACAACTCCGTGGAGAAGGAGCTGGAAGTTCTGGTGGACAAGGAGCTCTCCACGTGTTCTGGGGGGGCAAGAAGGCCAATGGGATCCTGGGATGCATCAGGAAGAGCACTGACATGTGATTTGTACTGGGGGGGCCCAGAACAGGGCACGGGGCTCCAGGTGTTGAGCAGAAGGGAAGGATCATCCACCTCGACTGATACTTCTTTTAATGCTACCCAGGATGTCATGAGGTTCCCTTCACCCATTTCTCCAACCTGTCAAGGTCCCTCTGGTTGGGATCACAACCCCCTCATGTATCAGCCAGTCCTCCCAGGTTTGTGTCACCCACAGACTTGCTGAGGGTGCTCTGCCCCTTCATCCAGATCATTGATGAGGATGTTGGATG
>NW_021939396.1:593676-663773 GCF_001715985.3 Manacus vitellinus | reverse complement strand
GAAAAGAAAAGAAAAGAAAAGAAAAGAAAAGAAAAGAAAAGAAAAGAAAAGAGTTTCAGTTGGAAGGGAGATACAGTCCAATTGTCTGACCAATTCAGGGTCAAGAGAGAAAGAGAGAAAGAAAGAGAAAAAGGGAAAGAAAGAAGGAAAAAGAGAAAGAAAGAAGGAAAGAAAGAAAGAGGGAAAGAAAGAAAGAGAGAAAGAGAGAAAGAAAGAGAAAAGAAAGAAAGGAAAAGAAAAAAATAAAGAAAGAAACAAAAAGAAAGAAAGAAAAGAAAGAAAAGAAGAGAAAAAAAGAAAGGTGTGAAAGTGGTGAGGCCCTGGCACAGGTTGCCCAGAGAAGCTGTGGCTGCCCCATCCCTGGAAGTGTCCAAGGCCGGGTTGGACAGGGCTTGGAGCAACTTGGGACAGTGGAAGGTGTCCCTGCCCATGGCAGGAGGTGAAATGAGAGGATCTTTCAGGTCCCTTCCACCTCAAACCATTCTGTGATTCATTCCATCCATTGCTTCATTTTCAACAGTGAAAAATAAACGGAACTTTCTTTGGAATTGTATTTTTGGAGCAAGAAGTTAAAATAGAATTTGTCACAAGTGCCTTCACACACAGATGAGGAAATTCTTATCCATGTATCTTGGCTCCAGCTTTGCTTTCAGGGAGACTCGATTTTTCTTCAGATTTCAGAAGGAATTTATTGTGCCCACTTCACATCTTGGCACTTCCAAGCATGTCCTGGGACTGGTGAGGATCTGGGACACTTTTCCTTCTCCATGAGGTTCTATCAGGGTTTCTGATGGTCCTCTGCTGGAGTACAAATGGGTTCGTGTTCTCATGGGTTCATGAGGGATACCTGGATTTAGAGAAGGGATTTGGGGCTTGGAAAAGAGCTACCAGGGTTGACAGATTATATGGACAAGTCTATATAACATAAATGATGTAGGAAAGGTAGATAGAGGGTGGACACAGGGCCATATAACACAAATGATGTAGGAAAGGTGGATAGAGGGTGGACATTTAACATATTTAATATAAATGATGTAGGAAGGGTAGACAAGGAGTGTTCTCATCTATGAGAATGAGGAATCTGAAGAAAACTGTGAGATGAAGGATTTGAAAGAGAACCAAACTGCCCTCAATGAAATATTGGAGTTAAAGCCAAAAGGTGCAGTGAAGGCTGGGAGTGGGAATAAAATCAATGTGCAATGGGACTCTGTGGTGGTGTTTTGCTCTTGGGGGTCCAGCAAAACCTGAGGCTGCTCTGCCAGAACAGGCAGGTTAAAAGGGAGAACCTCCATGGATTTGTCTTTTTGCAGGAGAAATCCAAAACTGCCTCTGGGAATGGAGCTCTGGCCATGGCTCATGGGTAGAGGACACTGCAAAACTCCCACTGCCAGCTAATTAAGCCTTCAACTCATTCCAAAAGCCCTTCCAGAGCCAGGAATGTGGTTGATCCAGCCCTCTCCATGCCAGGGCAGCACCATGACCAAGTACACGATGTTCTTCCAGCAAAGGAATTATATTTGAGCAACCTGGGAGCTCTGCTTGGATCTGGAATTGCAGCTCGTTCCAAATTTGGGCTCGGTTTGGCAACGGGAAGCAAAGCAGGAGAGGTGAAAATCATGGCAGGAAGATCTCCCAGACTTTGGAGAATACCTGGAAATATTTGGTGTTTGTGTTTTGGTGACCTCAAGGTGGGACTGTAGGGAGCCCAGGCTGGAAAAGTGACCTCAGGAGGCTTCCAATCCAAATTCCTGATCGAAGCTCCCAAGTATCCTCAAGACTTTATCCACCTGAGCAATGAAAACTTCCAAAGATGAGAATTGAACCACCTCTCTCGGAAGCCTTCTGTATTTCACACCATATAGCTTCTAAATCACATCCCAGTTAAATCACATCCCATTAAATCACATCCCATTTAAATCACGTCCCATTTAAATCACATCCCATTTAAATCACAACTTTATTGACTGTTATAAATATCACAAGCAGAATGATAACTGAAGGCAAATATTCTTGCTGAAACTTGAAAAAGGGGATTATAGGAAAATGCAGAACCAGGTCAGGATGGAGCAAAATGTGGGAGCTTTGGCCAACACACAAGGAATTCAGGTGATGCTCTGGAGGATTAAAATAAAGGGGGAAAATTACACTTAATTCCAAATTCAGGCCAGAATCATCACACAAATCACCCAAAATTCCAAGTCAAGACAGTTTTGTTCCAGTGGAATTGGTGGAAGAAATGTTGGTGGAAGAAATGTTCATGGAAGGCCACTGCCAATGAGGGATAACTGGAAACCTCTTGGAAATCTCCTACAAGACCGACCACAAAACCTCACTCATCTCTATGTATAAACAATCCTGAAAGCTGGAACTGGGGTTTGGGCAGAAAATAACACAATTAAATGGGATCAATACCCTTTCAACACAACATTCTTTTTATTCTGCTCAAAGGGGTACAGAAAACGAGAGATTTCGGCCTCCCTGGATCAGATCATTGGCCTGGGAAGTTGAATCTCCTGCCTCATATTTTGGACACAGAGAAGGGTCTCCTTAATTTCTTGGGTACAAAGAAGACCTAGAGAGAACAAAGAGTCAGCCCAAAACTTTGGGGTGGAAAAGACCTGCTCTAAGGAGCCAGGAAAGGCTCTTATAATATTTTTTTTTGCCTTAAATATACTTCACACAGCGGAATTTTTCAGTTCCAAACCAACCAGCCCAGCAGAGCAATGAAACTCCACAGCTGGTTTTGTGGGAGCAGTTGAAAAATTAAAATTAAAAAACTGTGTTGGGACTTCCTGAGTTTTTGCTCCTCTGTTAATCGTGGGAAAGGGGTGGATAATAATAATAATAAAAAAAAAAAGAATGGATTTTCAAAGGTTGGAATTGGAGGTTGTTCATGAAGCATCCGAAGGGAAAGCTGGGCTGGTGGGGGGTTTCTCCTCTTCTTCGTTGGGTTCTCCAGAGTGAAAGCACTTCCCATCAGCTCCTCAGGGTCTAGTCCAGAAGAAGACACACAGGGAAGTTGCCAGCAGCCCCACTGGCACCAGGCTGATCCTCAGGCTTGTGGCACCATCCGCGTTGCACAGGTCGGAGTAGCAGCAGGACACAGGGCGGGTCATCCCGATCCCGTCCACGTCCGACGGGACACACACGGAGGAGCACATCTTGGTGACAGTGGAGACTCCAGTGAAGGGATAAACTGACACAAAGGGAGACAGAAGGCATGTTTAGGGCTGGGGGAAATGAAGGAGAGCTCTCCTTGTCCCGAGTGAAATGCTTCTTCTCACCTTCCCTACCAAAGTCTTAGTTTTGGTTCAAACACAATGTGATTCCTACCAGGAATATGGGAAGCAGCTCCCCCTGAGTGACCACTGAGCTCTTTGTCCTGCCTAGATGAGCATTACCCTGAAAAAAGTGCATTAGCCACTTTTTCTGCCTCTCCTTGGACTCTCCTCACCATCTCCTACCTCTCCAAGCGTGACCAGGGACTCGTCAGCAGGACCTTCCAAAGGGAGAACCTCCATCTCCAGAACCTTCAGGGTCACCAGTCAGGCTGGCAAAGCCTCTGTGAGAGCTACAAAGAACTTCAGGGCATTCCTCTTTCACCTTCAGGTGACCAGAAGTTGGTGTCATAAAACTACAGAGCGGTTTGGGTTGGGAAGGAACTTAAAGATCCTCCAGTTCCACCCCCCTGCCATGGGCAGGGACACCTTCCACTATCTCAGGTTGCTCCAAGCCCTGTCCAACCCAGCCTTGGACATTTCCAGGGATGGGGCAGCCACAGCTTCTCTGGGCAACCTGTGCCAGGGCCTCCCCACCCTCACAGGAAAGGATTTCTCCCTAATATCCAACCTAAACTTGCCCTCTTTAACTTTAAAGCCATTCCCTGTTGTCCTATTGCTGCACGACCGTGGAAAAAATTAAACTCTTATTTCTAACCATGCTCAGCATTAACTGGGAGCTTGAGAACCTTAAATATTTACTCACACAAACACTGCTTTCAGCAGCAGCAGCAAGAGACTCTGCCCCACAGGAGCTCTTTCCCACATTTAAGTAAAAAAAAGGACCTGCTCTCCACACCAGCAGCTTCACCATAGAAACACTGATTCTTGTTAAAAGTGTGGATGAAGAAGCCGTTGTCCTTACCCTCCTTCAGGATTCATGTGGAAAGTAGGGATAAAGGGGTCGTTGTCCTTACCCTCCTCCAGGGAATACATGGTGGTCTTGCACATGTGTTCGGTCTCCGAGCAGTTCTCGATGGTCACACACTTCTCCACGGGGGTCTCGCTCTTGCACGTGTAGCACTGCAAGGTGAGAGCTGGGAGGAGAGAAAACACGAGCTTGGGCTCAGTGTGGAACACCAGAGCTGGTCTGTGCCCCTCCCTGGGGAGGGATGTTCCCAAATCCTCACGCTGAGAACGGAAATGGAAGGGTAAAATGCATCTGTGCCAATGGGAATGGGAAATACAGTGGGCTGGTGGTTGAAGCTCCCCGGATCAATTGGGATCTTTTGGATCAATCTGAGACCCCCCAGATCAATCAGAACCCCCACAATCAATCCAGGACCCCTGGATCAATGCAGAATCCCCTGGATCAACCCAAGACATCCAGATCAATCTGGGACACCTGGATCAATATGCCCCCCCCCAGATCAGTCTGAGATCCACTGGATCAATCCAGGTCCCTTGGATCAATCTGGGCCCCCCCAGATCAATCAGGATGCCCAGATCAATCTGGGAACCCTTGATCAATACAGGACCCCCTGGATCCATTCTGGGATCCAGACCCCACAGATCAATATGGGATCCCCTGGATTAACCCAGGACCCCCAGATCACTCTGGGACCTCCAGGATCAATGCAGGATCCTCTAGATCAATATAGGACCCCCTGGATCAATACGGGATCCCCTGGATGAATCCAGAGCCCCCTGGATCAATCTGCAACCCCTCAGGTCAATCAGAACCCCCAGATCAATCTGGGACCTCCGGGATCAATGTAGGATCCTCCAGATCAATATAGGACCCCCTGGACCAATATGAGATCCCCTGGATGAATCCAGACCCCCCCGGATCAATCTGCAACCCCTCAGGTCAATCAGGACCCCCTGGATTAACACGGCATCCCCTGGATCAATTGGGATCCACTGGATCAATCTGGGACCCTCCAGATCAATACAGGACCCTCGGGATGTCTGGAGGCTCCACAGGAACCTTGGGCCTTGCGGTGACGGGAAGAGGGATAACAGGAGTAGAGGGGTTAATTAATTAATTAATTAATTGGGTGTGATTTATAATTTATGCTTCAGAGGTGGGAGTGGAGCCCTTGTGACCCCAGAGTCAAGCAAGACAAAGCCCCACACCCAGAAGACCCCATGAACCAGGAAAGACCTTTGGCTGATCGACCTCAGCTCCGGTCTCTGCAGCTCCTTCTCTCCTTGGCTTTGCACTGCTGGAACATCAGGAAGGCACCAGAGACTCCCAAACTCCCAGAATCACGGGGGAGCTTGGAAGAGTCCTCTGGAGCTCATCTGCTCCAATCCCCCTGCTCAAGTAGGACCACCTAAAACCCCTTGTCCGGGAATGTGTCCAGACTGAGTTCTAATTTCTCCAAGGATGGAGATTCCCCAACCTCCCCAGGCAACCTGTGCCAGCTCTCAGTCCCCCTCCTGGTTCAAAAGTGTTTCCTGGCATTCCGAGGGAACCTCCTGCGTCCCAGTTTGTGGCTGTTGCCTGCAGTCCTGACACTGGGAAGAGTCTCTTTGTCCCCTCCCTCCAGGGATTTATAGACATTTCTGAGATTCTCCCTTTGAGGCTTCTCTTCTCCAGGTTGAGCCATCCCTGGTTTTCCTCGTGGCCCTTCCTTGGACTCCCTCCAGTGTGTCCATGTGATTTTTCCTGAGGGGAGTGCAGAACAGGGCATGGGGCTCCAGGTGTTGAGCAGAAGGGAAGGATCATCCACCTCGACTGATACTTCTTTTAATGCAACCCAGGATGTCATGAGGTTCCCTTCACCCATTTCTCCAACCTGTCAAGGTCCCTCTGGATGGGATCATGACCCCCCCCAGGTATCAGCCACTCCTCCCAGGTTTGTGTCACCCACAGACTTGCTGAGGGTGCTCTGCCCCTTCATCCAGATCATTGATGAGGATGTTGGATGAGGCTGGAGTCAGTTTTGATCTCTGATCTCCAGTTACTGGTCTTTAAGTAGACTTTGGGTCACTGATCTCCGAGCCTGGACATTTAGTTTTCAAGCCAATCCCCCGTCTGCTCACCCAGCCCATACCTCAACAGCTTGTCCATGAGAATCTTGGAACAGGTTATCCTAAGAGGTTGTGGACTCCACATCCCTGAAGGTACTCCAGGTTGGATGGGCCTTGAAGCAACTTAGTCTAGCGGAAGGTCTCCCTGCCCATGGCATGTCCCTCCTTTCTCACTAAAAGTGCATATTGGGAGGGCTCCTGGAATAGCCAGGAAAGGCTCTTCTTGACCAGTTGTGGCAATCCCACATTCCAACTTGTTCATCACACCTTCCAGGAGGATTTACAAACATGACACTGGCCTGAGGCACAGGACAAACCTGCAGGCACCTGAGGCAGCAGGAATGGGGATGGGAAAGGTGTTTGGGAAGCAAAGGAGTCAGGAGTTGCAAGCACACGTGGAGAGGGTTGGCCCAGAGCAGAGGAGCTTCTCCCTGCACCATCCTCCTTGAACCCTGAGGATAATGAACCTGAGACATTCCCTTGGCCCAAATTTATGGCCTGGTCCTGTTGTCTTCCCAGTGCTCCATGCTTTTTTCCAGCGAGTAAGAGATTTCAAATCAGCTTTTCACTTTAAGGCCAGGTTGGACAGGGCTTGGAGCAACCTGGGCTAGTGGAAGGTGTCCTGCCCATGGCAAGGGGTTGGAATGAGATGGTCTTCATTCTTCACGTTGCTTCAACATGTCCTTGGACACTTCCAGGGATGAGGTAGCCACAAATTCTCCGGACAGCTTGTGCCAGGGCCTCACCACCCTCACAGGCAAGAATTAAACATGAAAACAACCACCTTGATGGATTCTATGGGGACATCTTCTGCTCCACACGGAGGCCATAAAAACAAAATTTGGTACTCAGGACTCCAAATCTGACCCTGCCTTGTTCCTCACCGGTTTATGGATGTGCCTCATCAGCTCCCTGTTGAGCTGCAAAGGCCCTTTCCAGCTGCAGGTTCCTCTCAGCTCCCAGACACACAAAATAACCACAGCCCAAGTCTTTCCTTGTCCAAATTCTTCTGAGATGGAGAAATTTTAGACAAAAACACTGAAGAGCCCAAATTGTTGCGACACAGAGCACTCCAAGCTTAAGGTGTCAAGCCAAAATAGTGTCTGGTGTTTCCCATCAACAAGAAAGATATTTCAGGATAAGATTTTCAGGGTATTCTGCAGGTTTTCCTGAGGAACCAAACACTTGATGTAGGTCCTCTACTCCAGATCCTCTTTTCCACCCCCTTGGAGAAACCTGAATTTGTCTTAAACTCACAGCAACCTACTTGGTACAGCCCAGCAGCCCCTCTTTGGTCTGGAAGGCAGTTGTCACCTTATCTGTGTGACATTCCTGCTGAAATTCCTGTAAATCCCACTGGAAAAAGAGCAAGGATTCAGCTCATCCCGGCACACCCACAACAGGATGTCAGAAAGTCACCTTGTGAAAATAGAGATCAACTAATAAGCTAGAAAAAAAAAAAAAAAGCCCTTTTCTAAACAGACCCGGGAATTTTCTTGCTTTTATTCAAAGCAAACTTTATAATGTTTTGTTTGCTTTAATTCTGAGTCTGACAGTTGTCAAACACATCTTTGGGGAGGAAGAATCGTCACCGGTCTCAGGTTTCAGGAGATTTTGCAAATCCAAACCACAGCATTTGTGTTGCTCTCTGAAAAGAAAACCAAACAAAGCACCTGTTCCTCCCCTGCTGAATCTGCCCCTTGCAGGTCCGAGGATTTAGGAAGGAAAATGAAGTAGAAAATTAAAAGTAAATTAATAAATAGAAATTGAAAGAAAATCCTGATGGAGCTCCACGTCCCATCCAGACATGAATAAAATCACACCCTAAACAGCCTGGGGTTGGGAATATCCCAATTAATAGTCCCAGCTCTTGCACAGGACTTTCCTTGGTCATCCAGGAGAACACCAAAGGAGATTTTGGGATCAGCAGAAGGAGCAAGAAGTCATTGTGGTGGTGGAAACAAGGGATGGGGAATCTATTCCAGGATGTCCTTCCCTCTGGGCAGCCCCCTTCCACCCTTAAAGGTTATGGCATCACTTCTCAGGTAGATCTTCCCAGGATGAGGGGATTCCCTGCTTTCTAGGGGATTAAAACACCAGTGTCCTAAATGTCATTCCACACTTGGCTTCATGGAGCTGGTGATGAAGGAGAAACAACTGAATCCCACTGATGGAAACAGAGAGGGAAGTTTTTCATGGCATGCCTGGATTCATGGGGCTTGTTCCCCACCTCCACATCCCAGATAGATCATCCCAAATATCAGGCTGCTGTTGTCCACACACCTCCTGCTCCAAGTCTATCCCCTCCAGTGAGTAGGCAGGTAGAATAAAAGGGATAGAAAGGATGAGGGAGGATCATGGAATCATAGAATAGAATCACAGGATGGTTTGGGTTGGAAGGGATCTTAAAGATCTTCCAGTTCCAACTCCCATCATGGGCAAGGACATCTCCCACTATCCCAGGTTGTTCCAACCTGGCCTTGAACCCTTCCAGGAATGGGGCAGCCACAGCTTCTCTGGGAAATCTAGGATGGTGGGGTCACTCCTTATGGTGACAAACTCCCAAATCCTCCAAAAAACCGGGAAAGACCCCAAAATACTTCACACTTGGTTGTTTTCTGTGGTGGCCTGATGGAATTTTCTTTACTTCAGTGTATTAATAAACAGAGCTCTAAACAAAGACACAATGATAGGACAAGAGAGGATGAGAGGGGTCGAGTTAGATGGAATTTTTGGGAAGAAATTGTTCCCTGTGAGAGTGGGGAGGCCCTGGCACAGGTTGCCCAGAGAAGATGTGGCTGCCCCATCCCTGGAAGTGTTCAAAGCCAGGTTGGAGCAAGCTGGGCTAGTGGAAGGTGTCTCTGCCCATGGCAGAGTTTGAAATTCCATGATCTTTAAGGTCCCTTCAAACCCAAACCAGCCTATAACAAACATCAACCCTGCAGCACATGGGCCACCAGCTTTGTCCCAGCCCCTCTTTCCTACTTTTGGTGGCTAAAACTTGATAAATCCCACAGGGAACATATTTTTAGAGAAATTCCACCCACACTGCATTAAACTGGCTGGCAACTTTCAGGGTTAATTATTAAGAAAAAAAAGATCCTCAAAGTTAAAAATAACATTAAAAAAATAAATAAAAAGGAGTGATAGTGAGCAAGGACCTGTAAAAAAGTGAGAGCTGGAATTTGCATTAAAGAGATGACATGGCATAATCACACCCTGCCTTGTAACACTTCCTAAAGAGCCTGAACCAACAATCCCAGTGACACCGTCTGACAGGCTGGAAATATTCCAAAGATAGATTTTTTTTCTTTTGGGCTGAAAACTGCTCCAAGCAGGAGGCCTGAATTTCAGGGGGTACTGGACACATCCTACCCCATCCTGCTGAATATCCTGGTGGGATTTGGGTAAATCAGAGTAGGAACTTACCAAATTCTGTGCAAATGAAGGCAGCCAACAGAAGAGACAGAAACACCTTCATTGTTGCCCGGGTTGTCACTGCTCTTCAACTGGCTTTGATGTCAAACTTCCTGGGGGTTTCCCATGCACTGATCGTGTCCCCAGCTCCAAATCTACTGGAAAAACGAGTCCCATTGAGCTATAAATGAATTGAAGGAGCTGCAAATCAGGCCCCACCTCCTGCCTCCACCGTCACCTCTTTTCATGTTCCTTGGAGAAGAAAATTAGGGTTCAGGCTTTGGACAATGGCTGGGATTGTTTAAGGTGGGTGCCTCGTGACGGGGAAGCCCAGGGGTGTTAAATAATCCCGGTGGCCCTGTCTTGCCTTGAAGCCTGGTGATAGTTCTCCTTCCTTTTTAGGAAGGTCTGGGTGGTTTCCAGAAATCCTGGGGGAAAAAGCATTAGTGGCTGTGAACTTCAAGGCTTGGAACCTCAAGGACTTTGCTCCTCTGTGTTTGGACCTTCAGTTGGGGACAGAGTTTATCCCTAAGAGAATCATAGTTTGAGTTGGAAGGGACCTTAAAGACCATTCCAATCCCCTCCCACAAACAGGGACATCTTCCACTAGACCAGGTTGCTGCAAGCCCCATCCAACCTGGCCTTAAAGTGGAAAACTGGCTTGAAATCCCTTTACTCACAGGAAAAAACATGGAGCACTGGGAAGACAACAGGACCAGGCCATAAATTTGGGCCAAGGGAATGTCTCAGGTTCAGTGTCCCAAGGGTTCAAGGAGGATGGTGCAGGGAGAAGCTCCTCTGCTCTGGGCCAACCCTCTCCACGTGTGCTTGCAACTCCTGACTCCTTTGCTTCCCAAACACCTTTCCCATCCCCATTCCTGCTGCCTCAGGCGCCTGCAGGTTTGTCCTGTGCCTCAGGCCAGTGGCATGTTTGTAAATCCTCCTGGAAAGTGTGATGAACAATTTGGAATGTGGGATTGCCACAACTGGTCAAGAAGAGCCTTTCCTGGCTGTTCCAGGTGCTCTCTCAACACACACTTTTAATGACAAAGGAGGGAAAGGTGAAATAAAGACACTTCAGGAGATATTCCCACCACTTTTGTTGTATCACACCATCAGAGGGACTTTATTCGGGGTTATTCACTTGAACTCTTACAATGTAGAATCATTAAGGCTGGAAGAGACCTTTATGATCCCCAAGTCCAACCACAAACCCAGCACCACTAATCCGTGTCCTCAGGGGCCACATCCACAGGTTTTTTGAACTCTTTCAGGGATGCGACTCCACCACTTCCCTGGGCAGCCCAGTCCAGTGCTTGACAGCCCTTTCCATGAAGACCTTTTCCCTAATATCCAATCTAAACCTCCCCTGGTGCAACTTGTGGCCGTTTTGTCTCGCTCTGTCTTAAAACATTCCAAGATTTTCTGGGAATATTGAACGAACAACCCAATCATTTTCTCTCCAAATCTGAAGCTCCAGTGAATTATAGAATGGTTTGGGTTGGAAAGGACCTTAAAGATCATCCAGTTCCCACCCTCTACCATGGGCAGGGACACCTTCCACTGTCCTAGATTGCTCCAACCTGACCTTGGACATTTGCAGGGATGGGGCAGCCACAGCTTCTCTGGACAACCTGTGCCAGGGCCTCTCCACCCTCATAGGGAACAATTTCTTCCCAAAATTCCATCTAACTCTACCCCTCTCATCCTCTCTTATCCTACCATTCTGTCTTTGTTTAGAGCTCTGTTTATTAACACGCTCTGGTTTACCTGAAGTAAAGAAAATTTCATCAGGCCACCACAGAAAACAACCAAGTGTGAAGTATTTTGGGGTCTTTCCCGGTTTTTTGGAGGATTTGGGAGTTTGTCACCATAAGGAATGACCCCACCATCCTTGATGTTCCAGAGAAGCTGTGGTTGCCACATCCCTGGAAGGCTTCAATGCCAGATTGGAGCAAGCTGGGATAGTGGGAGATGTCCCTGCCCATGATGGGCATTGAAACTGGAAGATCTTTAAGATCCCTTCTAACCCAAACCATCCTGTGATTCTATTCTATGATTCCAAGATCCTCCCTCATCCTTTCTATCCCTATCCCCTGTGCCAGGGCCTCCCCACCCTCACAGGGAAGGATTTTTCCCCAATATCTCAACTAAATGTGGTCTCATCATCTTACAAACCCTGTTTCTTTTACAAGCAGCACTCCTGGATGACTTAAATCCTCAGGAATCCAGACAGATTGTTTTCACGGTTGCCTCTGTAATACAGTAATTATGTCGATTATGAAAGTTAAGCAGTTATTTCCAGCCCCAAAATCACCCAGGGAAAGACTTTTTTGGTATATCCTGGCTTTGCCATTCCTCCTGTTCAGCAGGGGAATGTTATAATCCTATTAAGAAGAGAGAAATTTGCTGATTGTGTTCGCCTTGTTCTTGAAGGGGGGAAGAAAAGAAAACAATTTAATACGGCTGGGGTGTGGTTTTTGGTATTAAGAGGCCTCCAACAATGTGCCAAATGACTGGTTTCACATGCACATCTGAAATGTGATCTCCACTGCCTTGTCAAATCTTGGAGGGAAGAACATGTGCCAACACCCTGCTCTTAAATGCTGCTCCCTCCTTGGGTTTGGAGGGTTGTTTTTTTGGGGGGTGTCAACATACCTGGCTTGTTTATGGTTTCAGTTGATCTTATCTGAGTCTTGAAGGCCTGAAATGTCTCCTCTTTTGTGTGGCAGCTGCCTTGCAGGGCTGGCAAGTCCCCAGAGGAACAAGAAGAACTAATGGGAACATCCAACGAGGGTTTTATTGAATTCCTTTTATTATTTTATGGGAAACCATAACCACTGTGTTGGGGGGGTTCCCATTAACCACAGAGAAAAGAATTATGAAGCTGCATAAATCTGCCTCAATGACCCACGGGATGGTTGGGAAAAAAATAGGTATTTTTAGTGTCTGTGTTCAAAGGTAAATTAATACAAGAACCCTCTGCATTTCAGAGGAGTTTGTGTCATAAATAAAAGGAGAAGTTCAGCCAAATGTTTACTTCCAGCCTGAGAAACCTGTGCCAAAGCCCTTTCCTGTCCTACCTCACCAGCTGAGATAGTCTCTGGGTGGAGGCATCTGATGGGAGCAGTTGCATCCACACTGGAAAGAGCTTCCAAATCCCAAAACCTCCCAATAGATCTGCTCATGCTGCCCCATTACCAGGCTGAGATCCCACTAGGAAATCCTAAAATTACCCATCCACCTCCAAAGCAGAGTTTCAGGGGCTGGTTGGGTTTGAGAGCCTTCTTGACTTCACTATTTTAAACTTTGCATTCTCATTACTCTGATAAGTTCTTGTATATCTCCTATGAATCCCAGATTTCTTCCAGGGTGGAGGGATGCAGGAGCAAAAAAGTATGATTGGATTTAAGGGAGGAATGCTGACAGGACGGTGTCAATCCCAGTGCTAAGGTCTTCTCGCACACCTACAGAAAGCTTAAATTCAAAAACATTCCTATAAGAGGAGTAAATATTATGGGATCGTGGAATTATGGAATGGTTTGGGTTGGAAGGGACCTGAAAGATCATCCAGTTCCAACCCCTGCCATGGGCAGGGACACCTCCCACTATCCCAGGTTGCTCCAACCTGGCTTTGAATACTTCCAGGGATGGGGCAGCCACAGCTTCTCCAGGAAATACATTCCAGCTCCTCACCACCCTCCCAGCCAAGAATTCCTTCCCAATATCCCATCTAACCCTTCCCTCTGGCACTGGGAAGCCATTCCCCCTTGTCCCAAGTCCCTCTCCAGCTCTCCTGGAGCCCCTTTAGGCCCTGGAAGGAGCTCTAAGGTTTCCCTGAAGCCTTCTCTTTTCCAGGTGAACACTCCCAGCTCTCCCAGCCTGGCTCCAGAGCAGCTCCAGCCCTTGAAATATCTCTGTGGCCTCCTCTGGACTTGTTCCAGCAGCTCCACGGGTCACTAATGAAAGGAACTCATGGAAGCAGCGAGAATGGGTTTGTGTGATCAGCAAACCTGGTGTTCAGAGTGTCAGGGATTAAACCACCACAAATTTCCCCTCTGACACATCCCAGCCCCCACTTGCATCCCCCAGAAACCTCAACTCTCCAGAGATGGGACACTTTGCACCAAAAAGGGAGGAATTAAACAGGTACCTCCACCCTCCTCCATTAACGGGGAACATCTCAAAAAATTCAAGAGAAACCTCGAAAAGCCAGGTATAAGACATAAACAGCCCCAAGCCTGACTCTGGCCTATCCCTGTGAATAATTCAGCAGGAATCCAACCCTGCAGCTCTTTCAGAGCCATTTTCACTGAGGCACCACTCATTAGCTCATTAGTCAGAGCAGCCTTATTCCTACTAATTGATTTTACTACCATTCCCTACAATGCATGGCCAAGATCCAGCATTTTTCTGCCTGGCTCTAAACCCCTTTTATTGGCATAGCTCTGTGAGACATTTCATCCCTCCCTCTCTCTCTCTCTCACCTATGGAGCTTGTAAAGGTCGAGTGATTCCCACAAGTGAGTCTTTGGAAGGTGCCCTTGGGCAAAGGGCAGATCCTCTCTGGATCTGACAAGCAGGAGGATCAAAGCACCCGGCTGGGCAGGTAACGGGTGGGTCTGACGTGGATTGGAGCTGCAGATGGATTCAGGAAGCTTGGCAGCTCTTTCCACACTGGTTTCCACCTTGGTAGTGGACTGGGACATAGAATCATGGAATGGTTTGGGTTGGAAGGGAAATTAAAGATCATCGCCTTTCAAACCCCCCCACCATGGGCAGGGACACCTTCCACTAGCCCAGATTGATCCAAGCCCTGGCCAACCTGGCCCTGGACACTTCCAGGGATGGGGCAGCCACAGCTTCACTGGGAATTCCATTCCAGCCCCTCCCCACCCTCCCAGCCAAGAATTCCTTCCCAGTATCCCATCTAACCCTTTCCTCTGGCATTGGGAAGCCATTCCCTGTGTCCTGTCCCTCCATCCCTTGTCCCAGATCCCTCTCCAGCTCTCCTGGAGCCCCTTTAGGCCTTGGAAGGGGCTCCTATGTCCCCCTGGAGCCTTTCCTTCTCCATGTGAACCCCCCTAGCTCTCCCAGCCTGGCTCCAGAGGTGCTCCAGCCCTTGGAGCATCTCCGTGGCCTCCTCTGGTCTCACTCCAACAGTTCCATGTCCTTGTGCTGAGGCCCCCGGAGCTGGACAAGGTGCTCCAGGTGGGATCTACAGGGAGTGGAGCACAGGGGGAGAATCCCCTCCCTCAGCCTGGTGCCCCAAATCCTTCTGCTGCATCCCAGGGCTCTGTTGGCTCCCGGGGCTGCACCAGAGACACGAGGGAGCCTGGGCAGTGCCAGACCCGGGGCACAAAGTTCAGACCACACCACAAGCACAAAGGGCTTCTCCAACCCTGTTGCTCATCCCACATTCCCACCAGACCTCCCTACATCCCCTCTCTGCCCCAGCCATGTCAGCTGTGCCTAAAAATCAGGGATGTTTTGTATATTCACCAGGAACAAGCTGATTTATTTTCCTGAGGAGTCTTGTTCCCTCCAGGTAAACATTCACCTGCCTCCTTATTTATTTTTTTTCCCAACCTGTTTTTCTCCCTCTTTGAATTCCATGCAGGCACCTCTTATCTCCAGGTTATTATTTAGATTAACCTCTGTGTAGCACTTAACTCCTTCTGGGGGAGACCTTCACATCCATCACTTCCCTGGCCAGTGGCCATGGATAGAGTTGTCCTGAGGGAGGATCTTATGGGAATTAATAACGACTCAAATATGTTCTCTCTCTCTCTCTCTGTGTTTATGATGTGCACAGAAAGGATTGATCATATATTTATAACTACTGGGAATTTGTCTTCCTTCTCTATCAAATTTCTTCCAGCTTCCTTTTATTCTTTTTGCTTCCAAGCTCCTTTTTCCCTTCCTGTCAACTCTGACTGAGGCACTAATCACTTGTTTGGAGATGATTTGCTCCATCCAGCTTTCCAAGGCATTGTTAACGATGATGCAGGAATGTAAATCACTTGCTCAGTGTAGCTGTCACCTGCTTTAATTATCCCCTGCCTCCTTCAATCCAAGGGACAGGAGATACTTTCCTACCTGAGTCACTTCTTGCTGACCCAGAAGGGAAGAACAAGGACAACACATGTAAAACAGACTGAGAAGAACCAGCTTTGCCTCCAGGCCCTTCTCATCCCCCTCTAGACTGCAGCACTTGGAATCGAAGCTAGAAATAGCCACATCTTGGAATGTGTTCTCAGGATTTCTGCCCAAACCAGTAGAAAACCTAAATGAAGGTATCGTGTGTGTCTTGAACCAAAAAACATCCCAGGCTTGGCCTCCCGGTGCCAGAAGATGTCAGGAAGATGCTTCTGCTCCAATGTCCACGGATCTCCTGTGCTAAGGAGCCCAGGATTGGACACAGGATTCCTCACAAGTGCTGAGTCGGAGGGGAAGGATCATGTCCCTGAACCTCCCGCTCTTCCTGGCACAGCCCAGAAGGTCCTTAGCTGGCTTTACCACCAAAGAACATTCCTGCTTCATGTGCAGCTTGATGTCCACCATCCTCAGCTCCTCCTCTGCAAAGCTGTTTTCCATCTTCACCATCTCACAGCCTTTCCTGCTGCCTGGGGTTGCTCCTCCCCAGATCCTAGACTCCACATTTCCATTGGCTGAATTTCCCAAAGTTTATTCTTCTTTATTCCCACTGTTTATTTTTCCAAGCTGTTCAAATCCCTCTGGGTGGCATGTCCACGTCCACCACTTCTCCTAGCTTTGTGTCACCTGCAAACCTGCAGGCTCTGCCACATCTTCAAGGTCGTGAACAGCTTTGACCCCAAAAACAAGTCCTGTGGTGCCCCCACTGGTGACTGGCCTCCAACTGGACTTGGTGCCACTGGTCACAAACCTCTGGAACTGGTTGATCCACCAGTTTTCAATCCACCTCCCTGTCCACTTTGTCCAACCCTTCCTTTGTCACCTCACCCAGGAGGATGTTGTGGGACAGTGTTGAAAACCTTAATGAGGTGGAGAAAACCCACATCCACCTCTCCCTCCTCATCCACCAAACCAGTCCCCTCATGGCTGAAGGATTTCATGATGGTGAGGCCCAACATCTCCTTTGGGAATCCGTGCTGGCTCCAGGCTCATGATGGTGCTTTTTGTCTTGTTCCCCACCCTCAGGATCCTGAGCTCCACCACTCACGGTCACTGCAGCCCAACCTTCACACCTTCAGCAAGTCCCTCCTTTTTCACAACTGTGAGGTCCACGAAAATCCCTCTTTCCTCAGGAATCTGTGACCAGTTCACTCCAAAATCCTCCAAGATTGTGCTGCTGATACTGGGATGCTGAAAGCCCTCCCTGAGTCCCAACACTTGGGAATGTGAGGCTTTTTCCAGTTGTGTGAGGGAGGCTTTATCCACTTTGTGAGCAGGTGTTCTGTATCAGACACCCACCACAACATCCCCTGTGCTGGTCCACCTGCCCAAAAGCTCTCAGCTGACTCATCATCTATCCCCAGGCCAAGCTTGAGGGATTTTCGCTGTTTTCTTACATAAAAGCAACTCCTCTTCCTCACTTTTGCAGCCTGTCCTTCCTAACCATTCCATATCCAGCCATAGAATGGTCTAATTTGGAATTAAGGACCATCTGTTTCCAACCCACCTTCCACCAGACCAGGTTGCTCAGAGCCCAGCTGTGGTAGCCCTCAATTCTGTGACTTATGCCACCACTTCCCTCTGATCCCAAGATTCCAGGTGGTTTGGCCATGGATTTGACCACAGGCAATACAGGGAATTATGAAACAGATGGATTTGTTCAGCCTGGAAAAAAGATGAGAAGGGAGGGCTCGGGAGGCCCAACAGCACCTGCTGTGAAAAAGGGTCAGGGAGAAGGTTGGGCTGGAATTCTTCTCATCTCCAGACTCCTGGTGAACTTCCTTCTGCATCCTGCTCCTTGGAAAAAGGGGAATGCCGACACACCCATCCCAGTACATCCTACCGGGATGCACTGGTAGAACTGGGGCCCAGCGCTGCCACCTCCTGACAAGAGGAGAGAATGCAAATCCCGCATCCCAGCCCGTTTCCCGAGGAAGGAAGGGAGGAATTTTTAGGACTATTTTGGTAATTATTAATTTTTCACTATTTCCAAAATTCGGGTTTTGGAATCATTTGGTTGCAACCAGCTTTGGGATGAGAAACCTCCTGTGACAATAAAATGAGGAGAAAAATTCTTTAAATTTTTCCTTAAAAAGGAGAAAAAATCTCTATTTTTTTCCTAATTAAGGAGAAAAAAATTCTAATTTTTTCCTAAATAAGGTGGAAAATTACCTAAAAAAATTATCTAAATTGCCTTGAACAACCCATGAGTTGAATTCCAATGTGGCAAAGACCCTGAACACTCCAAAGTGATCACACACAAGGTGCCACCATCCCTCATCTGCTGAGAGCTCTTGTTTTTTCGGTCATTTATCCTCTAATATTTTGAAATGTGATACCAAATGGGGGCTGGACCCAGCAGGTTTAACAGGTCTGAGCTCAGCAAGGAGCCTTGGGGTGAAACTCAGACTCTGGAGCGAGAAAGGGTCACCACATCCCCGCAATTTGAGCAATGAGAGACATGACGTGAGCCAGGAGATCTTGGAACCTATGGAAAAACACAGGACTTGGCTCTGGGAGATGCAGGAGTGACAGGAATGTCACAGGAATGTGTGTGAAACACGATCCACCCAGTTGTTAGTGGTGTTAACTGGAGTGGAGAAGGAGAGCAAGGTACTACTTGCATCTCTCCCCCAGGAGTCTGATGCTCCTCACAGCTCTTCCTCCAGGAATTTGATGCTCCTCACAGCTCTTCCTCCAGGAATTTGATGTTCCTCACACCTCTTCCTCTGTGAGTTCGATGCTGTAAATGTTACATTTCACTCCTGCAACTTTAATTCCTTCTACACGAAGGTACCGGAGTCACGGTGACATCAGAACTGGCCAAGTGTCCCTGTATCCCAGGAAGGGTCAGATCTCCAAACCCAAGGAGGCCAAGGTATGTTGTGCAAGGTTTTAAATCTCTTTTCCTTGGGAGATGACAAGCGGGAAGGTTGGAACGTGCTCCCACAGCCGTGCAAAGCACTTCCCACCTTTCCAGCCTCCTCTGTTGCACTTGGAGGTGCCATCTTCACCCTTTTGCCCCTTCATGGTCTCTCGTGTGGCCCTCAAAAGCCATGAAGTGGGAAGCAGGGGAAGCAGGAGGACAGAGGGAGGAGAGGGTCGGCGCCGGCAGGAAGGTGGAGCTCTCGGTTCAGTCATTTTTTTGCCTTCCCTCATCATCACTCCAATTTTAAATTGCAAATTCTCCACCCACACACTTTTCCTGACTCCTCCACGTCAAAACTTCCCAGTGAATCACCTTTCTGGAGACTCTTCTCTGGCTCCAGTGTTATTTCTTCCTCCAAAACCTGTATTTGCCATGGTTAGAGGGGAGGCATGTCCAGAGGGACAATAAAGGACAGGAATTAACTTCTCTACTCTGCCCTCATGAGATCCCACCAGGATTGTTGCATCCAGGCTGGATTCCTCAGCACAGGAATGATGTGAACATGTTGGAATGGGACCAGAGGAAGCCATGAAGATGATCAGAAGGCAGCAGCACCTCTGCTCTGGAGACAGGTTGGGAGAGATGGGAATGTCCAGCCTGGAGAAGAGAAGGCTCCAGGGAGAACTTCCAGGGCCTAAAGGGGCTCCAGGAGAGCTGGAAAGGGACTTGGGACAAGGAATGGAGGGACAGGACACAGGGAATGGCTTCCCACTGCCAGAGAGAAGGGTTAGATGGGATATTGGGAAGGAATTCTTGGCTGGGAGGGTGGTGAGGGGCTGGAATGGAATTCCCAGCAAAGCTGTGGCTGCCCCATCCCTGGAAGTGTTCCAGGCCAGGTTGGACAGGGCTTGGATCAGCCTGGGATAGTGGAAGGTGCCCCTGCCCATGGTGGGGGAGATTGAAACAAGATGATCTTTAATTTCCCTTCCAACCCAAACCATTCCATGATTCTCTGATGGGAAGGCAGGAATTCTCCCACTTTGGACCCATTTGCTGATGTCTCATACCCTGAGACGATCAACACAACCTCAGGATACCAAGGAGAAGCATCTCTTCCAGAACCAACTGGAAGAGAAACACTGGGAATAGTTCCCAGAAACAATTCCAGGCATTTGACATTAGCACATCTCTTAACAACCTGGAAATATGGACCTGAAGGAAGGAAGCAGCTCCAGAATCTCTTTGTCAAAACATTAATGAGGCTTCTTCTTGGATTTGGAGATGTTGGGACCATTTTCCTGGATTTTCTGAACACCTGGAATGTGGGAGAGCCCATCCCGGGCCTGTCCAGAGACAGGCAGGTCCTCAGGGAGTATCAGGAGCAATGTGAGAAGAAATGTTGGGAATTCCAGGGAGGAGGGAGGTGCAGTATATATATCTTATATATACTATTATATATATTAATATATTATATATTATATATTATATAAATATATACATGATTATACATATATAGTAATATATTTAATAATAACAATATTAATAGTTATATATACATATATGCATTACAATACTTGATAATATATAAAAATGTAAGTTTTATAAGTAATACATAATATATATGTTATATTATATTACTAACACTAAAAACATGTAATTATTAAAAAATAATAGAATAAATAATAAATAAAATCATTAAGTCAATAATGTATAATAAATATCATATAATATATTAATTACTACTAATTTTTTTAAACATAAAATTATAATACTATGATAATTATAATATTTTGTATATTAATAATATACTATATTATATTGTCGTTAATATATCAAAATAAGACTATGATAATTATATAATATGATAAATCATTATTATATATATTATTATTATTTTAATACATAAATAATATAAAATACATAAGAAATAAATAGTGTGATAAATTATTAATGAATAATATCATATAATGTGTATAAAATATAATACATATTATATATACTATATCATGTATAATATACATTATAGAGTGCATGTAAAAATATATACTATATCACATATAGTACATATCATGTATAAAAAGATATAATAATATATAAAATAATGTAATAAAACAATAAAATATTCTTTAAAAATTTTAAACAAAAATTCCAGTGAGCCATCCTTACAATGCACTGTGAACGTCCCCGGTTTGGGCCAGCAGGGGGGTCTCCTGAGCTCCATGTCTGTGTGTCCCTGTGTCCATCTGTCCACAGGCAGAAGCGGGGTTGGAGCAATCCCTGCAAACCTTGGGAGTGCAGGAAGAGGAGCAGCTGCCCCCCAACCACCCACCCAGGGGCCATTCTGTGCCCAAAATATCCTCCCTTTCCAATAAGAGCTCAGGCTCCAAGGACAAATCTCATCCCCGTTCCCGGCAGGGTCACAGAAAAGTCAAGGATATTTATGAGCTATTGAAGGCAAAGACAATCCCTGTTCTTTATCCATCACAGGAAGAGATTCCAAAGGCCTTGAGATGACATGGATGGATTTATCCCTCCTATATTCCAGAGGCTCAGCCTCATGGCTGTCCTTTTGACCCAGCTTTGAATCCCATCCAAGCACTTTCCTTTCACCCAAAACAAGGAATAACATCTGTAATATCCACAGAATCAGCCAAAGACTTTGTTCCAAGTGTCTCTTTTTTATTAATTCCATATATTTTTTTTATTAGAATATAAGAAACAATATGTGACATACACTCCACTTGTACTTACATTAATATATTTAAAGGAATTGATGCTGCTTTATCCTGCTTATTCTGTTACAACAAAGGTAATACACAGTTACAAATCTCACACCTATGGATTAGTAAAACCAACGTCTCAGTGGAACCACCCCAGTGAAACCAGATCATCCAACAAAGCTGAAATAAAAGGTATCAATATTTTGATTTTTTTTTTCAGCAACACTTTATTGGCTTATTAGATTTCCATTTCAGTTTTGATGAAACAATAAGATTTGGGCTGGGGGAAAAAAAAAGGCATTCTCTCGGAAAATATTGGACCTGGGAAGCCTGTTAAGCCTTTTATTTCTCAATTTTCACTATCAGAGCAAAGCTGGATGAATTAAAACCTTTAATCTGTCTCTGATGTCGCTGATGCTCTGCTTTTTGTGCAGTTATTTGGTTAAAGGCAGCTCTTCCTCCTTGATTTCTGAGTTTGGGGCTTCAAAGCTCCTCTCCCGAGTCTGGGAAGAACCAGCAGATGGCAGGACTTCGCTTCCCTGGGTTCCCAAAACGTCAGATTGGGGGGTTGTGATCCCATTCCAGCTCAGATCCCATTCCAGGGGTGAAAGAACTCCTTCAGGATCAAGGAAGGACTCAGAGCCACTTTCATCCCGAGCATCCCGAGACCCCACTGAGGACCCTAAACCTCCACATATCCAGATGTGCAGCACATCTGCCTTTCCCAGAGGGCACAGATGCCCAGAACTCATTCCTTGGACACACAGACACCAGACAGAGCTACCAGGCTTCCCACAGGGGTGATAGAATCAAAGCCTCTTCTGTGGAAAATAAGGTCCCTGGGAGAGAAATCCCTTCCAAGAACCCCCAACCGGAGTAAATCAACACCGAGAAAGAACATTCTTGGAGTAACGAGGTGGATCCTTGGAGTAATAATTAAACATCGTTCCTTCTGTTTGTACAATTCCCCCACCTCAGGTTTGTCTTTTCCAAAAGAAGACATTTTGCCCTTTAAAAAACAACAAAAACAACCCACAATTCTTAAAAAAAACCTGGAAGAACTCGGTTCATTTTAAAGTCCTTCTTTCTTGGCAAACAGCAAACACCCAGAATTTGGGTGGAAAGGGCTGATGCCGCAATAAATTCTGAGTGGTTTTTTTTGGACAATACACCAAAAAAAAAAAAAAAATTAGAGCCCTTGGTGGTAGATGGTTGTTGAAATACAGCCATTTCCAGCATGGAAGCACTGAACCCATTTTCTCTCATGAACATGCTCCAAAACAGGCAGGTATTTCATTTAAGCTCTTCTTCTTTTCCAGTAAAAACTATTCCAGGATATTTTAGGCTTCTAGGGAGCAAAGCTGCCTCCCCTCGTAACCTCTTGTCCTGTGGGAAGAGGTGAATATCCGAGTTTTCCGCTCAGATTTCTGTCCCTTAATTCCAAAGTCCACATAAACACCTCCAAAGCACTTCAGGGCTGTCCCACCACGGCCCTCAAGTTCCAAATCCGGCACTTGCTTCATCAACCCACAGGTTTTATCACTTTATAAACGCCGGGTTCTTCCTGTTTATTGTCTTATTATTAATGTTTTTAATCACTTCAGCTGCCCATTTTCAGGCCTTTTTCCCCTCCTGGGCTTTACAACAGCTGAGGTTCTCACATGGATTCTCATTCTGGGGATTTTGGGGGCAAAAAAAACCCCTCTGTGGCAGGAGCAGAAATTGGGAGGTTTGGAAGAATTGGTGATAAAATGCTCAGGATTAAACTGTGATGAGCTGTCACACCCTCCCTCTCTCAAACATACTTAAATCTGTCAAAGAGATCTTTGCACATGTGTTCAAAACTGAAAATATCTCTTTTTTCCATAAGGATTATAGCACATGAGGAGGGAAGACAAAAAGGGAGTGAAGAGGGAAAACAAATCTCCAAAATATGCAATTTATCCATCATTTATAGCTCAAAACCACGAGTGAATGACCTTCAGCTCTGTCCCCTGGCAATGTCATTAATATAAATTGTTATTTTATGGGATAAGCAGCCTCTGAATGCTCCTCCCACCAGCCTTTGTTCCCCTTTAGAACCAAATCCTTGGCACCGGCAGCCCCTGGAACGCTGAGATAGGAAGGAAATGGCTTTTGGAAGAGACAACCAGGTCTTGTGGCTTCAGGTTTGTCCAGTTTGGCACCTTCAGGAGCCTCCTAAAGGAATGGCCAGGCTTTAGGACACAGCTGTGCTCATGGCTTGAAGTTTAGCTCTTTCCTAGAGGTGTTTTAAGTCCAAAATCAACCCCCAAACCTGTTATCAGGTGGCCAGAAAAGAGTCACAGCCCCGTCATTTCAAGGCAGAGCACCCTGGGTGCCACCTCGGTGTCACAGCCAAGTGCTGAGGAACAAATTAACCCAAGCAAGGAGGTTTGGAACCCTCCTGGGAGGAAGGCCGAGGCACAGGGAAGCTGGGGAACATTCACCTTATTTTTAGGAAGTTTTTCCCCAGTTTTCCCTGTGCTCCACGTGCATAGCAGAGGTTTGTGGGGCCCCGTGGCCCCAGCAGGTCCCAGGAGGTGAGGGAGGATGATTGACCCAGAGGAAGGCACATCTGAGGACCCACACAAGTGATTCATCCTTCCCAAACTCCTCATTAATTGCAGGTCACATCCTCACGACCGGTCCCTCCTGTCGGGAAGCCTGTCATTAACACGTGTCATTTAATTAAAACATGGGGGGAAGGAGGGGTTAAAAACCACGAAACCGCCTTTGCTGCCAATATTTCTACACCATCTTTCAAAAGAAGCTGTTTGTCAACTCATTTAAGGGGGGACAGACATAAAATTGAACAGTGTGTGGAGCTTTAGGTTGGATTTTGACACAAAACAGGAGAACCACAAGGAAGGCAGGGCCAAGAAGTGCCAACCACCTGATTTTTGCTGCTAGAAAGAAGAAAAAAAAAGCCCAGTGCACCTCTGATCAACCAGTGGAAGTGACAACAAGCTTTCAACTGGAACTTTAAGGCTGAATTTTGGCTTGCTTTTGCGTCTGGCAGGTCCACAGGCGAGCAAAGCAGGCAGGACGGATGACACAAAGATGGCAGGAGGACAAATCTCCCATGGGACAGCTCAGAACTTCCAGGAGCAATGCTGGGAAGATCCTGGGAGCTGAGGGGACAGCAGGAAAGATGAAGTCACCCCCAGCAGGTCCATGTGCACCATCAGGCATTGCAGGTCGAGCCCAGAGATCTGAATATTGGCATCTTGGCCTGTGACTCCACTGAATTTTGCAGACAGACCTGGTTCCTTTAGGGATGCGTGTTGTTGTGTCTCACCATCACAAGTCCAAAGTTGGGGAAACTGAGGCACCGAGTCTTTGTAAGATGCAGATGAACTTCCAGAGGTCCTGCTCCTGCTGTGTTTGCTCCATTGGGGTTGACTCAGCCCTCAAAAACTGGCATTTTTTACTAAAATTCACCTGGAAAAAGCGATTCCCAAGAGAGCTGAGGCAAGCAGGCCCAGGAGGGTTAATCAGCAAGGACAGCAACAGGGAGGAGAGATGCACTTGCTGCTCAGAGGTGAAAGGGAACGTTGAAATGAAGCTCTCAAAAGCTGCTCAGGAGGGTGAGAGGCCCAAAGGTTTGGATTTTCCATAAGAGAATTCCTAATCTCTGCCTGGAGCAAGGAAACACAGCACACATCCCACCGTAGGTACCAACAGGAGCATGTTTATTCAGGTCTGGCACTTACAGAGCTGAGAAGGACAAGGTACAGGTCACTCTTTTTCCAGAAAAAGTCAGCCCAGGATTCAGAAGAAACGAAATTATTCTATAAAAAGACAGACTGCAGCTGCAAGGGGGTGGGAGGGGGGGCCAGGAATGTGTCTCCCTTTGGATCATGCATTCCCAAAGCCCGTGGTGCCACCCACGTGCTGGAGCCAGGAGAGAGGCAGGAAAGTCTGAGCTCTTCACCTGGTGGTGCTGTGGGGGGTTAATCTTGGCGAGTCCCAGCCTGCTTTTAACCAACCTTAGAAACGAGGGGGGAGGTTATTTATTAGGTAGAAAAGCAGAAAACCCTTCCAAAACGATCCACCTTGGCCAAGGAGGCGCGAGGGCGCAGCGGGGTTTGTCCACGGGAAGAGAGAGAGAGAGAGAGAGAGACAACAGCTCAGCTGAACCGCCCACGGCTCCGACGCTTGGAAGAGCAGAAAGTCTGGGAAATGACGGCCTCGGAAGCCCGCTGAGAAGTGGAGGATCTCCTTGCAGACAGCGACAGAGAAGATATCGGCTGGTGAGACCCACGGGGGGGCCTCCAGGAGGTGGCTCTGCCTCGGCCAACCCGTCAACTCTCTCGAGCCCGGAGGACGTAGAAGAAGCTCACGAGGATCCCCAGGGCCAAGGAGGGTGGAACTGGCCCGGACGCCGCTGGAGCCACTGATGTTGCACAGGAAGGAATCGCAGCAGTAGACGGAGGCGGCCGCGATTCCCAGGTTGATCCCGGCGCTGGGGCAGATGGGGGAGCAGCCCTTGGAGATGGACTGGCCGGATTTGCCGCCTGGATTTGGGGTGGGGTGGGAAGGAAGAAAATAAGACAGGTTTAGAGCGTTTCCAAGACAAGTTTAGAGTGTTTCCAAGACAAGTTTGGAGCATTTCTAAAGGCAATTTTAGAGCGTTTCTAAGGACAGGTTTAGAGTGTTTCTAAGACACAGGTTTAGACTGTTTGCAAGACACAGGTTCAGAGTGTTTCCAAGACCCAGGTTTAGAGTGTTTCCAAACACTAAGGTTTAAAGTGTTTTTAAGACACATGTTTAGAGTGTTTGCAAGACACAGGTTCAGAGTGTTTCCAAGACCCAGGTTTAGAGTGTTTCCAAACACTAAGGTTTAAAGTGTTTTTAAGACACATGTTTAGAGTGTTTGCAAGACACAGGTTCAGAGTGTTTCCAAGACCCAGGTTTAGAGTGTTTCCAAACACTAAGGTTTAAAGTGTTTTTAAGACACATGTTTAGAGTGTTTGCAAGACACAGGTTCAGAGTGTTTCCAAGACCCAGGTTTAGAGTGTTTCCAAAGACTAAGGTTTAAAGTGTTTTTAAGACACAAGTTTAGAGTGTTTCTAAAGACAGGTTTAGAGTGTTTTCAAGACAGTTTAGAGTGTTTCCAAGACACAGGTTTAGAGTGTTTCTAAAGGCAAAGTTAGAATGTTCCCAATGCAGGTTTAGAGCATTTCCAAGACATAGGTTTAAGAGTGTTCCCAAGACAACTTTAGAGTGTTTGCAAAGACAAGGTTAGAATGTGCCTAAAGACAGGTTTGGAGTATTCCTAAGACAAGACTTAGAAAGAATCAGTGTGTAAGGGCAAATTTTGCAGTGGAAAAAAACCTTTAAGGTTTCTCTGCTGTAACTAAACACTGGACTTGGTTCAGCATAGATCTCTCCTGTAATTTTTCAGGTGTCCTCAGCAATCCCTGGCCTCAGTTCAATTAATAAAATGCCTTAAATAGATTTATACAGGGCTCAAGTGTTCAGTTATGAATTTAACAATCATAAAGCAAGGTTTGGCTCTTCTCTGGTTAAAAAAAGAAATAAAATAAAAAGGCCAGGAATTTTTTCCACAAAACCCCACACAAATGTGCAGTGGCAAAATCAGTGGGAGAAGAGCCTGAATAGGAGCTGAGACTTTTAAGTGGGGACAGAAGAGTTTGTGCTCTCATAAACTGTTTCTTTGCTCTGTGCCATCACTTGTGCAGGTAATGGCACCCATTTGTTCCAGTAGAGACTGGGAGGACACAAAACCCTTCTGCTTTCTTTTTGTCCTTTTCCTGATGCTCATTTTCGGCTCAGACTTTATAAACTTTCTAAGTGTTGTTTATGTGTGAGATGTGTCATGGACACAGCCCATTGTTATCAGGGCCTGGTTCATATAAAATTCACATAAAGCTCTGCTGAGGAATCCCAAAAATCTCACTCCAGCTTCACCCTGGGACTCCTCAAGCGAGACAAGGAGCACTGGGTGTTCAAGGGAGGCACTTTGGAGCCAAGTGTGCACTTCCAGAGAGGCACAGCCCAAATGAAGGGGCAGAGAAGAGGAAATAATCAGCACTGGGCTGAGATGGGAGTTTATTAAAGCTCCCAGGCGTTCACAACCCACCCATTCCGGCATGGAACATCCCTTCCTCCTGGAAGGCACAGCCAGGATGGGATCTTGGCTCTGCAAAGACCTCCCAGAGCACCCTGCTTCTCTCAGAGCATCAGCTGGGAAGCTCAGAGCCTCCCAAACCTTTCCTGACACTCAGGGAGGAAAAACACAAACGTCCCTTCCTGCCTCGGCCACGGAAAGCGAAGAAGCCCAGGTGGGGCTCTGGGATGAACAACCCAGACACAAGGGGGGAAAAAAAAGCAGGAGTAGCAAGCCTGGAGCTTCCCACAGAGGAAGCCTGCAGCATCCTCCACGCTTTCACTTATTCATCAGCACAACCTCCCCACCCCCTCCCTGAATTCCCCTCGGACTCCTCCGGCGTCGGAGCGGCACGTGGGCCTTAACGTGACTCCTCCCGGCAGCGCGTCCCTCCCCAAAATTCCCGGGGGATGGTCCGACAGCGGTTGCTAAGCAGAACTTTCCCTTTTTTTTTCCCCAGTCAAAGGAAGGAAAAGCCTTCGTGCAGCTTCAGCAGGTGCCCCAGGAGAGTGGCCGAGAGGGGCAGGAGGCGCTGCCGGCACTCACCGAGTCCCACTCCGACGTACGTCGTCACGCAGTGGTTCTCATTCTCCCCACACTTGACAGGCTTCAGGCAGGCCCAGTTGGAGGAGGCATCAGAGCACGAAAAGCAGATGAGTGTGTGGGCTGCAAGAGAAAAGAGACACCTCAGTTAAGGCTGGTGGGAAGATCTCCTCACTTGGTCGTCACCACCTCCGACACACGGCACGTATCGCTTCCCCCCGCAGCTATTTCACCTGTATCGACCTGCAGTTGGGGGTTTTTTCCCCAAAAAAGCTGGCCTAGTGAAAGATTCAAGCATAAGGGATATATTTTGAGCTCTTGGAAGGATCAGCTAAAGCCTGGATACAACCACAGCCTGGTAGTTTATAACACCCTCCTGTTTGCACCAAGTTCAAGCCACAGTTGCCGACTCAAAACTAAACAGCAGAGGCAAGTTTTTGGGATTTGGGCTTATTCAGCTCAGCCACCATGGACACAGTGCCCCTGTCTGTGGAACTGGATGATCTTTAGGATCCCTTCCAACCCAAACCTTTCCATGATTGTGTGACACACTCATGGGTTCGAGCTTTCCATGCCCTGCCTTTGGGCACAGGGTGGGACTCTCGGGGCTGGGCCTGTGCAGGGCCAGGAGTTGGACTCGATGATCCTTGTGGGTCCCTTCCAGCTGGGCATATTCTGTGATTCTGTGACACCAAGATCAGGCTCCACTTGACCTACATCACCTGGTGGAAATGATTTCTCAGCTGGAGCAAGTCCAGCATTGCAGCAAGACCTGCAAGGACTTGCACCATCCCACTGCTCAGGGAGTCACAGCACTACGAGGGCAGTTTGTGCATCCAAGCTTTTCAATTTGGAGCAGGAGCATCCATTTCCATGCCTTCCTCCAAGGCAGGTCTCCCTTAAATCATGGAATCACTTAGGCTGGAAAAGACCTCTAAGATCACTGAGTCCAACCATTAGTTGCAAAGTTCCCCACTAAACCAAGTCTTTAAGCAAAGCATCTACAGGTTTTTTGAACACTTCCAGGGATGGTGATTCCATCCATTCCAATGCTTGGTCACCCTTTCAGGGAAGAAATTTTCCCTAATATCCAATTTAAACCTCCCCTGGCACAATATTTATGGCTTACCCTACACCAGCAGGATGGGCTGCACTAGCTGGTTCCCATCCCTCATCCTTCAGGAAAGGGGAAATATTGGAAACCAGCATTCGGGGGTGAGAAATGGTTGTGGAAACAGCCTGGACTCAGCAGAGATGCAGGGACTTTGATCTCCTCTGTATTTTACACACAAGAACATCACACCCACACTGCAGTTGTTGACCTACATCTGCAGGCAGATCAGGGCTCTTCCCAAGGTTTCAGGGGCTCTGATTTTTTGAGCTCTTCCACGAGGCACCTCCTTCCTCCTCTGTATTTACAGGATGCAAAACAGAGCAGGGGCTGATCCAGGATGGGAAGTTCAAGGCAGAATCATTCCTGCTCCCACCATGAACAGATCAGCACAGAATCACAGAGTGATTTGGGTTGGAAGGAATCTGAAAGATCATCTCATTCCAACCCCCAGGGACACCTTCCACTATCCCAGGTTGCTCCAACCTGGCTTTGAACATTTCCAGGAATGGGGCAGCCACAACTTCCCTGTTCCGGGGCCTCATCACCCTCACAGGGAAGAATTTTTTCCTAATATCTCATCTGAACCTACTCTCTCTCAGTTTGAAGCCATTCCTGCTTGTCCTATCACTAAAAAGTCCCTCTCCAGCTTTTTTGTAGGCCCTTTCAAATATTATCCCAAAGATGTGAAGCCTCACAGAGGCTCAGCAGTCCCTGTCACAGATATTTTGAAGAATAGGTTGGACAAATACTTCTCAGAGCTGTCCCACTGCTGTGGAACTGCACAACGTGTTGAGGTTCTTCTCGATCCTGTTCCCCTCAGGAAAATAAAAAGTTTGAGGTTCTTCTCGATCCTGTTTCTCTCAGGAAAATAAAAGGGTCAAGGTTCTTCTCAATCTTGTTTCTCTCAGAAAAATAAAAGGTTTGAGGTTTTTCTCTCAGGAAAATAAAAGGTTTCTACAAGAAAATTGAGGAAAAAAAAAGCCCTAACAATTGTTCTCAGGAGAATGACTTTTGAGCAGCCACAGCCAAAGAGGAGAAAACAAAACATAATCTCACAGAAACAGATTAAAGTGGGTTAGTGGGAGGTCCTGAATGTCACATCAGGGCAGCCAAAGGACTCTGCTTTGGAAGGGAAGCCAACACCACAACCCCCCGAGAGCAGGAATTTCCTGGAGTGTCTCATCCACCCTCCAAGGATCATCACTCTGGCAAGGATCCCTGCAACAAAGCCGGGTTACCTGAGCGGCAGCCACAGCCACCATGCAGGATTCCAGGGCCACCAGCTGAGTCAAAAACCCCAGTAGAGATTCCTCAGTGGGCCCTGGCTCTGGATTTAGGAGAGGGGGAGGAGGATGGAACCAGCTGTTGAGTCATTGAGCCCTCCAAGCGCTCCCATGGCTTGGCCAAAACTCCCCGTGGGACGTCAGAGTGAAACCCAGTTCTGCTCCTTCGTCCCCTTCAGGTGACCTGTCCCAAACCCTCCACTTTGCAACCACTCTGAGGAGGCAAATTGACTCATCCCATTGCACAGGAACCCTCTGCAAGCAGGGATGAAGTGGATTACAGGCTTCCTGTGGGCATTAGGGCAGGACAGATGTCCCCACATGGATTTGCTCGTTATGCTGGAGGCACGAGTAGCTCAATGATACTCATTAAACCTCGAGAAGTTCCAGGAGCAAACACACCAGAAATATTTGTCCATGACACAAAAGTGCCTTTAGGCATGACATTCTCTGCCATGTGACTAAATCTACAGCATCTCCTACCTGTCCCCATGTTTTTCTTTGTCACACCCACCTATTACCCCTTAACAGAGACGGAATCTTTCCAGGAGAGGCAAGTCCTTCGACATAATTTAAGTGAGGAAACATTCAGTCCCTTGCTGCCCCCAAAATCCACCTAAATAACCCCCTGCAGAGTTCAGAGAGCACAGGCAGGCTGAGTGTTTGAGACAAAAGGCACAAGAAGGGTGGCAGAATTAATTTACTGCAGCTGGAGGAGGAAAGAGTTGGAGCTCAAGGCTACAGGAAAAGAAAAAAAATAATAGTCCCAAGCCCGACCAATGCAAAAGGGAAGCCGCGTTTACAGCAACTTAAGGATTGATGTGTTTATTTGTTTGTTGCTCGGAGGAACAAAGAGCTCCCAAAACAGAGCAGAGCGTTTGAAGGAATTCCTTCAGATAAGAGGTTGAATCGTTCTTGTGAAAAGCAATGCAAGGTGGGGGGGGAAAAAGCCTGGAAAAGCCGAGTCTGAAGCTCGGCGGCACAAGGGAAAATGCTGCTGCTTTGGTAGCTCTTCCATTCAGTCCCGATGCCAAAAACTCTTCCCTTTTCCATGGCTCTTGGATCATTATATACCATAGGCAAGATCCCTAAATAACACGGACAAGATCTTTGAGCAGGAGGTAAAGCTTTTCTGTAAAACACCCCCTGGATACGCTGGAAGCGTTTGGGGATAAAACTCCCTGCACCAAACCCTTTTGCCTGGCTCAGAACTTTACTTTTAAAGCTGAAAGGTTTTTTGGAAGGGGGAGGGAAGCAAAAACCCTTCTCTGCCTTGGCCTGGACAGCCCATCCTCCCAGTTGGAACTGAGCACACACCAGCTGGGCTCTGCCCGAGACTCAACGCTTGAATTGCCCGATCCCACCGGGAGGGGGGAGTGGGAAGGGCAGCAAATAACTCGTTTCGTCTCACCGGTGCCCTCAGAAGGCAAGAAGGGCCCGTGTTTGCCGAGTGGGGGCTGCGAGAGGCCAGAACTCTCCCGTTCGCTCTTTGTTCGGCATCTCCAAACAGCGACATATGGAAACAATACGCGGTTTTGCGCGGCCCCCTTGGAGTTGGGATAGTCAGAAATGGAGCCCACGGGAAGGAGGGGATGGCAGGCCCTGCCACTTGGGCAACTTGGCAGTTCAACGCCCAGCAACAGGAACCACGTTCTCCCCCGGGTTCTCCCCAGGTGCGGTGGCAGCCCCAAGATGCTCCTCACAGGGCACTGTCCCTTGGGGGGGTCATCGCCCCAAGGATGCTCGGAGGGGGCAGAATCACGAGAGGATCTGCCCAGACTTTGCTCCATCAGCCATTGCATCTCCCCTCCACCCTCCTTCCCCTCGGCTGCATCCCAGCCCATCCCAGCGCCGTTATCCCGGCTCGCCGCGCCGAAAAAGGGGGGAGAGGAGCCGGCCCTGGGTCTTTGTTCGAGCCGCAACTGGGAAAAGCTCCAGGATATCCACGCGCGCAGCTGGAGATGCTACAGCTGGAGACGCTCACCTATTCCTAGAGGCAGAGAAGCCCCGAAGTTCCTGCTTCAAGAGGGACACTGATCCGAGGCAGGGCTGGGAAAGACACCCTCCAGCCCGCTCCAAACCCTCCCACGGCTCAGCTCTGCGCCTCCAGCCCCTTTCCAACCCTTACATCCCCCTGCAAACCTCCAACTTCCAGCGCTAATCTACGCATCATTCCTCCCCCACGCCCCCCCCAATTCCCCCCCCCATTTTGCTCTTCAACGCAGAGCTGGCCGAGGGACCAAAGGAAATACCCCCAGGAGGATGTGAATGCTGCGGGCCCACCGCCGCTCCTTTTTCCCTTTTTTATCCTCTCTCCACCGCAATAAGCACCGCGGCCAGCACGGCGAGCAGCAGCGGAGCCTTGCATGTTGCGGGGCTGTGGCCGTGCTATGCGCAGAGGGCGCTGGCGGAGCGCAGGGCTGGCGGCAGGGCACGGGCACCGGGGGTGGCAAAGGGCGGCGGCCCGCCCCGCGGGCACCGGGCCCGGCTCCGCGCCGCTCCCCCCTCCGCGCCCTCCGGCCGCGCCCGCTTTCGGTTCCGATCGGGCAACCGCGCCGGGAAAAGAGGCGAGCGGCCGCCCCGCAGAGAGAAGAGGCCGGTCCTGCCCTAGTCCTGCTCCAAAAGGTTTTCCACACACTCCTACCCCCCCCGCCCTTTTTTTCGTGTCCCTGCTGCTTCCGTGAAGGAGGAGGCAGGAGCGGGAGTGCTGCCCATGTGCGGGACCCCACTAGTGCGCAGCCCTTTTCAAGTGCAACCCCCTGGTTCACGGCTCCCTGTACCCGCAGGACCTGCCGATTTCGTGCCTCCCTCCCCTCCTCTGTACATCACCATTCACAGACGCCCTGAGCGCACACACACCCCCTCCACACACTCCCAACCACCCTGTATCCACATATTCCCCGTGTACCCACGTATTCCCGGTGTGCCCACATATTCCCTGTGTTCAGGGCTCCTTGCATGGATGTCCTGCATGCAGCATCCTCCTCCCCCCCCCCAAATTCATAACTCACCCCTGCAATGCATGACACCCCCTCTTCGTGTAGGACCCCTCTGCATGCACAGCCCCCCATCCAAGAGCCAAGCACGTACAGAACCGACTTCCCCCATCTGTTTACCAGAGCCTAAATTGGATTAGACACACAGGATTTGGGAAGCTTGAAGAGCTGGGATGGCATGGGACAGCCTGGGCTGCTTGGCAGGATGAGGCCTCAGAGTGTAAACAAGTCCACCAGAAAGGTTTGTTGGAGTGGCCCAAATTGAGTAGGTCCCATAGAAATAACTAAATCCTCCAAGAAACAAGCTGCAGGGAGGGCAGTGGGGGAGGGATCCTGGGAAGCTGGCTGTCAGGAAAGCCTGGGAATGGAGGAGCTGGCTGGTGAGCCAGCAGGAAACAAGCAGGCTTGACAAACTCCATGCCACAGATGGGGTTTATTCTGCAGAGTCAGCATTTCCTGGCAAATGCATCTGTCAGAAGAAATTCCAGCTCCTGTCTTGTCAGAGTGCATTCAGAGTACTCTGCTTGGGAAACAAATCTGTGCCTGCAAACTCCTGGTTCCCTTTTCTCTCATCTTTATTTCTCATTGCCAGGTATTGTAGCAGGAACTGCCTTCTGAGCAGTGTGTTTCTGTGGTCTAACATCTTCCACTGGAACAGGCTGCTGGGACTGTTCTCTGCTTCACAAACCAAATGCTAAAAAACTGGGAAGTTGCAGCTTTGTGGTAACTGAGAAACCATAATTCAAACACACTCATCAACCCCCTGTCTCTTTAACAAGGTGAGGTTTTGCGTATGAGAGTCTGTCTGGCTTTTTGTGGCTACACATGAGCAATCTCACAGCACTGATGTGCAGCACCTGAGATTTAATTTCTGGGTATCAGGAAGGCGAAGGTATGTTCCTTCAGCTCTTCCCTTCCTTCAGTGTCTGCTAAACTAATTTAGATGGGATATTAGGAAGAAATTCTTCACTCAGAGGGTGGGGAGGCCCTGGCACAGGTTGCCCAGAGAAGCTGTGGCTGCCCCATCCCTGCAAGTGTCCAAGGCCAGGTTGGACGGGGCTTGGAGCAACTTGGGATAGTGGAAGGTGTCCCTGCCCATGGCAAGGGGTTGGAACTGGATGACCTTGAAGGTTCTTTCCAACCCAAACCCTTCTGTGATTCCATGAGACGCTCCCCTCATCCCCAGGAGAAGTGTCCGAGGACCTGCAGCTTCCTGGTTTTCTCCGACACATTAATTTCACATTATCAGTCCCACTGTTTCCTGGAGGAGGCCTGTCTGTTATTAGGTCTGTTAATAGGAAGGAAGAGGGAGGACCTGAGAGTCACATGAGATTCAACCAACCACAGGATCCGGAGTCATCCCGATACTCTGCAATGGCTGGGCAGGGACAGCATTAATTACAGGGTGCTGCAAATGAACAGGTGACCTGAGAAACCAGGAACCGATTCCTTCTGGTGGAAGATGCACCAGGAAAGGAAGGAAGCCCTCCTGAAAGCTTATTTGGACTCCATGACCCTTGTGGGTCCCTTCCAACTCAGGATATTTGTTATTGCATGGTCTAAGCTTGTGTCTCCCTCCTCCTTACCAAGGCTGTGGCGTGGGACAGGCTGCAAATTCTACTCTAGACCAACACACAAAACACTGCCCTGGTTGCTCCAGCCTCTTCTTGCAAATTCCTTGGAGTTTTGGGGTTGTTGGAAGGTTGTTTGGGGTTGTTGGAGGCGTCATTGAACCGTTGGCTTCATGTTGAGAATACAAGGGCAAAAAACATCTCTTCACAAGAGGAGGGACACAGTAAAAAAGGCAGCAGGGATAGAGTCCAACAGCAGGAATGTGGTGTATGCTGGGGAAAGGCAGAGCCAGGTACAGGAACATTCTTAAGGGAGAAGGAGATAAGGCAAGGGCTGGATCAAGGAGCAAACTGGTGCCTGGGTAAATATTTCAAGGTTACTTGCATGTGGGGGAAGAAGAGGCATGTGTTAAATCAGGAAATGGTGAGTGCCAAGCTCCTTTTATGGCTCAGGAGAGCAGAGATGGTGCAGCAATTCAAACCAGGGCTGCAGGGAGAAGCTTCGGGGTTGAACAGGCACTTGAGGAGTTCAGGCTTGAAAGGTGGGCTCACCACAAGCTCGCTCAGCTTCTGTGGCACCTGCAGAGGTTCCTTCCACACCACGTTTCTATTTCAGGGCTTGTGTGGGACTTCCTGGGCCTGGCCAGGCCCGTGCACGTGGCTCTCACCCGGTGGGATTTGCAAATGAGATGTTCAGTGAAACAAAACTGCTCAAACAACTCGTGGCTCGATGACACAGGAAGGAGACAAAGGCCTTTCTTTTCAGTCATTGCATCATCCTCTGGAGATGACGAATGTTCTGATTCCTCTTCTTCTGGAGAGGATGGGAACTGCTCTGTGGAAGAGTCCTGTCCCACCTCCCAAAACCATGTCGCTGTAAAACACGGATTATTGGTTTGGCAGAGGACTGGGAGGACATAATGAGAAATAAAATATGAGGTTTTTTTAGGCCTATTGCAAAGTTGTCAGATATCCAAGTTCCAAACTAGACCTGGGTATCAATGTCTTTTTCAGCTGGATAAGGGAAATATAAAAGTTCCTAAAAATTAAAATCCTTCGGGGCCACGTGGAAATTTTGTACACGGAGGTTTCTTTTCTCTCTTTGGGCTAAGAACAAACGAAGATCCATCATTTTTGACAGAGGACCCTTCGTACCCAATCAGAAGGAAGGGAAAGCCCCTTATCAGAGAAAAGAAACCTTTTTAGGCAAAAATGAATAGATTAAACTTATCTGAAAATGGGTGGGATTTTGTAAAACTATAAAATGCATGAAATTTGAACCCAAAGGGTCTTTTCTCCCCAAAAAACTCAGTATGAGACTAGACCCAGCGTGCTGAATAAATCATCATCCCTCCCTGGATTTGCCTCCTCCTCAAGTCCTTCGTGGTTGCTCTGGATCAGAGTTGCCCAGAAGACCTTCAGGAATTTATTTGGAGCATCCAAGGATGCTCCAGACACAGGGTTTTCCTGGGAAAACCAAGTTCCAGCTGCTGTCACTGACAGGCCACTCTGCTGCATCCCATGGGAATGAAGTAAGTCTCCAGGTTTTTTGGGGGCAGGAAGAGGCTTTTCAGTCCTTTCCCCATCCCTTCCACCAAAAATGTGCCTCTTTCCAAGCAAGGAATTCCCTGGGATCCAGGGAGGCAGCACAAATAGTGCAAGGGATTGTGGAGATTTACAGTAGAAATGTTAAATTTGGTGTCAAAAACATTGGAATGGGAACGTTCCAGGGCAGGAAAGGACTGAAAAGAAACAACAGATGGAGGGTTAAATAGGAAAAGCGTGTTTTCATTGTCGTGGAGATTCCTGTGTCTGCCTCCGGGTCAAAAGAAGAGGAGGTACAAACTGACCCTGGATAAACTGATTTTAGATAAGAACCTAAGGGTGGGGGCCATAAAACACCCAGCTCAAGCAAAGAAAAGAGCTGGAATATTCAGCCATTTCGCCTCAAAGGGGGAAAACGAAAGGGAAAGGGAGCCAAGACAGAACCCTCTCTTTAAAATCAATAAAAAGCAAGTCCAAAATCGGGGGGGTTTTGTGCTTTGCTTTTCACCTTTTACCTTTACGTTGCGCTCAACCTCCGAGGCAGGACGAGAACCGGTGTAAAAGTGACACAGGCAGATGACCCGGTCACACATATCATTGTGACTAAACGAAATCCTCAAGGAGAAGCCTGAGAGGACAAAAGCCACTTTTATCCAGAGATCTTTGCACGATGACGTTTCTTTGTCCTCCCAGAAGATCTCGCAGCGAGTTTTATTACTCCGATTTCCTGCGGGCTGCCGAGGGGAGTTCCCCGTCCCCAGGAGCGGCGTCTGCACCTTCTTTAATTGCTGATTAACATCTCAGGCTGGAGGCGGCCCTGGAGTTGGAGGCAGGTGCCGGGTGAGCTGTTGGGAGCACCGGGCACAGAGCCAGCTCCTGTTTCCTGACTCTCCTGGACCAAGGAATATCGAATCCCTGACACTCCCGTGCTCGACGATGCTTAAGGACTTGCCCAAGCGAGAGATCAGCTGGAAGAGGGGAAAACCACCTGTCATTCCTATGCAGAGCTCTCTCCACACACTTTTATGCTGACTGAGACCCTGGGAAACCTGGGGGTGTCCTGGAAGTTGAACAAACATCCTTTGGAGTGAAGTTCCTGTGTGACGCGAGTGGAGGAGCATCTTTGGGTCACCTTTGTTGGTAGACAAGTTGTATATTTGTCTTGGAGCCACCTGGTCTGGTGGAAAGTGTCCCTGCCCATGGCAAAGGGGGTTGGAATGGGATGATCTTTACGGTTCCCTCCCACCCAAAACGTCCTGTGATAAAGCAAGTCAAGCTTAGATAGCACTAGGAAATTCTGCTCTAGGGAAGGGAACCAGCTCCACATGGGAATGACAGAAAGGAGACAGAGAGAAGCAGGAGAGGCAACTGAGTTCATTCTCCAGCTCCTTGGAGACACCAAGGTTGATGCTGAGGACACTGTTCTTCTATATTTTGGTGCATTTTGGTTGTGGTGCTAAAGCTGCTGATTCTGGAGGCAGTTCTCCAGCTCTTCACCACATGTCAGGTGCCAGGAATCTTTACTGATCCTACCCAAAACCCTCTTTGCTGCTGTGTGAACCCTGAGTCAAAAAGTGGGGAGAATGGAGCAACCCCTTGGAGAAGAGCCTGGAAGGATCCCATCCCATCACTCACCAGTTTAACTTCCCAAACACAAAGGATTGCAGACTTCCAACAAGTTCCAGCAATTTCCACAATTTCCCCCTAAGTCTGACACATGTTAGACCTGTGATCTGACACCTCTTCTTTTCCTGTCAGGGAGATTTCCTCATCCCCTCTTTGTGCATGTGATGGGTCCACATTAACTGCAGAGCTTTGTGCTTGTCCTTCCTGAATTACCCCCTTCTTTATCTCTCAGACTATCACTCAGATCCCTCAGAATCCCCCAAAATTCTCCTGTTTGCAGGTTCTCTCCATTTGTCACCTGTGAGCTCGAGGGATTTATTCCCTAATCCAGCATTCAAACCGACAATTAAAACTTTGCATCGTCCTAGAGCCAAGACAAGCCACAGATGACCCTTTTTAATGGATCATTCCAGCCTGACAGCAAATTGTCCATGGTTATTTTGCTCGTGATTTTTAGCTACACTGTGTTTTCTTAGTTTTCCTTTCGAGCCCATCACGTGTCACGGTGCCAAAAGCTTTATTAACGCTGAGCTGTGTGACAGGTACCACTTTTACCTTAAATACACATTTTGTTATCTTGTCACAGGTGGGAATAACACCCATCTGTCACTAAAGTCCTGCTGCTCGCCCCCCATCTCCTCGGTAGCCCTCAAACCACTGCAAATTGCTTGACGATCTTTTTTCAGAGCTTTTTTTCCCAATACTGAGCTCTGCGTGTCCCCAGAGTGTCCCCAGCCCCCTTTTTATTGATGGATGCTGCATTTCTTCATGGAAAAGGTTGTTAAGCACTGGAAGGGGCTGCCCAGGGAGGTTTGGAGTCCCCATCCCTGGAGGTGTCCAAGGAAGGCCTGGACGTGGCACTCAGTGCTCTGGGCTGGGGGACAAGGTGGGGATGGGCCAAAGGTTGGACTTGATGATCTTGGAGGTCTTTTCCAACCTAAATTCTGTGAACCTGTGATTTGTTGTCACGAACACCCAGATTTCCCTGCTGTGAAGAAACAGGAGCTGGAGGAACAGGCTGGGCTTGGTATCTCCAAGGAATCCACAGATTCTTTCTCCCAATGCCTCCTCCTAGATACCACTTGGGCAGACATCCCTCAGCCATGTGTGTATTCATAGGGAAAACATCACTTTTCTTTGCTTTTGATGTGTTAATTAGTCCATCTCATTAACATCTCTGGCAGCAAAATGGTTCTTGCTCTTGTGTTGGATGTGGTTGGTGCCTCCCCACTTGTCTTCCCTTTAACTCTGCATATATATCAAGCTGGAAGCACAAACACATGTCCTGACTCTGGATGTGGCACCTTCAAGTATTACCTGGGTGTCTTCTCCCACCAGGCACAGCCCAGCCTGGAGAGCACCTGTTACGACCCGCCCCAGGAAAAGAGGGGGGGGGGTAACCCAGGTTTTATCAAAAATTCCTTTGGGGTGGATTAAAGCGAAACGACACTAAATAATCGGTGTATGAAAATATATATTGATAAGATTTATTTTAACAATTTTGAATCAACAGGTAAGTTAACATTTTTGGGTGCTGTCATAATCAATAGGTAAGCTAACACTTGCTGTCATAACCTTTCTGGGGAGGAGAAAAATGCGTAGGGGAGAGAAAGGCAGGATAAGAGACAGGGAGAGTAAGAGAAAAGAAAAGAACCCCTTTTGGGGGGGGGAGAAACTGTTTAGGGGAGAGGAAAACCAGGATGAGAGTAAGGGAAAAGAGAAGCTGAGAGTATAAAAGAAATGGGCATAGTCACCGCCCACTGGATCCAGCGATGCTTGAGAGCAATGGTCTTGATTCGCAGGCGGTGGGGGAGAAGGAGAACTCCCAAATTCTCAAAGTCACCAGTCAGTTTATATACCCTCAGCATGCTCTGGCACCTCCCTGGCATGAGGGGTTGTTTTCCTTTTTTGGGCTTAGTCCACCTGAGGCATCTTCTAGGCCTTGTGCTGTGTCTTTTGTGTTTCGCCTGGTTCCCGCCTTTCAAGTTTAGCAGAGGGAGGGCGGGTCCTGATTGCCCATCAGATGTATCAATAGTCAAAAGCCTGCAAGGTCAGTTCTTGTCTTTTCAGGACTTCACACCTCCAGCACTGGAGGGAGGGAGGGCCTTGATTGCCCATCAGATGCATCAATAGTCAAAAGCTTGCAAGGTCAGCTCTTGCTTTTTCAGGACTTCACACCTTCAGCACTGGAGGGAGGGAGGGGCTCGACTGCTCATCAGAGGTATCATGCAAGTCAAAAGCCTGCAAAAGTCTCCTAGAATGCATAAATCATCAACCATTTCAGTCTCTGACAGCACCACCAACCAAACCTCACAGTGCAGCTTCACTGGAAAAGGCAGATGTGACAGATTTGGGATTTTTTTCCGTGGGGGAAGAGGAGAATTGGCTGTTTGTGCCTAAAATTCTGAACCAAGAGAAGCCCTGATCTTCTTCTTCCAGCTCAGGGAAGGCAGGTACCAGTGTGGAAAAGGAGCTGTGACCTTCTCATTATCCCATTTCTCACCTCCAGCCAAGAAGGAGGTCCCTCTTCCTTCTTTATCTGAAAGACTTTCAGGGATTTTCCACTCAAAGCACCAGCTCTGACAAAATCCATTCCTAAAGCCCACCCCCAATGCTCCCTTTTCAGACACCTTCTGCTCCCACAACTGTAAGGAGCAGGAACCTCTTCCTGTTCCTGTTCACTCCAGGAACCAGGTAAATCCTTTTAAATTCAGTCCCTTCACCTCCACAGGATCAAACAGTGTAATCCCGGTGCTTTGGCATCCAGAAATTTCCAGACAAGAAACTCCTCTAAAGTTGTGGACAAGGAGATCCAGGAACCACTTTTTCCACTTGATCTTGTGGGAGGCAACATCCCTGTGGGTGCCATCAGTACTGAAACCAGAGTGGGGAAGAGGAAGGGAAGAGCTGGGAAGGCAACAAGGCTCTGCAAAGGATCTGGAGGAGGTTTGTCCTCTCCCCTTTGCTCTACTTGTCCTGGTTGCCCCCACCCCACCACCCTCAGTGGAATTATCTCACCCTTTGACTTGTTCCCTCCCCTCCAGTTGGTCTCCCCCACCAGGTCTTTGCTTTCTCACATCCAGTGCAACTGGTTGAGACATAAATTGCTCCTTCTGCTTCCTCTTTCTTGGGAAGACTCGACAGGTGGCAAAGCAGTGACAGCTTTGGCTCAGAGTCCAACTTTCCTAGAGCTTTTTGAAGGCACCCAAGGTATTCCAGGGAAGAACTAGGTATCCATGGAGCGCTTGCTCATGGCATGGGATGCAGCACAGCCCCTACCAGTGCTGCCAGCCCTGCCCTCACCAGCTGGGCATCTCTTCCTTCTTCTTGGTATAAAAACTCTCCCACTTCTCCACCATAAATTTGCTTCCTTTTTGTGGTTGTATTTTCTGAGAGAAAATTATCAGCTGGTTCTGCTGGCAAGTTCACATTTGGGCCTTTTGACATCTTGTCATCACAGCTCCCCAGTCTGCTCAGATCACAGGCTGTCAGCATCTCCTAGTCCTTTCCCACTACTGTGGGGTCACCTCCTTAACTTGCTTCAATTCCATTAAACAAAATGTTTAAAATCAGGCACCAGGATTTAAAGTTCACAACAAAAAACAAGGAGCTGATGTGGCATCTTTGGCTGCTCTTGGAAAACCAGTTGCTTTGTCATCCAAGCAACATGAAACATCTTCAGAATACTCATCCTTCCATATGTGCAACCAAAACACAGCTGAGTGTCAGCATCTTCTTGTCCTTTCCCACCGGTGTGGTGTCACCTCTTTTTTTGCTTCATTTTCCACCATCCATTAAACAAAATATTTAAAATCAGGCACCAGGATTCAGAGCTCACAGCACATAACATGGAGCTGATGTGGTGTCTTTGGCTGATCATCCTCGTGGAATTCCATTTAAAAATGTGTTTAAAATCAGGCACCAGGATTTAAAGTTCACAACAGAAAACAAGGAGCTGATGTGGCATCTTTGCTGCTCTTGGAAAACCAGTTGCTTTGTCATCCAAGCAACATGAAATGTCTCCAAAATGCTCATCTTCCCACCAGAACACAGCAGAGTTCCAAGGCAACGCTTCAGATCTCATTTAGCCATCAAGTGCAACATCTCATCCTACAAAAAAAACCCAAAACAAAACCCACCCTTCATTTGTTTGGAGCAGCTCTGGTTTCTCCCAGAGCACAGCTGAGTTAGTGATGCTGCCAGATTTCCCTTTTTTTTTGCGTGTTTTCCAGGAAAAACGGGCTTGCAGCAGGGCTATGACCCGAGGGGCTCTGGGCTGTTTGTGTTAGGGCCTGGCTGGCTGCCCTTCTTCTTCTCTGTGACACTCCCAGGCCTCCCACAGAGCTTTTCTGTGTCCCCTCAGCTGCAGCTCCAGCGGGGAGAGGAGGGAACCGAGAGCCAGGAGGGCAAAGCAGAACAAAGCCCGACACAATCGGTCGTTTCTGTGCCAGGAACGTGGTTTTGTAGAAACCAGCTCACAAGCTCTAAATGACTGGGTTGGCAACAGCTGGGAGGTTGGTTTGACCCTGGAAAAGAAGAGGGAAATAGATATGGGGATGTGTTTTCCAGCTGGCCCAGGTCCATGAAGAGGCAGCGTGAGGGTAATTCTCAGCTCCGTGTTCTGCTTCTTCCCTTCCCTTCTCCCTCCCATCTTTTTCCTCTCTCAGCCACCTTTCTTCTTCTCTGCCTTTCCTCTCTCAGCCACCTTTCTTCTTCTCTGCCTTTCCTCTCTCAGCCACCTTTCTTTTTCTCTGCCTTTCCCCCTTTTTCTCTGCCTTTCCCCCTTTTTCCCTGCCTTTCCCCATTTTCTCACATGGGTGATAAAGGATGACCATTTCAAATCGTGATAAAACCCCACCAAGAGCCAAGAGGTAGAAATTGCTCCCCTACTGCGGCTGGAAAAATGTCCAAAATGCTGCCAGAAAAAAAGCTCTACCTCTTCTTCCTTGTTTATAAACCGGTGTGTGATCACCAGACTCCCTGTGAACAGAAGATCCTGATCATCCCTCTGTGCTGACAGAGCCATTCCCTGGGTTTTATCCAGGGTGGGCTGTTATTCCTCACAGTGCTTTGAAACTTAAAGAGACAAAAAGACGCCTTCAAGGATCTCTTCAGAGCAATAACGATTGGAAGCCTGAACATGTCAAAAGGCTCATCTTTTACAGGTTTCCTTAGGTGAGTTGAATGTCTGGGGACACTTTGGATTCAAGCAGGCTTAGGAAATCAATAGGAGTTCAGCACCTGACTTATCCAGGCTCTCTCAAAAATCCCGAGGGGAAGCTCAGCCGCAAAACACGAATCTTTGAGAGCAGAAATTATCCCACTTTTATTTCAGCCAACAAAGCCATCACGGGGAGCTTTTCCCAACCCATCACAGTCCACGTGCAAAGATGTAGGTGACACTGACCAGGACAGCCAGAGACATCACTCCAAAGCTGCTTTTCTTGCTGTTGGCTCCATTCACGTTGCACAAGGGTTTCTCACAGCAAGAAACCCTCTGAGAGCTTTGTTGCTGACTTGCTGCTGGACACGTCGGAGAGCACATCTTGGAGATGATGTATTTGGGCTTGTTGGGCTCTAACGGAGAAGAGAAGGGGGGAAATAAAGGAAGAGTAGGATGTAAAAATCATTGTTAAGTTGCTTTCATGGCTAAATCGGTGCTGGGGAATAAAAGAAGGGCAGGCACTAACGCTCAAGGCAAATTTCGTGGAATGAATCATAGAATCATGGAATGGTTTGGGTTGGAAGGGACCTTAAGGATCATCTAATTCCAACTCCCCTGCCAGGGGTAGGGACACCTTCCACTAGACCAGGTTGCTCAGAATAACATCTAACACTTCCAGGGATGGGACAGCCACAATGTCACAGAATCCTAGGACTGTTAAGGTTGGAAAAGAGCTTTAAGATCAAGTCCAACCATAACTTGGTCCTCTGCTCAGGACCAGCATCAATCTGGCCACGTCCACCCTGCGTGTCCACCAACATGATGCTGGTCTTCCCTGGGCTCCAGGTCTCTTCTGTTCCTGGAGGAATTATCACCTGTGGGTGCCTTTTAGTTCAAGCTCCCTGAAGTGATGCCCAAGCTGGGTCACTTCCCACCAGGATGGTTTTCCTACAGCACAAAACCAGGGGGAATGTTCTGCATGACCTTAGGTTTGGGCTGAGAGCACCTGGAGGTCTTTGAGGGCACAGACCTGAAGGATTGTTCATGGCACAAGGAGTCAACCATGGAGTTTTTTGCCCCAAAAACCTCTAAAAACAACTCTAAGAGTGAAAAATGCACATGAACTCGACCCCCAGGCTTGAGTTCTCTCCCTGGTGCTGCTCGATGTGTCTCCAGCACTTCCCACCTCCCGGCAGCAACATCGACACTGAGTGACTGCAAAAGGGAGGCACAAGGTCCATGTCTCCTAAAAGCTGGTGATCAGGGCCTATTGTTTCAATGACTGGGATGAAAGCCCATTCCTGGGGCTGCTCCTCTCCAGAACAAACAAGGTGCTTCTCAGGAACGTACTCGTTCTGACGTCCTTCCGCACGGTCACGCAGTATTTGTCCTCCTCGGAGCACATGGAAATGGTCAAACAGTCCTTGTTGGACTCCTGCTCTTGGCAGGTGTAGCACATGAATGCATAAGCTGGGAAAAAAAAAGCAAAACAGAGAAAGCACATTACATGGTTTGAGAACCACAAAAGCTGCTGCCCAGAGATCTCCGTTTTCCTTGCTGATGAATGTTTGTGTGTGGGTGACCGCTGATTTCTTTATCCCTTGACCCGTGGCAGTTGTGCTAAATCCTTCTCTGTCTCTTGTGTCTCAGGCTGAGGAGTGTTATTGATCTGTTTGCAATCTCTGGGAGCAGGAGATGTGAGTGGAATTTGAGGATTTGGGGGCTTTTATGCTGGCGATTATTGCCGAGCAATAAATAGCGTCTCCATCCTGACGGCTCTGCCACGTGAGTTGCCAGTTCCTGCCCAGTGGTTTCTCCTGGGCAACACCAGGCAAGGCTTGGCAGGGAGAATTTGAGGGTGTCTGGGGTGTTTGGAGGAGGTGGACAATGCCCAGTGTCCTGCTTGTCTTTCCTGGCTCAAACACTGCTGTCACATCTCCTTTTTTGTAGTCGGACATCACTCACTGACCTGGCCTAACCTCAGTTCTAAGAAGTCTGGGGAGAGCTGCCAAATGCTCTACCAAGGTCCTGTTGTAGTGTAAAACAGAGAATAAATGGAAAAGTCTTAACCAAAAGTCTGGTTGAAGTGGTAAAGGGAGATTTGGTGAGATAATTCATATCTGCAACTCTGGTAGAGGATTCATGTCAATGAGTGACTCACGTCAACTCGCAGCGATGAGTTGTCTTTCCTGTCAACAATTTACACACTTGCCCTCAAAGCCAGAATGGGGTAGGACAGACCTCTGGAAGGTAAAGAAAAAGAGGAAAAAGAGCAAAGACACTGTCTGGGTGAGAGAACACACCGAAGTGTCAGCTGGGCAGATGGTTTGAAGGATTTTATGGTGGTGGTCGAGTTCTGGGCTCACGAAATCGCCCAGAGTGAAGTGTGTGGTTTTGTGGGAAGGAGACAGGATGAGCTCCTTTAAAAACACGGATAGTTTTAGAAGGGAAGCAAACACGGCACCACACGAGTTGGTGCTAAGTCTGGGGGCAGTCTGTGAGCATGGCAAGGGCAGAAAGCAAGCAGAGGACACGTTCCTGGGAGAGCAGCTTTGCCCGATAAGAAGTTGGCGGCGAGAACGTGGAAGGACAACAAAGGTCAGACCATTAAATGAGAAGTTTGTGATGGAAGGGAAGGAAAAAGTCCTCAATTGTTGATCCTGTGAGGGTCAGAACAATGTTTATCTTTTTTGCTTTGGTTGGCACTAAAAGTTGAATTTTCATGGGCAGAGTAGAGGACATTCAGTGAGGTTTTGCCAAAGTTTTGGCACAGTCTTGAGTGATGTTTTAAGCAAGACCAGGAAAGAAAAGGCGGTGAAAATTCCTCAGAATGGGTGCAAAGCCAGGCATGGAAACTCTCTCACAGGGTAGTTCATGATGATTAGTGGTCAAACCAACTGGAGCAATGCAGCTCCAGAGCTCTGCTGTGGGCTCAGGTCTGTCCAGCATCATCCCTGGCGACAGAAGGGATGGGATCGAGGATGAACATCATTTTTTCAGATGGTGCCAAGGACAACAAAGGTGAGAAGACACTGTGGGTAGAGTTCTGTAAGTGCTGGAAGCAGAGCCAAGGAATCTTGGGCAGCATCCAAAGCAATGTGGGCAGCAGGGCAAGGGAGGGGATTCTGCCCCTCCAACTTCCTCTAAGGTGAGACCCCTCCTGCAGAGCTTCCTCCAGCCCTGGGGAACAGCACAGGAAGGACATGGAGCTGCTGGAGAGAGTCCAGAGGAGGCACCAGGATGATCAGAGGGATGGAGCAGCTCTGCTGGGAGGAAAGGCTGGGAGAGGTGGGTTTGTTCAGCCTGGAGAAGTAAAGGTTTCAGGGTGACCTGATTGTGACCTTCCTGCACCTGAAGAAGCTACAAGAAACATGGAGAAACAAGTGACAGGACAAGGGGGAATGGCTTCAAAATAAGAATAGGTTTAGATTGGATATTAGGAAGAAATTCTTTACTGTGAGGGTGGGGAGGCCTTGGCACAGGATGCCCAGGGAAGCTGTGGCTGCCTCATCCCTGGAAGTGTCCAAGGTCAGGTTGGAATGAGATGATCTTTAAGGTCCCTTCCAACCCAGGCCATTCTGTGATTCTGTGACTCTATGATCCCATAATTCCAAGATTCTATGATTCCAACTGATTTTGACAGATGGATGTAATAAAAGAGCAGAGAAAAAAAGGCAACAAACAGTGAATGAAGTTCAACAAAGACAAATAAATCACACTTGGATAAAAATTAGACACTTGAACGTCGGATGACGAATGAGTGGTTCGGCGACGATCAAGAACCGCAGTGCAAACAGCAGGAGTCAACAGTGTCACATTCCAGGGATGGAAGGGAACACAGGCACAATGTCATGTGCAAGATATGCAAAGTGGCCTTTCCACCCTGGCAAAGCCTCAGCTGGAACACCAGCGACCGAACCCGGTGCCCAAATCTGTCTGCGGCACTTCAAAAACTATGCAGGGCATTTGGAGAGAGCCCAGAGGAGAGGGAGGAGAAAGGGTCTGACTGGAGTTTTGGAAATGTGACCTCGTGGAAAAGGTTGGAAGCCTTTAGAGTGTTTATTAGAAATGAGAATATGTTGAGGAAAGGCACAATAACCACCTTCCTGCAAGGAAAAAGGAGGCAGCGGAGGAGAAAATAATAAACTGGTTTATACGTCCTGTGGTGAAAACACAGGAGATCTGCACAAAAAGGGATGCTAAGGGATATTAAGATTCCTAAAAGTCTGAGCAATTCCAGGCCATGAAATCTTCCTTGCTGGAAACTTTCAAAGATACTTTAAACAAACATCTGCCTGGTTTTGTCCGACAGCAAGGGCTTGATGATCTTGGAGGTCTTTTCCAACCTTAAGGATTCTGTGATTCTGTGGGAAGGATCGTGACCTTTTAAGATTTCTTCTGGACACAGTTTAACTGTAACAGTGAGTTTATAGATGGAAAAGGCAACAGACCCTCTTTGGTGGGCTGAAAGATCGACAGTTTTGATCAAAAGTTGGTTATTGGGATCTTGGATGGGACCCCAGAGAAGTACCAAACAAGTTACCTCCAGGTTTTCTGTTGTCCCTCTTTTAGGCTGGAAAGCTGCAACCTCTTATTCTCGATCTACACTGGGCTAGAAAGGTGTAAAAGCCTGTCCTTAAATCCATTTTGAATCTGATGACAATATAAAACATCATCAACCCTACACCAGTAAGGAATCCCCCCAGGACTGTGTGCTTCCAGAGCCTGGCATTCCTGAGCTTTCTGTTTTATCCTGGCTCACACTGAGGATGTTGCTTTGAAAACTACCCTCTTCTGTCCATTCTGTAGTTTCATTCGGGAATTAGGGGCACAAAATCCTTTCTTTTTTTTTAATAATAAATAGTCCTTTTCCCACCCCAAAACTGGCCAGAGCTCCCGCTCTTCCAGGAGCGCTTCAAAACCATCCATCCCAAAAACGTGGGAGTGAGGGGGTTGATGCATCAGAGAGCAGGAATTAATGAGGTGCCTCTTTCTCAAGGCCTGCTAGATATGTATCGTGGTTTCTGGGAAACCATCAGGTGTGGGGCAGATATTGGCAATCTGGTCATTATTCTTACGTGCCAGGAGCAATGGAGCAACACATGGAACAGTCCCAGAAGGAGGAGGTGCATTCCCAGCACCTCAGACTTCCCTTTGGGAGAAGGATGCCTTTAACATGACATGGGCACAGAGAAGTTCTTTCAGCTCTGCCTCTGATTTAATCTATAAAATTCCCAGTGTTGCACTTCCTAGGGTGGAAGACACTTGGCAAACCACGTGGATCACCACAGTGGAGGAAGCAGCAGTAGAGAAAAGTCCCTAAAAGTACCCAAAAACCGGTATTCATTTCAAAAATTACAGGTTTTTAGGCTTTCTGGCACTTCTAGCTTGCAGCTTTTGGGAAGATCCCATAGACCACTGAGTGGATTTAACCTGGCATCCAAAGAAGATTAATTTATCAAGACCTTATTTCTGCATCAAGTTGGAGCGCAGAAGGTGCTCAAATCAATCGAGGTGCCAAAGGACGTTGGCGACAACAAAACTGGGGACAACCCTCTAAATTTTTTGCCACCTGAAAAATTTGCCCTCCCCTCCTCCCTGCCCCTGATCTTAGCCAGAAGCAGCAGCTGAGGCTCACCTTGTTGCACACACAGGACAGCAGCCAGCAGGGTGACAAGAGGAGTCCTCATCTCCAGCAGATGCTCCCAGCTGCACGGGGAAGGTGTTTGGAGGGCAGGTTTTATACCTCTGCAACAGCAGTTTTACAGGTTCCCACAGGTGGACACAGACTCAGCCCACGGGCGGGGGATGTTTCACGTGGGAGTTTTCCAGGCTGGAGCTGTCGGAACCTTTTAAGAGTTCTTCCGGACACAGTTTAACTGTAACAGTGAGTTTATAGCTGGAAAAGGCAGCAGACCCTCTTTGGTGGGCTGAAAGATTGACAGTTTTGATCAAAAGTTGGTTATTGGGATCTTGGATTGGACCCTAGATGCGTGAGAGGGATCAAACAAGTTACCTCCATGTTTTCTGTTGTCCCTCTTTTAGACCAGAAAGCTGCAACCTCTTATTCTTGATTTACACCGGGCTAGAAAGGTGTAAAAGCCTGTCCTTAAATCAGTTTGGAATGTGGTGCCAATATGTGATGGTTTATACGTCCTGTGGTGAAAACATGGGAGATCTGTACAAAAAGGGATGATGCTAAGGGATATTAAGATTAAATTCCTAAAAGTCTGAGCAATTCCAGGCTACAGCATCTCAGGGGGGGGAAAAACCCTTTTGGTGACACATTTCTTGCCCTTCCGGTCTTGGGAGCGATGGGAAATTGGGATCTGCTCTTTTCTCCTCGGAGTTTCTCGCTTTGCTCACTGCTCTGATGCAGCAACAGAGCCTGGAGGCACAGGGATACAGTCCTAGCCATGACTTTTTCCAAGCCCTTTGGATAGTGATGGATCAGGGTTTGTACCGTTCCTTTCCCTTAATTATTCACCAGCACTGGCCTCGGGCTCTCAGCTGGCTTACCTCAAATAAAATCGGTATGTTTTACAGCACCTCAAATAAAATCAGTGTGTTTTACAGCACATTAAATTAGCTAATGGTTAGTTAAACAGAAGATTTGCCTCCAATTTCCATGTCACTCTTCATTCCTTTATCAATTCCCTTCCCGTTAATCCCTCTTCTCTCTCTCATAATCCTCAAATACCCCGGGCGCTTGTTATTTAATCAAGTCTGGCTCCTCTTCCAAGGATCCTTCAGAGGAGCTGATTTTCTCCAACAGAAAGCCAACAGCTTCTCGAAATTAGACTTCCATTTATGAAACCACAAATTGGCTCCCTGGAGTTGCAGCTCTGCTCTCAAAGAGCCATCTCTCAAACTGTCTCTTTTTCAATCTCTCTCCTCTCCAATCAACCCTTTTCTTTTATTCCTCTGTGTTGCTCCTCTCCTCTGAATTTCTTAAAATCTGTTTCTGACAGTCAGGGAAAGAGGATCCTGATACAACATGCATCATGAGTTGCCATCCCAACAGAGCTTCTTCCAAAATAAAATCACTCCTGGACAGCAGGCAGAGCAGAAAGTGCGAAAGAAAATATTGTCAAACCCTCCTTTTTTGGGCAATTATGGAATAACTTCAGAAATTCCCTGGATGCAGCCAGCAGGAGGGTATTTTTATCCATCTCTAATATGAATCATCCCAACACTGGATGATTTCCTTATCCATGTGAGTGTCTGAGTCCTGATCTGCTCCCGGAATGGCATCATCAGGGGGTGAATTCCAGGGTTGTTCAAGCCTGATGTCAAACTGGACATTCCCACTCTGGGGTTTGAAGGCTGGTGAGGTCAACAAGGACTTGGTGATGATCAAATCCAGCCTCGTGCTCCTCAGAGGGCAACTTTATAACCGAGGGTGTCATAAACAGGTTTCCTTCTTAATTAGTGGGTGTGGCTTCTTGATGGGATTTCGCAATGAGGGTACAAGGAAGAAACCATTTCCCCCTTATTTTTGGTCCTGTTTTATCCCATAGACTCATGATGGCTTTCAGAGAATCATAGGCTGGGTTGGTTTGGAAGGGACTTTCAAGATCATCTCATCCACCTCCCACTAGACCAGGTTGCTCCAAGGCCTGTCCAAGCTGGCCTTGAAATGTCTTTTTGAGTTTCCCAACATCCATATTATTCCTGCATGATCTTTCCTGCAATAGGATCGAGTCAGCTTTGAAGGAGTGGTGATGTTAAAACTCCCCCAGGGCATCCAAGGGGAGAAATTTGGGTTGGAAATGAGCTTTTCTGTGTCAAGAATGTATCTGGGAGCCGTTTCCAGGACATTAATGTCTTCCTTGGTGTCCTAACACTGGGATATTCCCTCTTCCCGGTGTCTGGAGAGTGGGAAGAGAGATTTCTTTCTCAAAGAGGACTGATTATGAATCACAAAAGCATCACTGAAGGATCTAGAAAGGATCTTGCAGGCACACCAGGGCCACCAAGTGAGGAGCAAGATTGAGGAAGACTGGAAACAATAAAAACCCCAAGGATTCTGACTCACCTCTGTAGAGTCATCTCATCTCATCCATTTGGGAAAATTAAAATGGACCTCAAATTGGAGCCATGAGTTGGCAATGGACTTTAAATTGGAGCCATCACTTGGCTGTGTGACAGCAGAGCAGCAGCAAATTTTGGAGAAGGGTTGCTTTTGTCCCTTTCCATGGCTTCCAGAAGCTTTTTTAGGCCTTGCTTTGATCTTTTGCATCCATCTCATCTCCTGCTTTGTCATTGAGTCGCCGGGTGTTGGTCAGATCTGGGTAGATAAAGGGGGAAAAAGGGGAGAAATTTCATGTTGTGAGGGGAAAGACACCGGAATTATTCAAGGAGAGCAGAAGGCAGCACAGATCCTTCAAAACCAACCGTGATAAAACCCTGAGTGAAGGAGAGGAAGGGCCAAAGTTAAAGCACTTCCTAATTTAGGCAGAGCAAGGCCTCCTTGGCTGATCCAGGTCTTGACTCAGAGGCCTGAAAATTGAGCTCTTATACAATCCACAGGGAGAGGGAGGCAGTTCCCTCCCAGGAGCAATCCCAGGTATTTGAATGAGACTCCCATCTCCTTCCCAAGAGCCCTCCAGGCATCCCAGGTGGCTGTGCTGGGCAGCTCGACACTCCCATGCCAGGAGGATGAAGCCATGGGATCCAACGGAAAGCCTGGGTGGAGGGATGTGGGATTAGGAACCAGCCCGTGAGCGGGAGGTGGCACCTCAGGATTTCTCAGGGAGGTTGGCAGAGAGTCTCCTCTTGCCCAACCCTCCCAGGGAGGGGTCTCTAAGGGAGCTTTCATGTTTTTTAGGACCTCCTGTGCCTCAGGGCAGCTGAGCTCCCACCTCCAGACAAGGACCTCGAGACGTGGGTCAGCTTTGGCCCCACACACGTGGGGTCGTGTTGCTGGGCAGTAGGGACTGGAATCTGTTGGATTAGGGAGAAATCAGGCAAGAAGCAGGTTGTGTCCCATGTGCCTCCATCCCTTTGGCCATGCCAGGTTCCTTCCCAACCCAATACAGAGGCACCTGCCAAGTTCAGGCACCACAAAACACGATTTATTTTAAACCTGGTTGCCAAGAGCTGGCCTGAACTCACAAGCTCAGCACAACGAGACCTGGGGCCTTAATAACCCCATCTTGCCCTTTCCCAGTCCCTGAGGAATCCTAAACCCATGGATAGCAAAGGCTGAGGATTATTCCAAATAGTTCAGCTGTTGCCACGCTGTGATCTGTGTGTGGGGCAGAATTTGGCCACCCGAGGGCCACAGAACAGCTCTTGGCTCGTGTGGGGTGTTCACATCTGCCTGTCACTTGAATATCTCTAAATGTGGCAGGAGGGGAAGAAAAGGGAAGAGGGTAAATCTGACAGAAGAGTGGAACCAGCTCAGCTGGGGGATGATAAAAACCACAAGGAGAAGGAAGAGTCTCGGGGCTAAAGATAGAGTATTCTCGGCCAGCCTTGGATTTACACCGAGGAGAAAACACTGAGCTGAGGCTGTAGCAAGAAAATAGAGGTTGGGTGGAAAAAACAGGACTAAGATTGGATGAAGAAGCCAAAGAGGAAACCTAGGAGAGAAAACAGCCAGGAGTGCAGAGCTGGAGGTGGGATATGGATGGGAGGAAGGGGTGAGAGCAGGTGGGGGTGAGCTGGTCTTGAGGTCAAGTTTCCTTTGAAAACCTGTTCAAAATAACAAAGATGTGGCTGTTTCTGAGTAAATGCCCATCAGGGGGAGCAGAACATGCAGCTGCTCTCCCTGTGACACGAGTCTACTGAGGGAAAACCAGCTGGGTCAGCTGCAGACAACTAATTATCCTGGGAGATCTTCCTTGGAGTGATCCCTGGGAAGAGCTGCCTCGGGAGAAAGCAACTCATCCTCCCCTGGCTCCCTTTGGAAGGGTTTGAGTGAGGAAATCTCTCATTCCCAAGATTATCCACAGGGAAGGGTAGGGCAGGGTGATGAATCCCTTCCATTTTACCCACGCTGGGACACCTGACTGGCAAACCTAAAAGATTCATTTTCCAAATTCATATTTTGTCACAGATGAGGCTGGAATTTCCAGACTCCAGCGGACACACATCTGGCTTTCCTGCCTTTAAGCACCGTGCAAGATGCTTTTCTCCCCTTTCAAGATAATCCTTAATGCCTATAATAAAGCAATTTCCACTGGAAGATCTTCCATCAGTTTAAAGAAAACTTAATGCTCGAGGTCCCTTCCTGGGGAGTCCTGCCCTGTCCCCTCTGTTTGCTGGGGAGCCCAACTCCTCTTCGGGCAGCTGACTCACAAGACGAACTGAAAGCAAGTTAAATAGAGTTTATTCTGAAACAGAGTCACAAAAATGACATTTCTGCCAATGCAGAAAAATAAAATCTGGGGAGAGGCTTTCTGAAGTGAATGCAAAGCAATTTGAGCATATTCCAGCATTATTCCCTTCCACTTGCAGCCTCCACTTTTATTCCTGCTGCCATGGATGCATCCAGCAGCTCCTCCCCACGTCCCACACCACGCAGCCACGCGAGAGGATAAAATAACACTTTATTGTGCCCAGTTGCTGCTTAACAACTCTGATATTAAAGGGCTTCCTCAGAGCAAAATGATGCAGGGCAAAAAGTGGTATAAAGAGAAAAAAAACGGCACGAGGGACAAAACGAAGGGGAAAAACTGCACTGATTTAGAAAGTGCCAATAGCAGGAGAGATGGTGCCCGTGGTGGGCTCCACATCACTCCTTTCTCTTCCAAAAATATCCTTTTGAGGTATGGCAGTGCCCTTGGGCTTTGTCATCGGATGTGACCTCCCGAGCAGGGGAAGCAGGGCGGCATTCCCACCCTGCAGGTGCCACCTCGAGCCCTGGCTGTGCAAGGCCTCATTTCCCCCTGGGAAAGCCTTTAAAAGCCCATGCTGAGGATGCAGGCCAGGCTGGCTAGGAGGCCCAGGGCGATGATGGTGGCGCTGGTTTTCACGCTGCTGGCGCCGCTGATGTTGCACAGGGAGGTCTGGCAGCAGCTGGTGGCCACCCCGGCTATGCCGATGTTGAGGTCGATTGTCGGGCAATATGCAGAACACTTCTTGGTGATGCGCTGGTTCTTGTCACTGCCTGGGGTGGGAGGGGCAGAAAACAGCAGGAAAAGTCAGGATTTTTATCTCATATATTTTTTTTAGGCCTCAGTGATCACCTGGATGTGCAATATCCAGTAGTAGATCCCAGGCTACTCCCACTTGCTGCTGTTGGTTTCCCTTCTGGCTGCACCATTATTTGTGTATATTGTGACCTCTGGAGACCAACTCCAGAGTGGCTCCTTCCACAGTGCCTGGCCCTTTCTAATTCCACCACCTCTTGAATGCCTACTTGACCTTGGAGTTGAGAGAAGGAGTTTGTGGAGGGAAATTCTTTCTATTCCAATGTCTCCCTTTCCCAGGAGTGTTTAATCAGTGCAGCTACAGAGATAATCTCTGAGTTCTGCAAGATTTGCTCTCCGCGTGCTGCGATCCTCATTAATTCTTCCACCACACCTCCTGGTGGGAGCAGGCTCTGCAATCAGCCTCCCCTAATCCCCATCTCGCCATCAGAGCCTTGGAAAAGCTCTCCCCACTTACCCATTCCCGTGGTGGAATAGGTGGTCAGACAGTACTTCTCGTTGTCGGAGCATTTGGTGGTGCCGAGACAGTGGATGTTGGAAGTCGCGTCTTTGCACGAGAAACAGGTCAAGGAGGAAGCTGCCAAAAAAGCACAATCCAGAATCAATCACCTCCAGAAACATCCCCAGGAGCACAAAACTGGTGGTGGATGGAGGATCTGTCAAGCCCAGGGGCCACAATTTGACAACCACCTCCATGTGTTAAACTTGGCCCCAGGAGCCCAGTTAGTTTAAGCTCAAATTCCCACCACAGATGTGCTTTACTCCTTTAGGAACCCTCAGGGATCTTCCTGCTGGCTATTTAGTTGACTCTGCCTTGAATCCATTTAGATGTGTGGCATCTCCAGTGTGCTGTTGGAAAGAGCACCCTGGTCTACTGTCACTTCCAGTGTGAAGCTCTTGGGATCCCTTTCCAGCCTGGCTCCTTCAAGCCTTGGTTGGTGGACAAGAGTTCTTGGATGGAGACACTGGACCAGAGAATCTGTGGCTGCCCCATCCCTGGAAGTGTTCAAGGCCAAGTTGGATAAGGCTTGGAGTAACCTGGTCTAGTGGAAGTTGTCCCTGCCCATGGCATGGGGTTGGAACTGGATGATCCTTAAGATCCCTTCAAACCCAAACCATCCCATGATTTTTCTGGTTAATTTTCAGAGCTCTCCTGTGTCAGGAGGAAAATCTTGGACCTGCAGAAGACAGGGCTGAGCAAATCACCCCCTGGGCTGCAGCAGATTCCTTTTTACAGTCACCCATGGGTATTAACATCCTCTCTCCACAAAATGTGCACATCTGGAACACTCTGCATCTGCCAAGCGCTGTGCTGACGGGAATGAATGCAAACAGTTTGCACTCACTGAGGCTAAAACAGCCATTCATGGCAAAGAGATCCTTGGGGAAGGTTTTTTTGCATGATAAGAGGAATTTCCTCATCTCTTTATCTGGCACAAACACTCTTGACAGCAATGTCACCCTCTGGGGATTAGACTCATCCTCATGTCCAGAATATCTCTTTCTATGGCCCGTTAATACCCATTTAATTCTTGGAGCAGCACTGGCCTTTAGCTTTGCCTTCCTTTCCCTTCATCTTCCTTGCTCTTCTTCTCTCCTTTAGCTTTGCCTTCCTCTCCCTTCATCTTCCTTGCTCTTCTTCCCTCTTGTCCTTCATCTTTCTTCTCTTTTTCTCCCCTTTATCTTTGCCTTCCTTGCCCTTCAACTTCCTTGCTCTTCCTCTCCCCTGCCCAAGCTCATCAGCACCTTTGTCCACAGTGTCCCAACCTCATCCCTGCCCTTGTGTGACCTTAAGACAAGTTCATGTGGCCCAAACAGGCTCAGCCCCAGCTCCAGCTCAGTCCATAACCCCAGGATCACTGGTTTCCATAGGAAATGCCTTTTAGGTCACTATTCATCCTCTGCCTCGGTGGAAGCTGCCTTCTTCTCCCACTCCAACTCAGCCCCTTCTCCCTTTCCGTGGCCTCCCAGTGCTGACCTTCCTTTTCCTTTCATGATCCACAGTCCTCCCATTCCCTACTCTGTTATATCCCACTAAATGGCCATGAGCAGAGGCCACAGAGGACAGAGAGGCCATAAAACTGGGCTGGCAGTGCCTCAGATCCCATCACCCTCCATTGCCATGGTTGTTTCAAACCCCTCACCCTTGGCACCCTCGGCTCTCTTTGACTTCACACCAAAACTACTGCAATTTCCTTCCTACCTCAGTCATTTCCATCTCCAGAACCTCAGCAGTTCTCTCACTTGGCTCTTGCCTTCAGTATTGTCCTGACCCTGATGGATAAATTTATTTGTTCGAGTCTGAGACCCTTCCTTAGGACCATCTGTGTGAGAAATGTGTGGCTCCACTCTCTTTTCTCGTGCAAATCCCATCCAGGGATGTTTCTGCTCCACCCCACTGGGAACCACCCTTTCCTCCCAGAAACGCACTAAAGCTGAATCCCCAAACTGGATTTTCCAGACACATAGCCTGGCTTAATCCTTAATAATACAGCTTCTTTAATCCAAGCCCATCCCCAGAATAATTTCCTGAATTAATGCAGGAAACAGTGGAGCTTGTCATGTGCCCAAATCCTGTTTCATCCCATCCTCCCAAAGCTGGGAGTCTTCATTTCAGAGTCCAGTTGCCCTGGGAGCCTTCCATCACCTTTTCCAACCTCTGACTCTCCTCAGGAGATTTCTTACTCACCATTCCCTAGAGGACTCTGGAAGCAGATGGAATCCTAAATGGCAGCTCAATTAAGACCCTGAACTCAGGGAGGACAATTTTGGTCATTCTACTGAAAAACATTTCTAATTTTATTTAATCTCTTCAGGTATCTGAGGGCTGAGAAGGAAAGGAAAACTATTTCTTTCAGCGCCCTACCCAAGGTGTAAACCTGGAGTTAAACCAGGCTGGCCTAAGCTGGTTTACCTCAAATAAAATCAGTGTATTTTGCACTGGATGTCTCCTGCCTGCACCCACCAGGACCTCTGCTCTGACTGAAGGGGAACATTCCCCGAGGAAAATGTTCTCGTGGATAATTCCAGCCACACACATAAACCTCTTACATGTGTGAAGCATTAGGAAGTGCAGGGATTGACACCGGTTTCAGGATTAATTGGAAGAGGAACCAACCTTGGATTGCACAGCAAAGGGGGGCTGCTCATGGGGTAATTTCCACTGATCTTTTTAAGAAGTGTGATTACAGTTGATAAGATCCTTTTCTTGTCCTTAACGTTCTCAACTTGAGCACAACGATTTAGCACATACCAAGTTTAAAACCTGTGATAAGTATTCCCGTGATAAGAATATTTACAGAGCTGAAGGGCTCTGCTAGACCAGGAGCAGAATGGGTGGTAGTTTGCAGGTCAAATGCTACAGCAGAGGCTGAGAAAAACTCAGTTTGTAATAAGGCAAAAAAACCCTGAGCTGAGGGAATCAACTATTCCCCTAAAATAGAGGAATATTCAGGGCAGCACCTTCCCTTCCTTGCTTGACCCACAATCCAACCTTGGGGGGCTCCCAGAGGCACAGGCAGAGCCCAGCCAGGAGAACTGAAATGCAGGTTCCCAGTGCTCTTCCCCCAAAAAAACTCCAGACACTTCTCAGAATGAAAATGGGACTCTGCATCTCCATCCCAGACCTGGAATCAACCAGACTGGGAATTACAGAACCGCTGGGGCTGGAAAAGACCTCAAAGGTCATCGGGTCCAACATTACCCCAGCACCGCCACGTTCACCACTAAACCACTTCCCTGAGCACCACGTCTACATGTTTTTTGAGCACTTCCATGGGCAGTGATTCCACCCCTTCTCTGTTCCCATGCTTGAGCACCCTTTCAGTGATGGCATTTTTCCTGATGGGTTAATGGTCAGTCTTGATGATCTGAAAGGTCATTTCCAACCTTAATGATCATTTCCAGCCTTGCTGCACTTCAAAGCAACGAGAGATGGGAGCCAGAACTGCCTCTCCTCTTGTGGTCTGCCCATCTCTAGTGATTTAGGTAATGATGGTTTGTAATTGCAACCAATAAACAAGTGAAAAAAATTCATAATGATCAGGCCGTGGTGAGTCTTGGGTCAAACCTGCAGCTTTAGCTCTGTGTATCCCTCAACTAACCCCCTTCCCATGGAGCTGCACCGAGGGCTCTCAGCCACTCCAAGGACTGGGCTGGGTCTTCATGAATCGTCTGAGGTGGGTGTCTCATCCCCCATTTCACCTCCTTGTCCACCCACCTTCTGGTGGGAACACGTCCCCTGGCTTCTTATCCCAAGGACTGGAATATTTTCTAGACCTCAGTGACCCTCCTGCAAAATCCTCTTATCATCCCACCACATCAAAGCCAAAGTTTTGGGAGGGTCTCCCCACAAGCAAAGCAAACCCTTGGAGACTCACCCCTGTCCGTGCACAGGGCGAGGACGAGCGCGGCGAGGAGGAGGAGAGGAGCCTTCATCCTTTCCAGGTTCTTGCCAGCTCCCAAAATAAGCAGGACTCGGTCAGGGCAGGTTTTATACCTCTGGAGTGTTTGCTTTGATCTCGAGATAATAACCACGGGGCTGCTGTGTCAGAGGAGGGATAATTGGGAGCAACGTGTCAGGGCTTGTGTGTCCAAGGGCTCTTTGTTGGAAGTCTAAGAGGGGGTGTGTTCTCCCCCCCAACTTCTTTTCCTCCTCGTTTCACAACTCAGCTGCTTCATCCTGAGTGAACTCTGAGACAGTTTCTAATTTTGGGGAAGTGGAGGAAAAGCAAAGGACACAAAAAACCAAAACAACGAAGAGAGGAAAATTCTCCTTTCTGGGCCTCCCAGGGCTGAATCCCTTTAAAGATCCCTTTAAATCCAAACCCCTGGCATGGGTTGGATTTAAATTTCAAATGGAATCTGGGACTGAAGTTTCTACAAAATGTCTCCCAGGACTGGCAACAGCACTAGAGCAGCAGAGCAGAATCCTTCCACTGCCTTTCATAGGGGACCAGGCATCATTTTCTGTCTCTTTTTTAAGGCAGCAGTTCAAAAAATCACAAATGTTTCTGCTAAAAAGAAAAAAAAAAGTGAATATTTTATATGAGAAGAAAATGTTATCTTGTTACAAAATAAATTCCACTGGGCAATGAAAACGACCCCTTAAATTAAAAACCAGACATGACACCCACTCCCACAGCATCCAACAAGCTGTGCTGTTTGTTTGTTTGGTTTTTTTTTCACAAATTCCATAAAAATAAATGTCAGGGAGAAAAACACCAACCAATTAAAGCATGGAGAACGAGGGGTTGGCTGATCAAGGATCTCAACTCATTAAGTTTTCAGAGGAAAAAAAAAACAAACCAGCCAAAATTCTGTGAAATGCCAACAAGAATATTCCATTGGATTTCCATGTTGTGCTCTTTATTCCTTTTTTTTTTAAATCATGTTTCATCCTGTCTCCCTGTATAAAATCAGAATTTTCCCCCATCTTCTTCGGGTTGTTGTTGTTTTTCCCTCCTGCCGTTGTTTTCCTGCCATCTCCTCACGGGGACGGAGGCACAATCCCAGAAAAGCTCCTTCCACGTGACACCTGGAGCTGCAGGAGCTGCCCCAAAGCCTCTGCCAGTGACTCTGCCCCTTGCTGCTGCCCATCTGCCTTATTTCCCTTTTTTTCCTCATCTCCAAATTCCTCAGATTTCCGTCTCCCAGTAAATATTTTGGCCTTCTGACGTGACCCACCTCCAGCCATTGTCTCACCCAAAAGCCACCCCGGGGTTCTTGGGGTGATGTAAGACTTTCCATCACCTCTAAATCGGGCTTATAAACACTGTTCACGTGACTGAGGTGAGGAAATTTCTGCTTTCTCAACAGGGAGAGCATGAAACTCAGTTGGAATAGAGGTGGCAATTAAGCCAAAAGGCTCCAAGGAGGGGCGTGTTTGGCTTCATCAGCCTTCCAAAGGCACCAGGAGGGAGGAAAATAGGAGCTGGCGCCTTCCTTGCCAGTGAAACCCTCTCTTGCTTGTGAAATATTTGATTTTCCCCAGGCCAGGAGAGATTTGATTGGTAAATCAGCTTTTTTTAGTGATTATCTGGGGGGGGGGGGTGATGCCCCTCAGCAGAGGGAACGTTGAGTTGCAGAGCAGAGCCAGCCCACATTCCAGTTATCTCAGCCAACAGCATCCCCTCGCAGGTACAGAAATAGCAGCTCAACCAGGCACTTGTTTTTGATTCCCTCCCCCTGTAATCTCAGCCAAGCCAAAACCTAAAATATCTCCTGTCTCCTGCAAGCTGCTGAGATTTTGAGAAGGCAGGGCCCGAGTTCTTAAAGGCTTTAGAGCAGGATTTTCCAGTAGATGATCCTGGAATCTTCCAGCTGGTCCCTTATGTCCTTCTTAATGTTGTCTTTGTCCCTCACCAGAAATAAAAAAAAAAAAAAAAAAAAAAAAAAAATCATGAAGGCAGAAAGATGATTTTTTCAGGACACAAGAAGTAAAGATAATATCAGAGTTTACAAGAATTTGGAAGTTATGAACTTCATAAAGGCTTCAGAATGAGTAACAGGGGATTTAATTGGAGGTGGAGGTGGAAGGTGAGGTGGAAAGACTTATTTCCCTTGACACAGTTGCCGAGGGAAGAAGGAAAAGTGTTTTGCTTGTCTCGTTCTAAACCTGGTTGAAACTCATGTGAGGAGGATGAACAGTTGCTTTATTTTAGGGAGGGAAAAGCAGTTTTCTCGAAACAAAAGCTGGTCAAATGTAACTGTAAATGTATGTAAATGTAAGTGTGAAACTCAGATGTCGTTGCTAAATGTGGAATTTCGAGTCGGCCAAAAGCTTTGAGAAGAGTTTCAGAAATTGCTGTGATTAAAATGCGGGAAAAGCCATTGGAAAAGTGGTTAAAAAAGTGCAAAAACCCAAGTTTCTGTTGGTCCCTCAGCACAGAAATGCTACACCACCACTATCCTCTAGTTAGAACATTTAAATAAATGCCAGAACACCCTCCTTGACCAGAAATTAAATCTTTATGGGATGATTAAACCTAATCCCATTTTCACAGCCTTTGGACAGAACTGTGGTTTCTTCCTGTTGCACAGAAACACCTGGATTTTGCCGGTCTGGTGGAGCAGGATTCCCTCAAATCCAGCACAGGATTCCCCTCAAATCCAGCACAGGATTCCCTTCAAATCCAGTGCAGGATTCCACTCAAATCCACAGCAGGATTCCCCTTGAATGCAGAGCAGGATTCCCCTCAAATCCAGCACAGGATTCCCTCTAATCCAGCACAGGATTCCCCTCAAAACCAGTGCAGGATTCCCCTCAAATCCAGTGCAGGATTCCCTTGAATCCAGCACAGGATTCCCTTGAATCCAGCACAGGCTTCCTTCAAATTCAGCACAAGATTCCCTCAAATCTAGCACAGGATTCCCTCAAATCTAGCACAGGATTCCCCTCAAAACCAACACAGACTTCCCCTCAAATCCAGCACAGGATTCCCCTCAAATCCAGCACAGGGTTCTGCTCAAATCCAGCACAGGATTCCCCTCAAATCCAGCATGGGATTCCCCTCAAATCCAGAGCAGGATTCCCCTCAAATCCAACACAGGATTCCCCTCAAACCCAGCTGGGCTGCAAACATGAGGGATTTTTTCCAGGTGCCATTATACAAACCCTCCCAAAATCCAGTGCTGAAGTTTTAAGCTGCTCAACTGGGAATTACACACTCTCCAGCTCCACGATCATGTGTATTTTTCCCTTTAACTATAGGTTCGCTCTTCCAGGAGCAGGAGGGAATCTCAACCCCAAAAGTTGCCAGTGATGTCCAACCCAAGAGCTCCAGAGGATCCCCATCTCATCTCCTCCATCCCCAAGCCTGAAAATGCAGCAGTGACTGGAAAGGGAAGGAGAGACCTCCCCACCAGCCCAGACACCCATCACCTTTCCCAGACTCATCCTGTCCGTTTTCCCACTGGGAAATCACGACCAATCCCTCAACAACATCTTCTCCGAGCAGGCACAGAGATCTCCTTCCCAGGAGGACGCATTCCAGCAGCACTGTCCTCGCCTTGGACATCTCCAGCATCTCCAGGTGGGACTTTTCCCTGTTTGAAAAGCTGAGACCACCCACCTTGCAGAGATCACGGGAGAACTTTGCAGGATCGCAATTCCTGCCAAACCCCGGCCGTGTGTCCCAGCGGCTACAAGTGGGAATTCCCAGTTGGCAGTGGGAGCAACACAAACATCTCTGACCTTCCCAGACCGACACCTCTGCTCCGAGCCATCGGAGTATTTTGCTTTATGGAATGTCTGGATGCAACTGAGTCAGTTGGGAAAGGCAACCAGGAGAAGACTCAGAAGTGCGGAATTCAACGGGAAGAGGAGATTCCGAGAACAACCCCTCGCCGGCAGAGCTGTTGTCTCAGGCTGGATTGAACAAAGACACTCTAGAATAACATAAATCTTTATTTTTGTCTGACCATCGTCACATGCTGTGCTATCAAAAGAGCTTTTCCAGGGAAAATTAGTATAAAACGAGGAGGGGGAAACCGGGAGCTGCACTGCCACGTCGGGAATGGGATCTGTCTGGGATAAGAACAGGGCAGCACAGCCCCTGTTGGAACCACTTGACAGAGGAGCCTGGTTTCTCACTCGGGGGATACCTTGTGGGTTCTTGGGTTGTCCCATCTCCTCCCACCCCTCCTCACAATCCTGCCCTGATGACCCAGCCCAGACTGGCGGCGATTCCCAGGAGCATCACGGCGTAGGAGGTTCGGATGCTGTTGGCGCCGCTGAAGTTGCACAGGGAGGTGCTGCAGCACTTGGTGGAAAAAGCTGCCACCCCGAAGTTCACGTTTGTCTCGGGACAGTCCACGGAGCACTTCTTGGTGATCCGGTGCCCCGCGTCCTTGCCTGGGGGGAGGAGGAGAAAGGAGAGCTGGAATTTGAGATTCTTCGGGAAGGGGGGGGGGTATTAATTGCAATTAATAACAGCCACCAGGGGGGTTGATGAGTGCTGGGTGGGCACCATGCATGGCACTAAACAGTCCTTGATAGAAACCCACGCCAAGCCGAAATCTCTGGTCTGGGTGACCAGGTGGTGACCAGCCAAAGGTTGGACTCGATCTTGGAGACCTTTTCTAACTAAATGACTGTGGGATTCTGTGCTTCCCATAGGACAGCAGGAAATTACTGGAGTGCATTTCCCTCTAAATGGTCTCTAAAATGCCTCTAAAATGCCTCTAAACCCACATTATTTACATCCAATCCCTTTCCAGCCTTCATCCCAGAGCATGTGGGAGAGTTCTCAGTGTCTGCTCCTGAAATCTGTGTGTTCCAGCCACAAGGGTGGGGAGGAACCAGCACGGGTTGCCCGGAAAAGTTGTGGATTCCCCATCCCTGGAAGTGTTCAAGGCCAGGTTGGATGGAGCTTGGAGCAAACTGGGATACTGGAAGGTGTCCCTGCCCATGGGAACCAGATGATCTTGAAGGTCCCTTCCAACCCAAACCATTTTAGGATCACAAAGCACCACTGAGGGATTCACAAATTACATGTTGTGATCCCTAAACCTCAATCATCAATTCTTCCCAAAGGACCCCCAAAAAAATCACTGTTTCCCAGGACTAAAATGAAGATTAGGAAAACCTGGATGTGTTGCTGGCACTCACCAAGCCCAGCAGTGCTGTATGTGGTCGTGCAGTACTTCTCATGGTCTTCACACTTGTAGGTTTTAAGGCAGTTCCAGTTGGAATGCTCGTTGTCACATGTGTAGCAAAACAGGGAGGAAGCTGGAAAAAAGCACGTGTGGCACAGATTAGAGGTTTCCAGCCATTCCCTCTTGGGAAAAAAAGGTGTCAAAGCCATATCTTTCCTTGGAAAACTCAAGGTGAAAAGTACGTTGTGAACAAGTGAAAGAAGGGGTTGGTTTTGATTAATGAAGCTGAGGAAGGAAATACAGAGAAGAAAACGAGTTTTCCTCATTGACTTGAGATTTGGGGGGTGATTAAATTTGAAACAATGTTTTCCAGCCAGAGCAGCATTCCCAGGTGACCTTTCCTTCTGTCCTGGGGTCCACATTGGCCTGGCTGGAAGCCAAGCTCCAAAAGCAAAGCTCACAACCTGCGAGGAGGAGAAGAACTGGCAAGGAGAGAAGGAACTGGCCCAGTTCTTGGATTGAGAGCTCAATCCCAGGGATTTTCAGGCAATATCTGCAAAAAGCACTTCCCAGACATGAATTAATGAATGCCTGTGGCACCCCCAGGGAGCAAAATGACTAAACACAGCCCCACAATAAAGGGAGAGGTCGCTCCGGACAATGGAGAGATTATTCCTATCAGCGCCTGGAACGACGTGTTCCCAGGGATATTCTTAACTCAGCGCTGTGCCAGGGCTATTTCCAAACCAGGAGGAGGTGGGATATGGATTGCTGGGCACAACCCAAGTCAATTGAGTTAGGATTCCAGGTGGCATTTTATGTGAGGAATGTGGGCATGTGCCATCCCGTTCCCCGGAGGTGCATTCATTGGGGGAAATTGTTTTCCCTGCTGCCTGGAGTTCCATGGAATGCTCCTCCTTTTGGGTCAGGGGTGACAAGAGGGAGTTGAGCTGCTCTGGGGAAATCCTGCTCCATCCTTCCCAGCTCTTGGTTGCAGGTGACCCAATTATAAAGCAGGGAGGGTCCTGAACTTCCCCTGGTTTGGTTCCTCCTGCCTTTCTCAGCCCAGCAAAGCTCTAAATTCTGCACAAAATCCTCTCTCAATTAATTCTGGACTTGGTTTTAGCCCCCTGCCAGGGACTCTCCAAAGCCCAGCTGCTGTTGGTTCAAACTCATCCCTGGAGTTCAATCTGCCCATGAACTTGGTTAGACGACTGCAGAAGCAGTTTTGAAAGAGAATTAAAAGCCAGTGTAGTCCCTGACTATCACAAGCAGGGAGAGAAAAGGCCTCTCCTCTGTGATCTGGGTGTCTTGGGTACAGCTCTGGGTGTCTCAGCACAGGACTGACCCAGATGCTTCAAGGCCAGGTTGGACTTTGAGCAGCCTGGTCTAGTGGAAGGTGTCCCTGCCCATGGCAGGGGGTTGGAGCTGGATGATTTTTAAGGTCCTTTCCATCCCAAACCATTCTATGGTTTGATGATTCCCTGCTCTTTTCCAGTCCAGGTGTTGCAAGTTCAGCTGTTCTCCGGAGTAGGAGATAAAACCAGCCTTGGTTTTGAACTGAATTGAATCCTGGCTTTAACTCCTCTTTAAATCACTGTTCAGTTTTCCCTGTTTCTCCATCACATGGATATTTTCAGCCTCTTTTCTCTCCTCTGGAGGTTCCCCAACACGAGCTGTGGGCTCCTGTCCTTTGGCAGGCAAAGCAAACCCCAGACCTGCTACTTAGCAAGAATTGATTGCATTTTACAGCCCCTGGAGCTCTCTCTGAGTTCCTTTTGTTGCCAAAGTTGTTCAAACCACTTCCTGCTGCAGAAGGAGCCCAAACCCCAGCACGTGCCTGAAAGCAACTGCAATGCACTTGTACTCACTAAGTGAGGCAAAGAAAACCCCTTCCAGCCAGGAAACAAGAACAGCTTAAGCCATTAGAGCTGCTATAAAGCCTTTCCTGCCTCTGGGCTCCACCCTCCAGGAGCTGGAATTTTAGGAAACGCAGCCAGAAATAACCTTAATGGTGCAAAAGGACAAGAGAGCCGTGGATTCCACAATAAACACACTCCCACTTGAGAGTTTGCTCCTCAAACTCAGGAGCAAAGAGCTCTTGGGCTTTCAAAAATCTCGTTTCTTAATTGGGATGTGGCTGTGGGAAGGAGAGTGAAGCTCTGGCAGGAGATGGGGTGTCAAAACCAGCCACACAACCTCCTGTTGACAGCAGCTCCCCCGGTTTCATCCAGGAACAAAAATAAAACCAAAGGCAGGACTCTGAGCTTGGCTTAATTTCTGTGAGCATGTTTGAGTTTGTGCCTGTCTTCAGAGGGAAGGATGTGAGAAACCAGAGGGGGGAGCTCAGCTTTGAGGTACCTGGGCAGAGTTCACCCAAAAACTAAGATTAAACCACACAAAATATCTCCAGGTACCTCTGCAGAACTCACTCAGAAATCAAGACTCAACCAATCTAAATATTTCCGGGTGCCTCTGCAGAACTCACCCAGAAACTAAGACTTAACCACACTAAATATCTCCAGGTGCCTCTGCAGAACTCACCCAGAAAAAAGACTAAATCACACAAAATATTTCCAGGCAACTCTGCAGAACTCACCCAGAAACTAAGATTAAACCTCACTAAATATTTCCAAGTACCTTGGCATAACTCACCCAGAAAAAAGACTAAATCACACAAAATATTTGCAGGTGCCTCTGTAAAACACACAAAAACTAAGACTAAACCACACAAAATATCTCCAGATACCTCTGCAGAACTCACCCAGCAACTAAGACTTAACCACACTAAATATCCCCAGGTACCTCTGCAGAACTCACCCAGAAAAAAGACTAAATCACACAAAATATTTCCAGGTACCTTTGCAGAACTCACCCAGAAACTAAGACTTAACCACACTAAATATCCCCAGGTACCTCTGCAGAACTCACCCAGAAAAAAGACTAAATCACACAAAATATTTCCAGGTACCTTTGCAGAACTCACCCAGAAACTAAGACTTAACCACACTAAATATCCCCAGGTACCTCTGCAGAACTCACCCAGAAAAAAGACTAAATCACACAAAATATTTCCAGGTACCTTTGCAGAACTCACCCAGAAACTAAGACTTAACCACACTAAATATCCCCAGGTACCTCTGCAGAACTCACCCAGAAACAAAGACTAAACCACCCCAAATATTCCTCGACGTGCCCAATGCAAAACTTCCCCCCCAAGACCTCACCAGCTGCACTAAAAGCTGCCAAACGCTCTTGTCCCTAAGTTAACCTGGATTTCTCTTCTGATGTTCCCATTCCCAAAACCCTCTTGTCCCTGAGTTAACCTGAATTTCTCTCCTGATGTTCCCATTCCCATCCTGGTTCTCCCAAAAGCCTCCCAAGCTCCTTACCTTGCTGGGCACACAGGACGGCCGCCAGCAGGGCAACCAGAAAAGCCTTCATGGTTGAAGGAGAGCCCTCAGAGCCCCAAAGGTGTGGGACGGGGCACCACAGGAAGGTTTTATACCGGGACTGAGTTGTCTTTTCCTTCCCTTGATTGCAGTAATTTGAGGGTTGGGGAGTGACAGCACCCAAGGTGTGATCAGGGCTGGGTGTGTTCGTGCGTAGGAACCTGTTACAAAGCTGCAGGGGTAGAGGTGTTTTCTTCCATCTCATCTCCAGATCCAATCTTTTCTTTTTTTTTTTTTTTTTTTCCCTGCTGACCTTGCCTGCATTGCTAATTTGGGGAGCAATTTATCTGATTCCAAGGCGGGACTCCCTTCTCGGGCTTGAACCGCGAAACTCGGAGCCGGGTTGTCTGGAATCCTCCATCCTTCCTCTCTGCCATGGAATGGGAGCTGAATATTTGTGGGAAGTGGGAGAGGAGGAGATTTTTTTTTTTGCTGGGTTGTCCACAATCACCCAGCTTTCTCTCGCTTGCCCAAAGAAACTTCAAACAGAAACCAGCAGTGACCACAGAATCGGGGGAAGGTTTGGGTTGGAAGGGACCTCAAAGCTCACCCAGTTCCAACCCTGATGCCACTCTTGTGCCTGGAGGTTGTCCCTCAGAGGCTTCCGTGCTCCAGGCAGGGATGGGGACTGATGTTCTTGTTTTGTTCTGCTCCCCTGTCCTCCAGAACCATCTGGGGTTTCCAAGCAACAATGTTTGTTGTTACCTGTCAACCAGCTCTGGGCTCTGTCAGGTTTTTCCAGTCCCTCGTGACCTCTCCAATCTTTCTGGGCTCCCTCCTTCTGCTCCCACAACACCTCTTGGCAGATGACTCAGGATGCAGAAGAGGGACATGGAAACATCATGGAAACATGGAAACATCATGGAAACACCTGCAGGAGTTCAACTGTGGAATGGGAGTGAAAAAGACTGAGAAATAAAACAAGTCCTGGTCAAGGAGACACCTCAGCAGGACCTTTGGTCTTTAGAGAGAGAAAGGACCAAGGGAAGCTCAAAGTAAAGGGTTGTAAGGTCACAAATGGGGTGGAAACAGAATAAAGAACATCCAGTTGCTCTTTGAGTCCCCAAATTGCTCATCAAATCACAGATTATCCTGAGCTGGGAGAGACCCATTGAGCCCAGCTCCTGGCCCTGCACAGGACAACCCAAAAAGTCCCACCACGTGCCTCAGAGTGTTGGCCAAACACTTCGACTCTGGCAGGGTTGGTTCCATGATCACTCCCCTGGGGAGCCCAGAAACCAACTCCCCAAGAGTCTCTGATCGCCTTCCTGCAGGATCCTGGGCAGCTGGACCCATTCCCAACCCCTGGGATGTCTTTTCCTTCTGGTCATTCCTCCTTTTGCCCAGTTCCTCCTTTCCTGCAGCAGTTTTAACCCTCAGTGGTTTCTGTCTCCGTGTCCAGAGAAGGTTGGAGGGGATGAACATCCTCTTCGCCAAGTTTTCCACTCTGTTCTCTGACCTTGAGCACAAATCTTTAACTCCCCTTTTAGCCAGGATGTGAAAGACCCACGGGACAGATAATGTGGCAACAATATTTCAGAAATAATCTGTGAAAAAAAACCCCAAAACATCCTTTCCAAACAAGATTCCTTATAAATACAACATCAGGCTGGAAAAATGCTGGAGCACGGAGGGAAGGAGTGGGTATTAATCTACATGTTTGTTTTATTTATAATACCAGGGTTGTCTCAGGCAGCTGGGAAAATGGAAAATGGGACTTTCTACACTTTCTACTCTTCCATCCCATCAAAAAACCCCAAATGAAAATGAATTATCCCACAAAATCCGGCTCATCTTGGAGCAAATCGAGCAGAAAAATGCAGCTCCTCAGCAGGAGTGAAGCCCAAACACAGCCCAAGACAGGGGAGGAGAGGAAAGGCTTGGAAATGAAAGCAAATAAATGAACAGTAAATAAATGAGGCTGTTAAAGCAAAGTGCAGCTGAACAGAAAAATCTGCAAGTGAGAAATTGGGCCGGAGGAAGTGGAAATGTGAGAAAGCATTTAAATAGATTAGAGAAAAGGGGAAGTTAATAATAATAAACAAGATGAATATTTCACCCGGACAAGAGAGAAGGAGGGAGGGAGGGTGAGGAAATATTGGTGCAAAGCAAAATAAATCAAAGCAAACACACTAAGTTTGAGGGGAAATAATTAAACACAAGAAAAGTGAGGGTCAGAAATAAGATGGGAATGAGATTCACTGTTGTTCCTGTGGTGGCATCATTCAGTGCTGTGCAAAATGTACATTTTGTTATGTGCAGACACTCTTTAAGTATTAAAATCATTTTTTTAAGGTTCTGGGGGTTGTAGAATTCCCCAAATCCCAGTTTAACCAGCTGCTGGAGCCAAAGCAAACACACAAAGTGAGGGTCAGAAATAAGATGGGAATGGGAATGTTGTTCCTGTGGTGGCAACACTCAGTGCTGTGAAAAATGGACATTTTGTTATGTGCAGACACTGTTTAGGTGTTAAAA